>NC_057809.1:197467792-197799812 GCF_018294505.1 Triticum aestivum | reverse complement strand
AACATAACCATCTTTGATTAACGAGCTAGTCTAGTAGAGGCATACTAGTGACACTCTGTTTGTCTATGTATTCACACATGTATTATGTTTCCGGTTAATACAATTCTAGCATGAATAATAAACATTTATCATGATATAAGGAAATAAATAATAACTTTATTATTGCCTCTAGGGCATATTTCCTTCATTTAAGTCTAACCCAATTCCTATGCATAGGGATTTTGTGAGCAAACAACTTGTGGGAATAAGGATCAACTTGCATAGGAAGGTAAAACAAGCATAACTTCAAAACTTTAAGCACATAGAGAGGAAACTTGATATTATTGCAATTCCTACAAGCATATATTCCTCCCTCATAATAATTTTCAGTAGCATCATGAATGAATTCAACAATATAACCAGCACCTAAAGCATTCTTTTCATGGTGCATAAGCATAGAAATTTTATTACTCTCCACATAAGCAAAATTCTTCTCATTCGGAATAGTGGGAGTATCATAAGAAACTCGAATACTATAAATTGTTTCCACATTAAAAGAGTAATGTTTAGAGAAGGGGTAATCATAATCATGACAAGTTTTATAAATATAATCACTACTTTTTATAGCATAAGTATCATCAAAATAATCATCATAGGTAGGAGGCATGCTATCAAAACTTGGGAGACTAAAAATATTATCTTCATTAAACGTAGCATACCCAAGCTTGGGACAAACATTAATTGCAGCAAATATATTCTCAAAAACATCATCTTCATCAAACATAGCATCCCCAAGCTTGGGCCTTTTCATATCATAAGCATAATCACTCTCATCATTAACAGTATGGATAGCACCAATAGTATAGCAATTATAATATTCTTCCAAGCAAGTGCCAAAAAGATTTTCAAGATCATAAGAAGTATCATTATCTTCCACAATTATATTTTCATGACGCACAATAGTAATAGGAGCAGCATTATTTGGGAGAGATATCTTTTTACCTCTATTCCTTTTTCTTTTCTTCTTCTTCACCACATCATGTGTGGGTTCAATCCTCTTTTTGGAGCTCCTTATTAATGAGGTTGGTTGAATAAGAGGCTCCTCCTCGTTACCTGATTCATCATAAGAAATAATAGGAGGGTATTGGGAAGTCTCTTCCCTTTCATTAGTATTCTCTTTATCTTCTATTTCTTTTCTTTTCTTTATGTAGTTGGCAATATAAGGATTTTCAATACAATTCACCGCACAATACATATAAATTTTCTCTAGATCAAAGCCAAGAAGTTTGTAACGGGCAATTTCTGGAAGATGATTAGTTAAACATTTCATTTCTTCATAACCCATAAGCAAACTAAGTTCATTATAATGTGCAAGGGAAATCAAGTCATCACAATTTTTGGACACGATTAGATCATGGAACAATTTGCACCGCATAGCTAAGTGACCTTGTTCATTGCAAAGTCCACAGGTACGGCCAAGAAAATTTAAATTTTCAGCACAATCATCTAGTATTTCTTACAACAATTTAGTTTCTAAGTACTTATGCTTCTTGCAATATCTATCTTCCCTTTTTGGTGTGTACTTACAAACCCAATGCACTCCACAAAAATTGACATGTTTATAGGAGACATTTCATCATAACTAGTGCAATCATCATTGGTATCATGGATATTCAAAGAATTCGTACTAACAGCATTGCAATCATGCTCATCATTCAAATATTTAGTGCCAAACATTTTATAGATTTCTTCTTCTAGCACCTGAGCACAATTATCCTTTCCATCATACTCATGAAAGATATTAAAAAGATGAAGCGTATGAGGCAAACTTAATTCCATTTTTTTGTAGTTTTCTTTTATAAACTAAACTAGTGACAAAACAAGAAACTAAAAGAATCGACTGCAAGATCTAAAAATTACCTTCAAGCGCTAACCTCCCCGGCAACGGCGCCAGAAAAGAGCTTGATGTCTACTACACAATCTTCTTCTTGTAGACGTTGTTGGGCCTCCAAGTGCAGAGGTTTGTAGGACAGTAGCAAATTTCCCTCAAGTGGATGACCTAAGGTTTATCAATCCGTAGGAGGCGTAGGATGAAGATGGTCTCACTCAAGCAACACTCCAACCAAATAAAAAAGAGTCTCTTGTGTCCCCAACACACCCAATACAATGGTAAATTGTATAAGTGCACTAGTTCGGCAAAGAGATGGTGATACAAGTGGTATATGGATAGTAGACAAAGGTATTTGTAATCTGAAATTATAAAAACAGAAAGGTAACTAATGATAAAAGTGAGCGTAAACGGTATTGCAATGCTAGGAAACAAGGCCTAGGGTTCATACTTTCACTAGTGCAAGTCCTCTCAACAATAATAACATAATTGGATCATATAACTATCCCTCAAGATGCAACAAAGAGTCACTCCAAAGTCACTAATAGCGGAGAACGAACAAAGAGATTATGGTAGGGTACGAAACCACCTCAAAGTTATTCTTTCCAATCAATCTGTTGGGCTATTCCTATAAGTGTCACAAACAGCCCTAGAGTTCGTACTAGAATAACACCTTAAGACACAAATCAACCAAAACCCTAATGTCACCTAGATACTCCAATGTCACCTCAAGTATCCGTGGGTATGATTATATGATATGCATCACACAATCTCAGATTCATCTATTCAACCAACACATATGACCTCAAAGAGTGCCCCAAAATTTCTACCGGAGAATCACGACAAAAACGTGTGCCAACCCCTATGCATAGGTTCATGGGCGGAACCCGCAAGTTGGTCACCAAAACATACATCAAGTGAATCACGTGATATCCCATTGTCACCACAGATATCCACGGCAAGACATACATCAAGTGTTCTCAAATCTTTAAAGACTCAATCCGATAAGATAACTTTAAAGGGGAAACTCAATTCATTACAAGAGGGTAGAGGGGGGAAGAAACATCATAGGATCCAAATATAATAGCAAAGCTCGCGATACATGAAGATCGTATCATCTCAAGAACACGAGAGAGAGATTAAACACATAGCTACTGGTACATACCCTCAGCCCCGGGGGAGAACTACTCCCTCCTCGTCATGGAGAGCACCGGGATGATGAAGATGGCCACCGGAGAAGGATTCCCCCTCCGGCGGGGTGCCGGAACGGGTCTAGATTGGTTTTCAGTGGCTACGGAGGCTTCTGGCGGCGGAACTCCCGATCTATTGTGTTCCTCGGAAGTTTTAGGGTATATGGAGATATATAGGCGGAAGAAGTACGTCAGGGGGGCCACGAGGGGCCCACGAGGGTGGAGGGCGCTCCCAGGGGGTGGGCTCGCCCCCCTGCCTCGTGGCCTCCTCGTAGACCCCCTGACGTGCACGCCAAGTCTTTTGGGCTTCTTCTGATCCAAAAATAAGTTCCGTGAGGTTTCAGGTCATTTGGAATCCGTTTGATTTTCCTTTTCTTTGAAACCCTAAAACAAGGTAAAAACAGAAGCTGGCACTGGGCTCTGGGTTAATAGGTTAGTCCCAAAAATAATATAAAAGTGTATAATAAAGCCCATACACATCCAAAACAGTAGATAATATAGCATGAAGCAATCAAAAATTATAGATACGTTGGAGACGTATCATTAAACCACCCCTCCATGGGCTACTGTTCATCTAGCCCTCCACCAACTACTGTTCAACCAGTCCTCCACGGGGTCTTGTTCATCCAGCCCTCCACGGGATCCTGTTCATCCACCCCAACCGGCTCGATCGACCGGGGTCCTGTTCATCCAGCGGCAACGACCTCTACTACCACGGGGCCCTGTTCATCCAACCCCCACCGGGAACTATTCATCCGACCTCCCACAACGCTCACTGTTCATCAAGAGGCAGCAGGTTCGATCGGGTTCAGTTAGCAGCAGTAGCGAAGGAATCGCTCGATCGGGTTAAGTTAACAGCCAGATCGATCGATCGCTCGGGTTCAGTAACGTATAGCCTGGAGTGCAATCGCTCGGGTTCATTAGGCGAACGACTCGCTCGAGTTTAGTTAGAGCCCAATGCCTCGCACCCGTATGCGTATGTGTACGAGAGAAACGTGCATCGCTCGGCCCCCGACCATCCACCATAACCGGGAACTCCCTGATATTTTCCTCGCCCTCGCTTCTACCACAGTTTTTTCCGTCATGGATAGCCCAAAGAATGTCATGCAACTGCGTCTCCGGTCCGCCCAGGACAAAGAGTCCATTTTCTGTCATGATTTTTTGTCATAGAATTAGGAGCCCACCACATCTATGATGATACCGGGTTTTGTCACAACTATCGTCATAGAAGTGTCATAAGCATGCCATTCTTTTGTTCGGCCCAAAATGTCACGGCTCAAAGAGAATGAGGGCCCATCGGCCCATCCGAGGACTACGGGCCGGATAGGTTAGTACCACCATATCCAGGACACCATCACTGAAGCTCCAAGGCGGCGCATGGTTCAGCCTCACCGAGCGGCAAGTTGCTCCAGGCCAGCTCGCAGACGCTAAAGCTCCAAGCCGGCGCGTGGTTCAACTCGCCGAGGAACGACAAGTTGCTCCAGGCCGGCACTTGGGGAGGGGAGCACGGCGGCACATGCATTGTGGCTGCCGTGGTCGACGCCGTGTCATACCGCGTCTCCCGTGCCTGCAACCGCGCCATCCCCGTCAACGCGCGCGTAACCGTGCCCTGTCGGTAGAGAAAGAAGCCGGCTACATGGACATCGACGAGGCAGCAGCCAGCACGTCCGCGCCCGCCGCAATCATCAAGAAGTAGAACACGGGAGGCCGCTGTCGGTTGGGTCCCATGAAGGCCACCACCGAGGCGACATTGGCATACACAGCCGGCGTTTTGTCTGGTCGCAGGCCACCGTCGCCCCCCTGCCCAAAAACCAACCCTGATCCGTGCAGCTTAGGGCACCCTTCCCCTTCGGCTGAAGCATTACCCGACAGTTCCACTCCAATGAGTGGTGCGGAAGCGAGCCGCCTATGCGCTGAAGCATATACCTCTGTGTCTCGCAGTTGCCGGACATGGGGAAGACAATGGAGATCCCCGCGGCCGGCCGTAGACTAGTCAAAGGTATCCATGTCGTCGAAATGGATATCCACAGGCACCGGCCGTGGACTAATTTTATCTTAGTCCGGTATCATTTTTAGTTAAATAAATATTGAAAATGTAATGAATTTCGTTTGGTTTATATGAAATATGTCGTGTTTGTATGTATTTTGTCTGGTTAGTTCAAAAAGTATTGAAATGCATGTGAGCAACATTGAATGACGGCGTTCAACATCCATATCCGTGTATTGGTCCCTGTATACTGACGGATGCGAAAAACAAGCATTGAAGATGCCCTTTAAGCAATATATAGGCCGAATGCGAACTAAAACCATAGGTACATCCGTTCGCGAGCACCGCTAGTCAAACAAGCGAGCGAAAACGGATGTCCTCGGGTCAAACCAAATGTGCAGTCAAAGCAATATCTCAGTGCTCAACTGGTCAAAAAGCTAACGTACATCATGGTCTTGGCCATTTAAGGTGTTTGTTCCGAAGTCGCTTCAGTATTTACTTCTGGATTTGACAAAAGCGACCTCGCTCAACCATGATCTCACGGAAATCACTGCACATACGATACTTTCCTTTCGACGTTCGTACGACCTGGAATCCGACGGCGTGCTGCATTTTGCTGCCATCGTGTGGATGATGTTGAACATCGTCGGATGAAAGTTGTCGTATGTATAGCAACGTTGTCACCTAATCATGGCTAGAAACATGATTATGTTTCCAGATCATAGGCGGTAGTATGGTATGGAGAAACGGGAAAATGTCTCAGTCCAACGCCAATTAATGACCATGAGTGTAAAAGAAATCAGGGTGGATGTCGAAATTCTTATAGAACTGCTCCCTCCGTTTTAAATTATTTAGGTCGGAGTAGTTTTTTCTCCACTGGCAATTACTCCCTCCGTTCGGAAATATTTGTCCTTAAAATAGTTGTATCTAGACTTATTTTAGTTATAGATACATCAATTTTATCGATTTTGAAGACAAGTATTTCCGGGCGGAGGAAGTACAAACATACTCCCTCCGTTTTAAATTATAAGATGTCTATTAGTATGTTTGTTCATTCATTTTAGCCTATATATAGTTTATATTGAAATATCTAAACCATCATATAATTCGGAACGGAGTAGTATTTCTTTTGGCAAGCTACTTTGGTTTCCCATTTTGTCGGTAAACTGCCTGTGTTGAGTATATATAGCTTGCTTGTGTTCGGAGGACGTGAGCTAATGCATTCACTTGCTTGCGTACACATGGAGACGTCGGGTGGCGGCACAGCGCAGCACCACTTCGTGTGCCCCATCTCACTGCAGCCCATGCAGGACCCGGTCACGGCGCCCACCGGCATCTCCTACGACCGACGCGCCATCGAGCGGTGGCTCGCCAACGGCCACGCCACCTGCCCCGTCACCGGCCGGCAGCTCTCCCTCACCGACCTCACCCCAAACCACACCCTCCGCCGCCTCATACTCTCCTGGCATCCCGCGTCGAAGGTGGCACCTGACGTGGCGCCGACGTTGGAGCCCGATGATCCGGAGGTCGTTGTGCTCGTCGCGAAGGTGATGTCCCCGACTTCTTGCCCAACGGCCGATGTTCTCTGCGAAGCGGCGGCGTCTGCCGCTGTGAGCATCACGGCGCGGCGGTGCATGGTGCGCGCCGGCGTTCAGTGGCGCGTGCTCCGTCTGTTCTCGTCGTGCGGTAAGACGAGCTCGCGCGCTGTGATGCCCACCGTTCAAGCGTGCCTGGCTCTCCTTGACGCGCTCGACGTCTCCGCCGACGAGCTCCGGCCTCTCCTTTCCGGCAACCACGACCTCGTCGACGCGCTGACGCACGTGCTGGTGATGCTCGAGAATGGAACCTACTCCGGCGGCGGCGGGAACACGACCAGAGACAGCGCGGTGCGGCTCCTAGACTCCGTGATCGAGTCGGCTGACGTCGTGCTGCTCGAGCGGCTGCGTCCGGAGCTCTTCCGCGCCGTCACGGCGGTAGTGCGCGACCGTACCGTATCCCCTGGCGCGACGCGCGCGGCGCTGCGTGCCCTCCTCAACGCGTGCCCCAGCGGCGACGGCAAGAACCGCGTCCTCATCGCCGAGGCCGGGGCGGCGCACGAGGCCATCGAGCTGGAGCTGTCCTCCTGGCCCTCGTCCCCGAGCGCCGGCAAGAGCAGGCGCGTCACGGAACTTGTCATGGCGCTGCTGGCCCGGCTGTGCTCATGCGCGGAGGGGCGGGCGGCTGTGGTGGCGCACCCCGCGGGGATCGCACTGGTGGCAAAGCGCGCGCTGCGCGTGTCCGCGGCGACCGACACGTCCGCTGTGCGGGTGCTGGCGGCGGTCTGCGGCAGGGCGGCGTCGCCGGAGGTGGTGCGGGAGATGGCCCGCGTGGGCGCAGTAGGGAAGCTCTGCTGCGTGCTGCAGGCGGACTGCGACCGAGACGTGAAGGAGACGGCGAAGGCCGTGCTGAGGATGCACTCCGGCGTGTGGTGCGGGTCGCCCTGCGTCAGCGCCTACCTGCTCTCTAGGTACCTCTAGTTAGCTGCCATGTCACACTTGCATTGGTGCATGGTGGAACTGGAACATGCTCGTTGCGACATCCTGTTGGTTAATTGGATTTGTTGGTTCCTTGATCAATTCTTGCTGGTTTGTAAGATAAACTGAAGTTGAAATCCCGAATTTGACACTTGAGGTATCACTGACATGTGGGGCAGTGGGGGGCAAGAGATGTCATTTTCATGACTCGTGACTCGGGAGTTGTGAGATCTTTACAAACGCTAACCGCACATTACCATGGTTCATCAAATAGTTCAAATAAGGCGGACCAGGAGTCGACGGGTACATCACTGTGGAATAAATACAGTATGAACCATGCATGCATGCGTGCATGCACCACGTGTTGTAATGGGCAAGAGTCAGCAGACTTGGAGCTCCTTGACTGAGACACAACACACATACTACCCCACATCCGTTTCATATCAAATCTTGTTTTGGTTACGCTTACGCAGCTTTCAATCATCGTGTCGGCATATTGATGTAGTGTTCAAATCAAACTTTGTAAAATTTAATCAAATTTATATTTAAAAAATAGCACTCATCATGATATCAAATCGATATCCTCAAATCGGTCATGGAATATATTTTATATTATATTTCATTTTGTATTTAGATGCTATTTTTTAAAATAAATTTGATTAAACTTCACAAAGTTTGACCGAAGCAAAACTAATGTGCCAAGTAATATGAAAGGTAAATCATCGTATTCAACATATGCTACCGTCGGTCATGTCCCTACATGTTAGTTGCATGAAAGTAAAAATGAGACATCGATATCCATCACACATGTGGCATAAAAGGCATCCGCTTATATACCATGTGTGGCATGAGTAGGGGGGCAGCCCACACGAACTGTGTGTGAACGAACAATAAAATTGCCCACACATGTAGACGCAGCTACTTCGTGCCACACATCCAACAAGTACTACTCATCCTCACTCGGCGCGTGTGGCACGAAGCAAATATGCTCACACGTCCTGGCACAGCTACACTAGGTACCTGCGGAATGACGATTTAGTTGTCATCCTGAATGGCGGATGTAGTTATCCGGGATGACAAATATGGTTGTAAAAGTATGGCAATTCTCTCTATTTTGGTTAACTATAGTTGCCATGTCTAATTTATGATAGTTGTCGCGTGCAAACAAACCATAGTTGTTGTGTGTGATTAACTACTTGCCACATGTATAATAGTTGACATGTGTATTTACCTAGTTGCCACGTGTGGTTAATCACAGTTCCCACGTATGTTTATCTGATTGCCATGTACGCGCAACTGCAGTTGCCGTCTAGCAAACGATTCATAGTTGCCACGTGTGTTTGCCTAGTTGCCATACACGCGCAATTGCAGTTGAATATATGACTGTCATGTGAGCGAAAAGCAGTTCGTCCACACGCGCGTGGACTAGGTGATGGTTGTGTGGGCAGAAACTAGTTCGTCCACACAACATAGCTGGCAACCGCGTGCCGTGGGGCGTGTTAGCGACCTGTCCAACGCCCACACACCGGCCTTTTCCTACGTGATACGCAAAAACTGCCTTGATGTATCAAGATTCGTGCAAACTTAACTGGACGATAATCCAGACGTGTAGGCAAATTGCAATGTTGCCATACGTATGGACGTTAATGTTTTCGTAAAAATAAGGGACGTCGGCCTCTATACTGGTCATTCAAGTCGCCAATTACATGCACTAGCTAAATACACCCGTGTTACTACAGGGCGAAATGACAGGATATCCAATTCCGCTTTTGGGAGCATATACTTTTGCCCATCAAAAATGCATTTTTAATATAATTTTCTTTTTTAAAAATAGATGTGATTATTGTCACACTAAAATGCTACCTGCCAATTTTTAGAAAGAAAGCTTGAGTATTTTGATGTGTGCAAAATAAATAAGGGAAACGTTTTCCGTCGGCGCACCGGCCGAATGCTCGGCCGGTCGCGTGCGACTAGTACGACTCCGCTTGAATAAAAACAGTGCCTGGGTGCCCACGTGACCACGATAGCCCAGCCCACCTGGCCCACAACCGCTCGTTCCTCTCGTTCTTATCCGGCGCAGACGCTCCCCGTTCACTCATTCACCCCGTTTCTCATCTCCTACCTCCAGCGAACGGCCAAATCAAGTCGCCGGAGAAATCACCATGACCGCCCACAGCCAGGGGCGCGCTCGTTGCCTTGTCCGCCGGCAACTGGATGCATGCCCTCTCCATGGCAACCACAGCCAGGGCTTCATTAGTTCACCATGACCAAGCTGCAATCGGCCATGGTGGCGACGAGTTTGTCCTGGAGCCGGAGGGTTGCTAGAACCAGGTTTTTTGTTTGCTGGATCCACTCATTTTCTTTGCTACAACCCTTTTCTTTTTTGCTGCCATCCTCATTTGATTTGATGAACTTTTTTCATTTTTGCTGGAAGCGGTGTCCCGATTTGCTGGAACCAGCTGGTGGATGTGCTTCAAGGTTCACACCTCACCGGAGGAAGCTGCATCCAGTGGCGAGGAGGGCTGCATCCAATGTCGGTCAAACGCCGGGAGTTGCAACCATGTACGCCGGGGCTACAACCGGTGACTAGGGGAGCTGCAAGAAGGGGGTGGCCGTTTTTGCTGATGTTTTTTCTTTTTTACAGAACCAAAATTTTGTTTTTGCTGGAACCGATGTATTGTTTTGCTGGAACAGATGTAATTTTTTGCTTCATCGGCTGTAGAGCTCTCAAATGTTTCATGTCGTTTTTGCTGGAACCTAAGTTTTGGTTTGCTGGAAGCGTTATTTGATTTTGCTTCAATCGACCACTGGAATTCTGTAGGTACGATGCATGTCGATGGAGGCCAGCAGAGACGGCGACGCCTGCGGCAAGCTCGACGGCGAGGACGGAGGGGGGTGGTGCACCAGATGCTGCAACCGCGAGGGCGGGGAGCTTCAACCGCTGCCGACGGAGGCTCCGTGTCAGCCATGGCCAAGTTTGGCGGGGGATCTGACCACGACGGAAACTGCGAACGAGTGAGATGGTTGGGAGGAGCTGACACACGGCGAAGGAGGCAACCGACAGCGAGGGCAGCAACCAGTGGCGAGGGCAGTGACCGGCGTCGGGGGTGGCCAAGCCGGGTGGTGCTTCGGGTTCGGGGGCCTCGCTCATCCATGGCGGCTAGATGCGTACGCAGAGGAAGGAAGAAGCTGCGCGATTTATTTATTTTTTTATGCCCGGATCCAACGGTCGCACGGCTCAAATCCAACGGTCTGGGCTAGACCGGCGGAATGTTTCGGCCGGCGCGCCGGCGCGTAGCGCTGCCCAATAAATAAATAGTAAGTGGAGCCACAAATGTTACCTCCAAATGTTACACTTATTTTGGTTTTTTCACCGACAAAGCATTGTCATCCCGTTTCACACTAACAAAAACATCTATGTAAAAATTCAGAATTTTTAAATTTTATTTACTATTTATTTTAAATTTACTATTCATTATGGAGCATATACACCCAAGAGCCAAAATGGCCCTCTCGTGAAATAATATCTAAAGAATTGTGGCATGTGAACGATTGTACTCGGGCGTGGTGGTGTCGACTGCGTTGTGATTGATTGCATGCAAAATTAACTAGTACCTAGCTACTCCCTCGGTCCACCAAAGAGGGTGCGTCTGGCTCCTGAATTTTTCCCAAAATAAGTATACGTCTGGCTTCGCTGTTGGTAATTTTGCATTCACCCCCTGGTCTATGCCTCGACGTCACCACAACGAACAATGACCCGCCAAATTGAAGCCAATCTTCTTCCTCTCCCCCAAACTCTCTCCCTCCCGATCCAATTCCAGATTGTTGAGAGTCAATCATCCAATCCAAGGCCATCGCCGGTCATGCAAAGATTAATGGCGGCCGGTCCATATAAGTTGGCTGTAGGGTGCGCATCACACTGGATCCATGGAAGGCGGCAGAGGAGTGGTAGGCAGTGGAGCGGGCGAAGGAGCAGAAGTCGGCGATGGCCAGCGAGGCAAGGTCGTCGCCACGGCCGGTGGCGTGTGACGCCCCGAGACCGACACGCCAGGTGTCTTCCAGTTATTCGCCGATGTTGCCATGTCATTTGCTTGCGTGTTGTATCTTATCATGTCATCATGGGCATTGCATCATCATGTTTTAAAACTTACATCTGTCCCGGTCTCCCAGTTCCTTTCGTTGTCCGTTCTGAGCCCAGACACACTTGCACGCGCCCGCGACACGTCCGAAATAATATTTTTATAAGTGGCCGGAAAATGTTCTCGGAATGGATTGAAAGTTGGCATGCGGTGTTGCTATGTTGTAGGTAGGCCGCCTGCCAAGTTCCATCGCATTCGGAGTTCGTTTGATAGCCCAACCGTTAAAATATAGCGGCAATAGTAGTCGGTCTATCGTCGGACGTTTTCGGTCTCCGGAACCTGTTGCCGGGCTTCCCCTCTCTTTTCTCCCTAGACCATCTACACTGCCCACTACCAACCGCCAGGCCCCAAAACCCCCTCCTTGCACAGTGCATCGGCCCCTCGCGCGCGTCCGAAAGTTGTCCCGAACCCGACCCGGGCAGTCGTCACTGTTGGGTCCGGATCATCCCCAAACGTCTATAAAATATCACCATTTCCTTGTTTGGTCTTTCTAACCTATAGATTCTCAACCGTCTCATTCTAATCGGATGATCCAATTTCCCTCTTTTCCCGTATATATAGTCTACCCCTAGTCTATTTTGGACCTAACCCTATTTCCTAGGGATCCTCCCCAGCCACCGGCACCACACTCCATCCCATCACCCAGATCTGTCGCCATCCACCTCCTCTGTTTCTGTGCCTGACCAACCCTCGCGCCTCCTCTCGATCCCCATGAATGTTGCTTCCCCTGCCTGAGCACCTCGCCACACCAGCACCCGCGGGACCTCAAGCCCGTGCTCGACGCCCAACCATCGAGCTACTGCACCAGCGCCTCAATCCCGTCGCCTCTCCCTCAACCGGACGCCGCCACCGGCGACCAGCACCCCCAGGCCGGCCTGGCCTCCCTTCTCCTCATGTCCCCTTCCTCCTTGTTTCCTCTTCTCGTTCTCAGGCAAGTATCTCCCGCCCTCTCTATTCTTCGTAGGAGAACGCCATGGAATTGCAGGAGCTCAAGCCTGTCGTCGTCCGCCCGCGACCCCCGCCTCCCGTCAGACTCCACTGTGCCGACAAGCTCTAGCAGGTCCCCAGCGCCGCTTCACCTTCTCTCCAACTCCAGTCACGGCCTCGCCCCGCTTGCTGCTTCTCCTTCCCGTCTGCTTCCTCTACATCAGGCCAGCGCCTCGACGACAACCCCGCCCTTGCCTCGTCTTGGCCGGTGGATCCGAACGCCCAAGACCGTGCCGCCCCGGATCTCCTCCGTCCTCACCCATCCTGTGCTGTCGTCACCGTCAGCAAGCTCGAAGACGAAGTCATTGACTCCCCGCGTTCGAAGCCCTGCCGCACCGCGGTTGGACCAGCCTCGCCAGGAGCCGTTCACTCGTTGTCTCGCTGCTCGCGTCGACCCGTCCCCTACTTCGGTCGTGCGAGCACACGAGGACGAGGCCAACGCCAAGTCTCGCTCCTTTCCCTGCCTCGCTCGATCTCCTCGAACGAGACGACGAACGCCGCGCTGTGCGTTGACCTCTCCAGCGAGGCCCAGCAGTGTCCTCCGTCCCCTAGGCTGGCCCTTCTACTCCCTCTCCACCGCCTTGGGCCAAAGCCCATGGGTGAGAAGCTCCCAGCGCCTCCTGTTTTTTTCTTTTCCCTGCTGTCGGGCCAGCAGATTCGGCCATGTAAGTTTTTTTGCATCTGCGATTTTTGCTAAATTTTCCAGAGACAGCGGTTTTACAGAAAAACCCCTAGTCTTCATGCATATAATAACTTATGAATAATGCATCATATGTAAAGACTTTATATGTGAAATATGACTAGAATTTCATCTAGTTTCATAATATCCAACTTTCATGCATGTCTAAAATATTTAAACTTGTTGTTTGCTTTATTTGCTTAATTGCCATGCTAAAATGATTTATTTCATAACTTAATAACCGTAGCTCCATTTTAAATAAACTTGATATGTAAATGGGGTAGAAAAATGCCTAGTTTAACACGGTGTACTTGTTTTGCATGTTTAACAACTCTAAAATATGGTTTAGTTCAGAACAGTACCAAATCCATAAATATGCATATGGGGATTTTCTGGAATTGTTGTTTGTTGTTTCCGGCCTCATTTAAACTTGACTAGATAGTTAGTTTACTTATGCTTCACCCTCTTGCCATGTTTAACAACATTTAATATTGTTGGGTACATAACCGAGAGAGAACTAAATAAGTCATGTGGTGTTCCGTCAATATGCAACTCGTTGCATATTGAGCTCCACTTAATTTGTAGGATTGTCTGTACATTTTGCCATGCCATGCCTCATTAAATCGGACATGCATCATACTTGGTTGTGCATCATGCCATGTTTATGTGATGGTTGTTTACCATGTTGTTTGCTTCTTTCCGGTGTTGCTTCTTCGGGTTGGTTCCGATAACGTCGCGTTTGTGAGGATTCGTTCGACTATGTCCGTGTGTCTTATTCATGGACTCGTTCTTCTTCCTTGCGCGATCTCAGGCAAGATGACCATACCCTCGAAATCACTTCTATCTTTGCTTGCTAGTTGCTCGCTCTATTGCTATGCCAAAATACCTACCACTTGCTTTATCATGCCTCCTATATTGCCATGTCAAGCCTCTAACCCACCTTTCCAAGCAAACCGTTGTTTGGCTATGTTACCGCTTTGCTCAGCCCCTCTTATAGCGTTGCTAGTCGCAGGTGAAGATGAAGTTTGTTCCATGTTGGAACATGGATTTGTTGGGATATCACAATATCTCTTATTTTAATTAATGCATCTATATACTTGGTAAAGGATGGAAGGATCGGCCTTATGGCTGGTGTTTTGTTCCACTCTTGCCGCCCTAGTTTCCGTCATACCGGTATTACGTTCCTTGATTTTGCGTTCCTTACACGGTTTGGTGTTATGGGGACCCCCTGACAGTTCGCCTTGAATAAAACTCCTCCAGCAAGGCCCAACCTTGGTTTTACCATTTGCCTCACCACCACCTACTTTTCCCTTGGGAGTCACTCTCTCGAGGGTCATCTTTATTTAACCCCCCCGGGCCAGTGCTTCTCTAAGTGTTGGTCCGGAACAGAGCCACTTGCAGCGCCACCTCGGGGAAACTTGAGGGTTGGTTTTAGTTGTACATAGTGTTCATCCGGTGTTGCGCTGAGAACGAGATATGTGCAGCTCCTATCGGGATGTCGGCGCACCGGGCGGTCTTGCTGGTCTTGTTTTACCATTGTCGAAATGTCTTGTAACCGGGATTCCGAGTCTGATTGGGTCTTCTCAGAAGAAGGAATATCCTTCGTTGACCGTGAGATCTTGTGATGGGCTAAGTTAGGACACTCTTGCAGGATTTGAACTTTCGAAAGCCGTGCCTGCGGTTATGGGCAGATGGGAATTTGTTAATGTCCGATTGTAGAAAACTTGAAACTTAACTTAATTAAGATGTGTCAACCGCGTGTGTAGCCGTGATGGTCTCTTTCCGGCGGAGTCCGGGAAGTGAACACGGTTCTTGTGTTATGCTTGGACATAAGTAGCTTCAGGATCACTTCTAGTTCACGACCGTTGCTTTGCTTCTCTTCTCGATCTTATTTGCGCATGTTAGCCACTGTATATGCTAGTGCTTGCTGCAGCTCCACCTCATTACCCCTTTCTTACCCATAAGCTTAAATAGTCTTGATCGCGAGGGTGTGAGATTGCTGAGTCCCCGTGACTCAAAGATTACTTCCAAAACTAGATGCAGGTGCCGATGATGCCAGTGCAGGGGACACGACCGAACTCAAGTGGGAGTTCGACGAGGATTCATGACGTTATTATGTTTCCTTTCCGGTCGATCAGTAGTGGAGCCCAGTTGGGGCGATCGGGGATCTTTTGCATTAGGGGTTGTCTTTCTCTATTTGGTTCCGTAGTCGGACCTTGATTGTATTCTGGATGATGTAATGTTATTTTTATGTATTGTGTGAAGTGGCGATTGTAAGCCAACTCTTTATCTCTTTCTTATTCAGTACATGGGATGTGTAAAGATTACCCCTCTTGCGACATGCCTACTATGCGTTTATGCCTCTAAGTCGTGCTTCGACACGTGGGAGATATAGCCGCATCGTGGGTGTTACAAGTTGGTAATCAGAGCCATCCCCGACTTAGGAGCCCCCTGCTTGATCGAATCGCTGACGTTGTTGAGTCTAGAAGAAAAATGTTTTGAGTCTTAGGATTATATATATCGGTGAGTAGGATTCGTTTTACTCCTCAGTCCCTTCGCCGCTCTGGTGAGGCCTTCCGATGTAGAAGTTTTGACTCTTCTCTCCTAAAATTTCATGAATTTTTTTAGGATCATGCGGGTATCTTGGAATCGTTCCGATAGTCTTGTGACGAGAACATTGTTCTTGGTGCCTCCTAACATTTAGGGGTTGTGGCAGTGTCCCAGGGAGTTGAGCTCCGAGGTGTTGTCGTCACAATTTTATCGTTGCAGTTCTGGAATACCTGAGTTCACCGACATCAAAAATCTCTTTTATGCAGTTGTTGGTGAGATAACCTCGACGCCACCCAGTACTGGGGCGGGAGTTCGGGAGTATTGCCATAATTCGTATGACGGATGCTTTTCGAAGGTTGAGGTAAATGATTTCTAAAGGTTTCTTGGTTATGTGTTGAAGGATGGATACAGCTAGATGTAGGATTTGTTAGTTTTGGGTGAGATATTATGCTTCCCCTGTATCCCCAACACCTGATTGCATAACCAGAAAGTTTCGGGAGTTTATAAGTGGGAATTCAAGTAGCTCCTAGGATATCTTTCCGACAGATGTATGATATGAAATTGGGGTTTGACGTCTAGTGGTCCGCCTATCCACAGTTGGTTTTACAGTGGTCTCGTTGTGTCTTAAAGAGTCCTTGGCTATGCTGACTCGGGGACGCTTCGTATGTCATGTGCACTGCCTTGTACATGATGGTGTTGGACGATCGAGCCGTGTGGGCCCCACCACGAAAACTTCGGATGAAATCTCTATCATATGTTTGTTCCGATCCTTTGTTTTGTTTTGAGCTGTGGTATTCGAGTTGCTTTGAATCCATAGTTTTTCCTAAATGGTGTTCTCATATTTCTATGGGAATGCTAATCCTTTTCGATCATCGAGATGGTCATGCCAATTCTTTTTCAACCGGCGTTTTCCTCTTCAAGTGGGTCCGATCATTTCAACACCCGCAAGATCACCTCTCGGGTTTCCCAACATTGTTCATTTCATTCGTCCCCAAGTTGCCTTTGTTTTTCCCACCCTCCCATCCTTTTTCTTTAAGGCCTCAGGTTCCTTAATCAAGTATCCATCTTATTGATGGGAAGCCTCTCCATTATTTTTTGTCAATGTTCTTATCCGATGATTCTCAGGAAGATTCTAACGGAGCTTCAAGTTCATCATTCTTCGTTCTATTTCTTCTCCGGTGGATTCAATTCAAGCTTTGTTGATCATATCTTTTTCCTCGTTTCAAATGTTTTCTCATGCCGGTGCACCCCTGAATCATCCACTTCTCGCTATTCAATTGTTCCGGAGTGCTCAAGATATCTCGAAGATTCGTGTTTCCACTCTGCTTTCATTCAAGCTCTTTCGAGGATGTTACCTCATACAAGCTATTTAATTCAACCGGCGCAATCTATCTTTTAAATCATTCTTACGGTGTTTCTTTTGAGTGGGCCCTAACCCACAGATCTTTTCCCAGGATCTTACCTGACTCTTCTAATTTATCCAGAGTGATTCCCAAGTTCTTTTCAAAAGTATGACGTAAGTGTGAATTGTCATCAGTCATATGTCTTTCTTTAAGATCTCTCAAATTTTTTCCATCGTTGGCTCAACCTATTCGCTTTTGATTCTCCCAGAGTGTCTAAACAATTCATGGTGGGGTTTCTCATCATCATTCTCAACATTTGAAGACCGAAGAAGAGTTTTCCTCCAAATTTTACCCGTTCTTTCAAAGATTCATGGTTCTAGCATTATGCCATCCTCTCATAATTGTTTTCGATTGTGAGAATTATTTTCACCTATCCGGAGCAATTCAGGAGCCTTTTTAGTTCGATTCTCCGGAGCCCATCATCTCAGAATTATTCATTCCAGCTTTCAGCTCTCGTTCTCCAAATCATACTGGTGCATCATTCAAGTATTATCTAATCAGCTCGTGATCTGTTCATTCTCTTGTGTCTAAATTTCCCCAAGTATCTTTGCTCGTTTTCAAATTCTTACCGATGATTCATCCCTTTACTTCATTCGTTTTTCAATTCTTACGGTGGTTCGTTCAAGAGTTCTCTTCCTTGGTTATCATATCAATTCATTTGTTCTTTCCAATCCTACCGGTGGTTCGTAGAAGACCTCCCCAAGTTTGCGCTATCTCTCTCTTAATCCTTTCTACAAGAATAAGTAGTATGCAAAATCCATTGTGGATCATCAATTTAATTGGTGAAGGATAAGCATAATGTAATTCTTATTCTTGTTTCATCGAGTAAATTCAATTACTTATTCCGGAGGTTCATCAAAATTCTTGGTTTCAATTGCTCATCTTTTGTCCCGGAGTTCCAAGATCTCGCAATTATATCACCACGGAGATCCATCTAAATCATTACAAGGCTTCACCTTGTGTTTTCAACTTCTCTTTATTTTTATCATCATTTTGTTACCGGAGTTCTTCATGGAGGCTCTACATGGTGGTTCGTCAAGGATTCCTTTCATTCTTCAATTGTCCTCAAGATTTCTCTCGAAGTTAAGATCCGCCAAGCTATACTCTCAAATAAACATGGTGTTCAACACATGTCTTGTTTTGAGGAGTTCAAGCATTCTTCTTCTTGCATTCTGAAGTGCAATTCTTTCTACCTTATCTTTTGAGGTGGTGTTATGTCATTCTTGACAATTTCTTTCGTGTCTCATGATTCAACAGTTGTCAAGAATGAGGTAGTTAAACCCATCTATTTCTTCGAGCATAAGCTCTTCTCAATCCATCAATCTCTTCATTCGAGTTATCTTGGTATAGATTTCACCTAAAGCCTTCCATTGGGAATGTTGCTATTGTGGTGCTTATCAATGTTCCAAGTTATCTTTTTTATCATCTTGGTGGAAAAAAAATCATCTCTTTGGTGCTCTCAATCAAATCAATTGTTTAAGTTAGTGGCGGAATTTCACCTCAAGTTTTGAGATGTTTTCCATAAGCCCACATCAAGTTTATTCTTTTCGTTGTTGATTCTTCCAACAACTCTGTTCAATCCATCTTTGTAAGGATGCTCTTTCTAATTCAATTATGGGAGAAGTTGTCATTTTCTTCTCCGTTCATTTTCTTTCATTGATCTATATTCTATTCTTTCATCGGAGGCTTTGTCACATTGCTCTCTTCGAACCATCATTTTGTCATATCTTGATCATATTCTTTTCCTTTCTGGTCCTTTTAACCGGAGTGTCGTGCCCTCTTTTCAAGTTCTTCCCATTCTGTCAAGTCTTGCATCTCTTCTCAACCGGAGTGCTGTATGAAATCTTTCTTACCCTTGTGCCATTATTTCAATCGTTCCGGAGGCAGTGTGTTGTTGATTTCATCAAGTATCTTCTCATCTTGTAAAGCTCATCTTCAATTCCTTCCATTTACGGTCGGGGTGCTGTCCAAATCATATCATTCTTATTCCTTCTCTATCTTGTTTAACCGGAGTGTTGTGTCTATCATTCCTCTTCTAACCGGACTCTCATCCAAGTGCTTTCATTTTGCCAAGCTCATATTCTTTACCTTCTATTTCCAACCGGAGTGTTGTCGTAATTGACCTTTAATGTTCCTTGTTCCTCTTTCCTAACAGAGTGTTTTCAACTTCATTCATCTTCGTTGTATTCTTTATTTCAATTTGTTCAATCTCGCATGGTTCTTTGGTTTCACTCATTTGTCAAAGAAGAAACTTAGTTTTACCTTTTCTCTTCCTCTTTCGTTGTTTCTCCGGTGCCATCCTAGATCTCGGGACAAGATCCTCTCGTAGTGGTGGAGTGTTTTGACGCCCCGAGACCGACGCGCCAGGTGTCTTCCAGTTATTCGTCGATGTTGCCATGTCATTTGCTTGCGTGTTGCATCTTATCATGTCATCATGGGCATTGCATCATCATGTTTTAAAACGTGCATCTGTCCCGGTCTCCCAGTTCCTTTCATTGTCTGTTCTAAGCCCAGACACACTTGCACGCGCCCGCGGCACGTCCGAAATAGTATTTTTATAAGTGGCCGGAAAATGTTCTCGGAATGGGTTGAAAGTTGGCATGCGGTGTTGTTATGTTGTAGGTAGGCCGCGTGCCAAGTTTCATCGCATTCGAAGTTCGTTTGATAGCCTAACCATTAAACTATAGCCGCAATAGTAGCCGGTCTATCATCGGACGTTTTCAATCTCCGGAACCTGTTGCCGGGCTTTCCCTCTCTTTCCTCCCTAGACCATCTACACGGCCCACTACCAACTGCCAGGCCCCGAAACCCCCTCCTTGCACAGTGCATCGGCCCCTCGCGCACGTCTAAAAGTTGTCTCGAACCCGACCCGGGCAGTCGTCACCGTTGGGTCCGGATCATCCCCAAACGTCTATAAGACATCACCGTTTCCTTGTTTGGTCTTTCTAACCTATAGATTCTGAACCGCCCGATTCTAATCAAATGATCCAACTTCCCTCTTTTCCCGTATATATAGTCTACCCCTAGTCTATTTTGGACCTAATCATATTTCCTTGGGATCCTCCCAGCCGCCGCCATCACACTCCATCCCATCACCCAGATCCATCACCACCCACCTCCTAAGTTTCTGTGCCTGACCAAACCCCGCGCCTCCTCCCGATCCCCGTGGATGTTGCTTCCCCTGCCTGAGCACCTCACCGCACCAGCACCCGCGGGACCTCAAGCCCGTGCTCAACGCCCAACCATCGAGCTACTACGCCCGCGCCTCAATCCCGTCGCCTCTCCCTCAACCGGACGTCGCCGCCGGCGACCAGCACCGCCAGGCCGGCCTCGCCTCCCTTCTCCTCATGTCCCCTTCCTCCCTGTTTCCTCTTTTCGTTCTCACTCAAGTATCTCCCGCCCTCTCTGTTCTTCGTAGGAGAACGCCATGGAATTGCAGGAGCTCAAGCCTGTCGTCGTCCGCCCGAGACCTCCGCCTCCCGCCAGACTCCATTGTGCCGACAAGCTCCAGCAGGTCCCCAGCGCCGCTCCACCTTGTCTCCAACTCTAGTCACGGCCTCGCCCCGCTTGCAGCTTCTCCTTCCCGTCTGCTTCCTGTACATCAGGCCAGCGCCTCGACGAGAACCCCGCCCTTGCCTCGTCTTGGCCGGTGGATCCGAACGCCCAAGACCGTGCCACCCTGGATCTCCTCCGTCCTCACCCATCCTGTGCTGTCACCGCCGTCAGCGAGCTCGAAGACAACGCCGTTGACTCCCCGCGTTCGAAGCCCTGCCGAACTACGGTTGGACCAGCCTCGCCAGGAGCCGTTCACTCGTTGTCTCACTGCTCGCGTCGACCCGTCCCCTGCTTCGGTCGTGCGAGCACACGAGGACGAGGCCATCGCCAAGTCTCGCTCCTTTCCCTGCCTCGCTCGATCTCCTGGAACGAGACGATGAACGCTGCGCTGTGCATTGACCTCTCCAGTGAGGCCCAACAGCGTTCTCCGTCCCCTGGGCTGGCCCTTCTACTCCCTCTCCACCGCCTTGGGCCAAAGCCCATGGGTGAGAAGCTCCCAGCGCCTCCTATTTTTTTCTTTTCCCTGCTGTCGGGCCAGCAGATTCGGCCCATGTAAGTTTTTTTTGCATATGCGATTTTTGCTAAATTTTCCAGAGACATTGGTTTTACAGAAAAACCCCTAGTCTTCATGCATATAATAACTTATGAATAATGCATCATATGTAAAGACTTTATATATGAAATATGACTAAAATTTCATCTAGTTTCATAATATCCAACTTTCATGCATGTCTAAAATGTTTAAACTTATTGTTTGCTTTATTTGCTCAATTGCATGCTAAAATGATTTATTTCATAACTTAATAACGTAGCTCCATTTTAAATAAACTTGACATGTAAATAGGGTAGAAAAATGCCTAGTTTAACATGGTGTACTTGTTTTGCATGTTTAACAACTCTAAAATATGGTTTAGTTCAGAACAGTACAAAATCCATAAATATGCGTATGGGGATTTTCCGGAATTGTTGTTTGTTGTTTCCGGCCTCATTTAAACTTGACTAGATAGTTAGTTTACTTATGCTTCACCCTCTTGCCATGTTTAACAACATTTAATATTGTTGGGTACATAACTGAGAGAGAACTAAATAAGTCATGTGGTGTTTCATCAATATGCAATTCGTTGCATATTGAGCTCCACTTAATTTGTAGGATTGTTTGTACATTTTGCCATGCCATGCCTCATTAAACCGGACATGCATCATACTTGATTGTGCATCATGCCATGTTTATGTGATGGTTGTTTACCATGTTGTTTGCTTCTTTCTGGTGTTGCTTCTTTGGGTTGGTTCCGATAACGTCGCGTTTGTGAGGATTCGTTCGACTACGTCCGCGTGTCTTATTCATGGACTCATTCTTCTTCCTTGCGCGATCTCAGGCAAGATGACCATACCCTCGAAATCACTTCTATCTTTGCTTTCTAGTTGCTCGCTCTATTGCTATGCCAAAATACCTACCACTTGCTTTATCATGCCTCCCATATTGCCATGTCAAGCCTCTAACCCACCTTTCCTAGCAAACCGTTGTTTGGCTATGTTACCGCTTTGCTCAACCCCTCTTATAGCGTTGCTAGTTGCAGGTGAAGATGAAGTTTGTTCCATGTTGAAACATGGATTTGTTGGGATATCACAATATCTCTTATTTTAATTAATGCATCTATATACTTGGTAAAGGGTGGAAGGATCGGCCTTATGCCTGGTGTTTTGTTCCACTCATGTCGCCCTAGTTTTCGTCATACCGGTATTATGTTCCTTGATTTTGCGTTCCTTACATGGTTGGGTGTTATGGGGACCCCTTGACAGTTCGCCTTGAATAAAACTCCTCCAGCAAGGCCCAATCTTGGTTTTACCATTTGCCTCACCACCACCTACTTTTCCCTTGGGAGTCGCTCTCTCGAGGGTCATCTTTAATTAACCCCCCCGGGCCAGTGCTTCTCTAAGTGTTGGTCCGAAACAGAGCCACTTGCAGCGCCACCTCGGGGAAACTTGAGGGTTGGTTTTAGTTGTACGTAGTGTTCATCTGGTGTTGCCCTGAGAACGAGATATGTGCAGCTCCTATCGGGATGTTGACGCATCAGGCGGTCTTGCTGGTCTTGTTTTACCATTGTCGAAATGTCTTGTAACCGGGATTCTGAGTCTTATCGGGTCTTCTCGGGAGAAGGAATATCCTTCGTTGACCGTGAGAGCTTGTGATGAGCTAAGTTGGGACACTCCTACAGGGTTTGAACTTTCAAAAGCCGTGCCCGCGGTTATGGGAAGATGGGAATTTGTTAATGTCCGGTTGTAGAAAACTTGAAACTTAACATAATTAAAATGCATCAACCGCGTGTGTAGCCTTGATGGTTTCTTTCCGGCGGAGTCCGGGAAGTGAACACGGTTCTTGTGTTATGCTTGGATGTAAGTAGCTTCAGGATCACTTCTTGATCACTTCTAGTTCACGACAGTTGCTTTGCTTCTCTTCTCGCTCTTATTTGTGTATATTAGCCACCGTATATGCTAGTGCTTACTGCAGCTCCACCTCATTACCCCTTTCCTACCCATAAGCTTAAATAGTTTTGATCGTGAGGGTGTGAGATTGTTGAGTCCCCATGACTCAAAGATTACTTCCAAAATTAGATGCAGGTGCCGACAATGCTAGTGCAGGGGACGCGACCGAACTCAAGTGGGAGTTCGACGAGGATTTAGGACGTTATTATGTTTTCTTTCCGGCCGATCAGTAGTGGAGCCCAATTGGGGCGATCGGGGATCTTTTGCATTAGGGGTTGTCTTTCTCTATTTGGTTCCATAGTCGGACCTTGATTGTATTCTGGATGATGTAATGTTATTTTTATGTATTGTGTGAAGTGGCGATTGTAAGCCAACTCTTTATCTCTTTCTTATTCAGTACATGGGATGTGTAAAGATTACCCCTCTTGTGACATGCCTACTATACGGTTATGCCTCTAAGTCGTGCTCCGACACGTGGGAGATATAGCCGCATCGTGGGTGTTACATGGCGCAACACGCGACCAAGACAGATCTTGTTCTGGAGTCCCTCACCGTGCTCAGGCAACCAGGTTCTGCCCTCGTCCTCCCTCGTACGTCCTTCGGCGTCGGCGGAGCGGTGTCGAAGCCAAAATTTCCAGGTTCCTTGAGCTGGATAAGGGAGCAGGGGATGGCGGTGAAGCCGGTGTCGGGCACATAGCCGCTGTACCTACAGTGGAACGGCTGGGCAGGATGGCGTGGCGGCAAGTGCTGGGCAAAACGGAGCGACGGTAGGTGTTGTGCAAGCTGGTCTTGGGGCCGACCAGGACACCATGGAGAAGACTAACAAGTCTACTACTCCGTGAGTACCAGTAGCTCTCTAAATTTGGCGATGCAAGCTGTACCGTGAATGAACAATTGGATAAATAATTTTAACCCAAAGTCCAACATTGCACCACATCTAATATTACAACTTCTAGTCGGCTAAGGCATGCATGACACTCTCATATAGTTCGTGATCAGAGTCTAAAACATTAGGAAGATTTCCTGCTCGTTCTAGGCCATCCTTGTACATGTGAGGGATCTTGTAGTCACTGTCTCCACCTCTCTTCATGACCTCAATTAAGAAACTTTGTAGTGTTAGGAAAATTTTGTTTATCTTATCGGCATCATATGCATCATATTCATGTTGCACATTGTTCATTAGCTCATCTAAACTGTTAGACACCAGCATATCAAACATGGAATGTAGGGAAGGGAATAGGCCAAGGTCTAGGATATTCATATCTAGTGAGTTTGAGGGTTGTTGCATGAGGCGAATATCAAGCCCAATTTGGGCAACAACATTAAGGAAACCTAGGTCATTACCTGGGACATGTGTAGGCACATTGTCTTGCTGGATCCATATGGTCTCACCTGTGAGCTCTTGAGGCCAAACTGCTTGAATAGCTGGTAGTAACTTTTGAATCAAAAACTCCCTCGACGTTTCTCTCTTAACAGAGATTGTTTTGGTGATTAGTGTCCCTCTTGGACGGTAATCACTTTTCCGAGGGACACTAATCACTTTTCCTTGGCACTGAGACTCAAGTTAGATTAAGTACTGATGTGCATAATAAATAAAATAAGTAAAGGTTGAAATTCACCTTCTTGATAAAGGGCCAAATGCCTATCTTATGCAAATACCTTCTGCATTGTATCTAGGCCTGGCTATAGCAACCAAAAATATGATTTTTCCAATGAAGTTCTACTTTTGCATAGTCCTATGTGGGTCTTCGTCTGATGGTAGCTTGTAGAATTTCATGGTCTTCTGAGTGGTGTTAAACCACTTTTCATCTATATGGATTATGTTCTGCATATCCCTGAACATGGACCTATTTTGCAAGCTTTGCAGGTCAAATATAGAGAGACAAAACTACAACCTATCCTTTTTGTTTTCCTCCTTCAACTATGGTTTGAGTGTGCTTGATTGTAGTGTGGTCTTCTTCACACCCAAAGCTCTTGCGAGGCTATGTATAGTTCTCCTTTGGCTCTGAGGAATCTCAGCAACCATACTGAGGTCAAGTACAATCCTTTTGGGCCCATAGTTTTTCGGCTTCCTTGATCTTACATCAATGGGTACGTCCCGTCGAAGACACTCCTCCACTCTCCTCCAAACAAGTCTGACCTTGTGCACTGAAACATGGAACATGTTTGCAACTTCTCTAGTTGTGGTCTTCTTTAATTTCCGATTGACACTTCTTGCTAGCAATTATTCATAAATACCAGTCCTTTGCAAATCTATTAAATTATTGTATTTGTCTTCATCATGAACTTGCTCATTATCTTGTTGCTCTTGTTCCACATCCATGTCTTCTTCTAGTGTTGAATCATACATGGCTTCATCAGACTCTGAATAATCAAGCTCTTCTTCCTCAAACTGAATCTCTATATCACCTACATACACACCATAGTCCTCCTCGTCTACTTGAAGGTTCTGTAGAGCCTCATCCATTGCTTGCACTTCCTCTTCCATGCTCTGGAAAACACCACCTTGGTCTTCAAGTTCATCATCTACAAGATGAGGTCATGTGAGTAGTTGAATAAGATTATAATTAAACATAAATTTATCTTACTAACCTGATTCATTGATTCATGCAAGTGCTCTTCTCCACGGACAACATCAGCCTCATGTTCATCTTCTACCTGAAGAGATCGACCCATGTTTAGATTGAAGTGACGTGCGGGTTGGAGTTCTTCATACACGACTTTGAAAATCAAAAGTCATAACACAAGTCAAGCTTTCTTTTTGACAAATTCAAATCTGAATAGTACCAAATTTATTATTTTTAGTTTTTCGAATTATGTTGTGAATTTCTTCCCATAAAAGATTCCAACTTAACTTCTAAAATAGAAATAATGAATTGTTTCATTTAGGAATATTAGTTGCATCTATAAGTAAATCTTCACGAGGCAATGATATAAATAATATTTTCTTTGGCTTGGCTTTGCATAACAAAAATTATTTGTCTTGTCGCTTGTACATTGTTAATGTAGTTTCAACATAAATTTATTTTACTAATCTGATTCATCTGGTTCATGCAGGCCCTCTTCTCCATGGGCAACACTGGCCTCGTGTTCATCTTCTACCTCAAGAAACATGTTTAGATCAAAGTGAACAAGAAGAAGGATTGAACAAGAAGAATTGAAATATTAGCAAGGAGTACATGGGTCCATGTTTAGATCGAAGTGATGTTCGGGCTGGAGTTCTTCATGCAAGGCAGCTCTAGCTTTTTCCTGTACAGGATGCTAATCCAAGGCAGCTCCATCTTCTTCCTGTACATGCTGCTCATCCAAGGCAGCTTCATCTTCTTCCTTTATAGGTTGGCAATTGAGAACATGGTGCCAGTTCAGATCAGGAAACCTGCTAGCTTCTTCCTCTCCCTCATCTGGTGCTGCTAAGTTCAAGTCGATGGCCATGGATAGTGTGTGTGTGTGTGTCTGGTCTACTGTTTGGTCCATGTAAGCTAGCTTTGTAGCTAGGATTAGACGCTTGGTCTTCTAATATTTGTGGTGCCAAGTACCTTTGTTGTTTTACTAGTATAACTGGCGGGAACAGTGAAAGTTGGAGGTAAACTTGCTGGCGGGAAGTCATTTCTAGTGGTTGGATTGCTTTTTTCTTGTTTGCGTTAACTGTACACTTCAATCGAAGCAGCACAGCCGCTGCTGGCTTCTTAAATGAGGAGAGGAAGGGGTTTTATGCAAAAATCCTTAATTTGTCTTGAAATAGCCAGATGCGCACCCTTTGGTAGACGGAGGGAGTACACATGTAGCTCGGTGCAAGGCATGGATTTGACAAGAGAAAATCAGAACAGTTTTTAAGCATTAATGGTGGCATGCTAAATCGATATCCAGTTTCTGAATTTTTGAAGGCAACGCCTCATGACACTTTATTAACTCAGTGGCAACGTTACATCAAGTAGTATATGAGATAGCAAGAAACTAGGTGCAACATCTACCCACTCATACTTAGTCTGATGATCATAGCTATACCTAGCAAGAAAGTGTGCCAAGCCATTGGCTTCCCTAGAACAGAACGGATAGGAGATAGAAGGAATGACGTGAGTTAAGTGGAACCAATCAGCCAACACCGACACGTAGGGGCTCAAAATATCTAAATTTCTGTTGCAAGCCTTAATGAGCTCCAGACAATCTAATTCCACCTGAACTTTGGTACAAGTCGCATCGTACAACATCTTCAGGCCCCGTCGTAATGTGAACGCTTCTTCAATAGGTGCGTTCATAATATGCATAATTGCTCCGGAACCCTAGCTACAACCTTCTCAGAGAGTTTTGAAGGATAACTGTGACCACTCCACTTCCATCCTTGAAGAAGGATGCATCTATATTTAGCTTCTAATAATTGTCTAATGTTTCTACCATCTTACTTCGACAACGAAGCAGTGGTGCGAACTGCATGATTCACTTTGCTTGCCTGAATAGCGAACACCGATCTTGGTGCAGTTTTAACTCAATATCCTCTCACTAGTTGTCTATCTTCCCACCGGATATATGATATACCCACAACCATCATTTTCTGTAGCCCAAGTTGTCCAAGTACTAACAATTTCCTCGTCACACTCCGTAGAATTTCCTCGAGAACAACAGAGCCAGATCGATCAACACATAGAGCCTTATCAATAGTATCCACAAATCCCAAGGACTTTCAAACTTCTCTGGCTCGATGGCAAGTGAATAACATATGGAGAATAACTTCAGGCCCAGCTCAATAAATTGGACACTAAGGGAAACTTTGATGTGTCTATTACTACGCACACAACCCAGGAACTATCCCATTGATGAGTCCAATTTATGCGATGCTTTTGATCGCTATTTTGTGCCTACATGGCAGGCTTTGTGGAATTTTACTGCGTTCATGCACCTCTTTTTGTTGATATTCCTCAGGTAATGCTTTTTGGACCAAATAGTACTTTTATGGAAGAAAACCCAGGAAATGGTAGTGAAATCACGTATTCAATGTGATAATCAACTACCATAAAAGAATAAGCCAAAGGGCCAAAGGAGGAGCTGCTGCGGAGCATATAGAGCAGAAGACGACGCATCATACGAGCGCGATCGCTCGTATGGGCGGTCGTATGGAGTGCCAGCGCCGCCACCTCGTCAACTATTTTCACCCTGTGAAATCGGATCAAGAATCAGATGCCCAGAAAGACCAGAAACTCGTCCAGAAGGGAGAACCCTATCCTCCAGAGATCATCCGAAAGAGGAGATCGTCATCTTCTCCACCAAGCACAAGGGGGCTACAACATCATCATCACCGTCATCATCATCATCATATCCACCATCGTCATGATCATCATCATCATCCACATCCATCTCATTGTAACATAAAGAACCCTAGTGGATTGTCTTGTGTGCTACATTTTTTACTGATCCATGTTCACCACCGCTATTATTATGATGTTAGTTGTCTCCAAGTATGAGTAGACCCCTAGTTCTCAGGGATATGGATGAACCATGGTATGTACAGGATGTGAATCGTTATTTTGGGATATGACATCCTCTCTTGAATGGTTAATTTAATAACTTCGTGAATGTTGTGAAGGACATCCACTCAGCATTACCGCCTCATGGCCACGAAGTATATCATTGTCGTTGTAAAGAATAGGATGTGAACGTAATTCAAGGTGACAGTAAAAGCCTTTACTCCTAGCTTTTGCAATTGATAGGGGAATTGTGGATAACCCTTAGAGAGGTCGTGTCCACAGGGTAAACATTAATTATCAAAGTTATAACCCTCTAGGGAGACTATGGTGGTGGCATGCGTTGCACAAAGTCTACCTCGAGTAGAACGTGTTCTGTACCCAACTCTGCCCAGCATAATCATCAAGAGTGGCTCAAGTATCCTTACCATACTATGTCCACGTATAGGTTGTGTTATAAACATACCAATGGGGATTCCGGATTCCCTAAGAGCGCTTTACTCCTGTGCTAGTTCATCAGTTATTCAAGCTATTGTTTTATTATTACTTTTATGTTATTTACTTTAAAGTTAGCTCCGCACAACAACAACAACAATTTATTTCCGTCCTCACTTTTTCTAGAGTCTACAATCACTTGCAGGAACAAATCCATAATTAGCTACAAGAGGTATCATCTGATTCTTGTGCTCCTTGTGGGATCGATACTCTTACTTCAAAAAGTGTAAAACTAAACCCTGTGCACATGTAGGCCATCAACCATGCAACACCGCTGTCGGGGATATACCCCGCGGTATGACCAAGCCGGAAATATGACCCGGCCGGACTTGGCGGTTTACTTGAGATCCGGTTTACACTTGGCGATTCACTGGCGACCCACCCTGACCAGACGGTTTACAAGCAACCTGCCTGAACATTATGACTCACTGGTAACCTGGCAGGCGGGGCAGACGGATGACAAGGCCCAAGACCCAGAAGGCCGGTTTATGTTAATGGTGGGTCGGTTTAAGAGGAAAGGCGCGAGGAATATTTACCTTACAAGGAGTTAAGACCAGGACTTGTATCCGGTTTGTATTAGAAGGTAGACTAATCCTAATCCTAATAGGACTCCACATGTAACCCGCCCCTCTAACTTATATACGGAGGGGCAGGGCACCCCAAGAGGAGAGGTTTTTGACAAGTTAGGTTTAGACAGACAACTCAATAGCTCTCGAGATAGAGCTCCCTTGTAATCGTGATCATCATCATCAATATCAATGAAGCAGGACGTAGGCTTTTACCTCCATCATGAGGGGCCGAACCTGGGTAAAACCTCGCGTCTCTCGTCCCATTCAACCCCTCTCAAGCTACCACATAGATGTGTTGGCCTCGCGACTAAGTCCTGACACTAAGGACATCTGCCGTGACAATTCCACGACAGTTGGCGCCCATCGTGGGGCTTGACGCACGGTGGTGATGAGTTCTTGGAGGGATCTGTCCCAGGGTTTCGAGAAGTTCATAATCTTTTAGATGAAGAAAAGCCGATTGTTGGAAGGATCTATATCAATGTTGAGTTCACCAGATCAATAGAAAATTTTATCGATGACGTTCATCAGTTTGTTTGGCAAGATGATCCAAGAAGATCCCGAAGGGTGAAAGTTTTCGTTTGATTCAGCAAGGATTCATCGAGTCCAGTAGGTGCAAGTCGCCAACACGGACAAGGCAAAGTCCCGGTTGAGTTATCTGATCAGACGAGGGTTTGGATACGGTATAGGAATTGATTATACGTCTGATGGATCGAAACAAAACAAAAGGCAACCACGTCCACGACCAGGACTAAGACGTCCACGACCCGTGGCTGGTCTGGACTTCGTCTCCTATTCGAGTGATGGCTGTGCCTCCCCTCCCCTGAGTCGCCGTCACCGACCCGTTCCCGTCGCCGATGAGCTTCCGTCATGGTTCATATCAATCCGCCTCCATGGCGCTTGCCTGAACGAGCCGTTTACTCCGCTGTGGCCGGCCCTGAGCTGCCCTCGCTGCGTGTGGGCTGTCCCACTTTGAGCCGCTATCGGAGAGCCTCCCCGTGTTGAACCGCCACCCCGCTTCGCCGGATTTGCTGCCACCACAAACAGCCGCTCAGGCGTCACACCCACTATGAGCTGCCATCGTGGTCCCTCGCCGAGCTGCCGCGCCTTGACTGGCCCCGTCTTTGTGTCAATCCGCTGCCACTGTTGTGCTTCACCGACACACCTTCGTCGCCAGCTCATCTCTCTGTGTCAAGCCGCCCCTAAAGCCGTCCTAAGCCAGGTCGATTTTGGGTGAGTCGCTGTAGAAGCTGAGATCGCTCATCGCCGACAAGATTTCCGCCGCATTTATCTTGTTGTTTCTGCCGAGTCGCCGTGGTGCTCCAAGAACAGTTGTTCGAGTCAGAGGCAATGAAAACAAAGAGATCAAATGTCAGTCAAAATCATCAGTCAAGAGTACATTATGGCGGCTGATAGTACTACGGAGGTGTTTGGTTTCAGGGACTTTTTTGTGTTGGGACTAGAAAAAGTCCCTAGCAAACCAAACAGGGTGGGACTTTTTTGAGACTTTTTGCTAAAAGTCCTTAGAAGCACCTCCTCGAGAGTCTTTTTCAAAAAGTCCTAGGGACTAGAAAAAGTCCTAGGACTAGAGAAACAAACACCACCTACTACTAGTAGTACGGTAGTTATGGCAAGGCTCCAATTAGTATGACACGTGCCCCAAGGCATGATTATGAAAGAAAATGTGAAGCATCCAACCTGGCCACGTGATTGCCAGAAACAAGATGATTGCCTCTGCTTCCTGGTTGTTTTTTTCAAGCTGGTGAGGCATCCAGAAGCAGTCAGAATCACTGTTCGCAAGCTAAAGATGCATTTGCTGGTCTTACACGGCTGCAACTGCAGAATATGAGGGATCATTTTTCCATAAGACGATTAGTGCTGGTACTCCATATTGAGTTAATTTTTTGGGAGATCAGTTTGCGTAAGTTGGATGAAACATACATATGTGGACACCAGCTGCGTGCTAATGGCCACGCCCACATGCCCGAGCCACCACTGTCTACCGAGCCGCCTCCACCATTCGCTCCCTGCTATCTTCAAGTAGTTTGCCTCGGCCACCACTGTCTGCCGAGCCGCCTCCACCGTTCGCTCCCTGCTATCTTCAAGGTTGTGGTTGTCCTGAGCCGCTTCTATTGTGTTGAAACAGATCATCCATCGCCCGAACAAATCAGGTGACCTTCATTTAAATTTATCTTATTAGCATATATTGTTTTTGTCAAAGAACAATTACTTCGGTCTTTGTATTTTATATGCAGGGCAATTGTTCACTGCAAAGACGATGGACGGATCATGGATATATAAATCGCAGAATTATTGTCATGTGCTAGCATATGACCGTGCCATAATGATCAAAGAATATGTGCACAAGACGCCGCCCTTGCGGCCCGGACTACTTCAACTTACTGGGACCATCCCTGTGGCCAACTCACCCGTCCGTGTCAGTTTACAATGCTACGGCCGACTCTCCTGTCCACACCGGCTTACAATGCCGCGACCGACTTATCTGTCTAAGCCGCCTCTGATGCCGCGGTCGTCTTTGTCGTTGGTCTCTCGCGGCCTGGTCTACATCAACATACCGGGCCGCACCTGTCTGCATGAGCTGTTTATTGAGTATGAGAAAGTCACAGCTTGAGTAGCCCGGTTTTCTTTCAACAAAATAGAGGCAAATAATCATATACTATCAACCGCCGTCTGCACTGGGTGGCCCAATGGGCAGGCGCACAAGTCGCCGCCATTACAGTTTGGTTAACTTCAAATAGCCAGTTCGAAGGAACCATTGGCCGAGTTGCTGACACGGCTCATATGGGATCATTTATAACCCGCCGCAGTCACCTCAACCTTCTGTGGATTCACATCATGCTATCAACACCAATGATATACAACTTATGCCAGTTTATATCACGGTCAAATATGGAGAATCTCAAGCCAACTCCTCGAGTCACCTTGAGACCTGGGGGCTACAATGATATGACTCAACAAACGTTGCCGGTTTTAAAAATAGTTTAAGAACCCCAAGATGTTGGAGGGAAATATAACCCGGTCCCAGAGGCTACTACCATATTGATGAAAATTTAAAGGCCGTCAAAAAATTTCCGGTTCAAAATGAAGAATGTCGGTTTAAAATCCGGTTCAAGGGAAATTTGTTCTCCCACAAGGCTCTAAAGCTCTCAATTCCGGTTTAAGAATTTCTGGTTCAAAAAGAGTTAATTTCTCGCAAGTTCGAGTTTAAAGGCCGTCAGAAAATTTCCTGCTGAAAATGAAGATTCCATTTTAAAAACCGGTTCAAGGGAAAGATGTGTCCCACAAAGCTTTGAAGCTCTCAAGATCCGGTTTAACATCCGGTTCAAGAAGAAATATCTCTCGCAAAGTTCGAGTTCTCATAAAAATCACTTGGGGGCTTGGTCGTATTCGAACCGTAGCTACACCTCTTGATCGGCGTAAGGCCACCAGGGAAATCACTTGGGGGCTTGGTCGTATTCGAACCATAGCTACACCTCTTGATCGGTGTAAGGCCACCAGGGAAATCACTTGGGGGCCAAAGAGGTGTTGCAAAAGCACAACTCAAACATAGGCACCCACCGTGCACAGCTCAAAATATTGCTCGGGGGCTCTTTGCTTCTCAAAGAACAAATAGTCTACACCCTTGTAATAGGCTATCAAGCCAGGCTTGGAAGCCAGGTGTATTCACCTAAAACCCTAGGTTATCCTGCCTTTTTAAGTAAGCCACTTCGTCCAGGTAATCCTGATATGACCCGCCGAACGTTTGACAAGTCAATCTCATAGACCCTGAACTTGTCAAAGTTAAAACGACGATTGGTTAATGTGAGGTCCATCTTAAAAGGCTTTGTAAAATGGTTTAACTCAGTGGCCTGGCAGCCCATGAAAAGCCTCGATTTGGGCCTGGCAGCCCATGAAAATCCTCACATATTCTTTTTATGTTTTTATTTGCCAAGTTTTTTCTCCTTTGATGAGGTTCATATTATCTTATGATAAACCGGCGTTTATTGACCCGGCTTGGCTTTCTACTACAAGTTGTCAGTACATGATCAGTTATAATCCGATGCTTATTGACCCGGTATGGTTTCAATTACAAGTCACCATTATTATATATGGATAATCCAGTGTTTATTACAACCCGGTACGGTTTTACTATAAACCGGCAAGACATGGTAGGAGTTATGAGTACTCAAAATTTGGGTTATCACCCTTACTACAAAAGGTTGGTAAACCAACGATGTGATTCAATGTCAAAGGACACTTTAAACTTGTTGTATGCAGAAACAGGTTGAATAAAGCATGGTTATAAATCACCGGTGAGGGAGTCCTGGATTAGGGGGTCTCCGGACAGCCGGACTATATCCTTTAGCCGGACTGTTGGACTATGAAGATACAAGATTGAAGACTTCGTCCCATGTCCGGGTGGGACTCTACTTGGCGTGGAAGGCAAGCTATGCAATACGGATATGTATATCTCCTCCTTTGTAACCGACCTTGTGTAACCCTAGTCCCCTCTGGTGTCTATATAAACCAGAGGGTTTTAGTCCGTAGGAAAACATACAATCATACCATAGGCTAGCTTCTAGGGTTTAGCCTCTCCGATCTCGTGGTAGATCAACTCTTGTAATAACCATATCATCAAGAATAAATCAAGCAGGACATAGGGTTTTACCTCCATCAAGAGGGCCCGAACCTGGGTAAAACATCGTGTTCCCTGCCTCCTGTTACCATCCGCCGTAGACGCACAGTTCGGGACCCCCTACCTGAGATCCGCCGGTTTTGACACCGACATTGGTGCTTTCATTGAGAGTTCCTCTGTGTCATCGCCGTTAGGCTTGATGGCTCCTATGATCATCGATAGCGATGTAGTCCAGGATGAGACTTTTCTCCCCGAACAGATTTTTGTATTCGGCGGCTTTGCACTGCGGGCCAATTCACTTGGCCATCTGGAGCAGATCGAAAGTTACGCCCCTGGCCACCAGGTCAGGTTTGGAAGCTTAAACTACATGGCCGATATCCGCGGAGACTTGATCTTCGACGGATTCGAGCCCCTGCCTTGTGCGTCACACGGTCACGATGAGCACGATTTATCTCTACCATCGGACAGTGTTCAGGAGATCGCACCAGCAGCCGCCCCGACCCTCAATTCGGAGCCCGTTGTGCCATCCATGGACGGGTGAATGGACCCCACCACGGAGGCCTTACCCTTAGCGGCGATCGAGCCGAACATCGACCTTACCTAGCACGAGAGCCGTGTTGTCAGACCGCCGGATCCTTCTCCGGCCACGGACTCTGAACCGCCTGCGCCCGTTCCTAGCGAATCTGATTGGGCGCCGATCATGGAGTTTACCTTCGCGGATATTTTTCAGCACTCGCCCTTTGGCGACATACTGAACTCATTAAGGTCTCTCTCCTTGTCAAGAGGATCCTGGCTGAACTATGTCCGGCAGGATTGGGATGCGGACGACGAAGAAATTCGCGTCCCACCCACCACCCACTTAGTAGCCACTGTCGATGACTTAACCGGCATGCTCGACTTCGACTCCGAAGACATCGACGGTATGGACGACGATGCGGGAGACGAAGAGGAACCACTGCCCACAGGGCACTAGACAGCCACCTCATCATACGATATATACATGGTGGACACACCCAAAGAAGGCAATGGCGACGAGACAGCGGAGGATGACCCCTCCAAGAAGCAACCCAAGCACCGACGTCAGCGGCGCCGCTCTAAGTCCCGCCAAAGCAAAAGTGGTGATACCAGCACAAGAGATAATAACACTCCGGATAGTGCCGAAGACAACAACAATCCCCTCCAGCAAGATTTAGAGCAGGAAGATGGAGAGCCAGCCCTCCTGAGAGAGCGGCGGATGGAGAGGCGGAGGATGATAATTACATGCCCCCTCCGAAGACAAGGCAAGCCTCGAAGATGACGAATTCGCCGTGCCAGAGGATCCCGTCGAACAAGAGCACTTCAAGCGCCGGCTTATAGCCATGGCAAATAGCCTTAAGAAAAAGCAGCAGCAGCTTCAAGCTGATCAAGATCTGCTAGCTGACAGATGGACCGAAGTCCTCGCGGCCGAGGAATATAAACTCGAATGCCCCTCCAAGAGTTACCCAAAATGCAGGTTGCTACCTCGACTGGAGGAAGAAGCGTATGACGCGGCTGATCGGCCACCTCGTGGCCGTGATAGAGAGGCATTCAAGCCAAAACCTCAGCCTGCACCCCGACATCATTCAAATAAAAAGGCATGGGGAAATACGCCAGACCTGCGAGACGTATTGGAGGACAAAGCAAAGAATGCAAGATCGATGTACGGATCACGAGGGCGCGCCACTATGCGAGATGATAAACGTCACGCCGGATACAGTAAAAGTAAATCCGGCCGGGCCGAACACAGCGGGCAAGACCCATTCGAGCTGCGTCGCGATATAGCCCAACACAGAGGCGCCGCACACCCCCTATGCTTCACAGACGAATTAATGGATCATCAAATCCCAGAGGGTTTCAAACCCATAAATATTGAATCATACGACAGCACAACAGATCCTGCGGTATGGATTGAGGATTTCCTCCTCCACATCCACATGGCCCGCGGTGATGACTTACACACCATCAAATACCTCCCACTAAAGCTCAAAGGACCAGCATGACATTGGCTTAACAGCTTGCCAGCAGAGTCCATTAGCTGTTGGGAAGATCTGGAGGCCGCATTCCTCGACAATTTTTAGGGCACTTATGTGCGACCACCAGATGCCGATCACTTGAGCCACATAATTCAGCAGCCAGAAGAATCGCCCAGGCAATTCTGGACTCGGTTCCTAACAAAGAAAAATCAAATCATCGACTGTCCGGATGCAGAGGCCCTAGCAGCTTTCAAACACAACATCCGCGACGAGTGGCTAGCCCGGCACCTTGGTCAGGAGAAGCCGAAATCTAAGGCAACCCTCACTACACTCATGACCTGCTTTTGTGCGGGAGAAGACAGCTGGCTGGCTCGCAGTAATAACATATCAAAGAACCATGGTACTTCGGACACCAAGGACGACAATAGCAGGTCACGTCGCAACAAACATAAGCGCCGCATTAACAGTGACAATACCGAGGACACGGCAGTCAATGCCGGATTCAAGGGCTCTAAACCCGGTCAGCGGAAAAAGCCATTTAAAAGAAGCACTCCGGGCCCGTCCAGTTTGGACCGCATAATCGATCGCTCGTGCCAAATACACGGCACCCCCGACAAGCCAGCCAACCACACCAATAGGGATTGTTGGGTATTCAAGCAGGCCGACAAGTTAATTGCCAAAAACAAAGATAAGGGGTCACATAGCGTTGACGAGGAAGAGCCCCGGCAGCCGAACACCGGAGGACAGAAGAGGTCCCCCCCACAAGTGCGGACGGTGAACATGATATATGCAACCCACATCCCCAAGAGGGAGTGGAAGCGTGGGCTCAGGGACGTATATGCGTTGGAGCCAGTCACCCAAAGTTCAACCCATGATCCTCTTGTCCGATTACCTTCGATCGCAGGGACCACCCCACTAGTATCCGTCATGGCGGATTTGCTGCACTAGTCCTAGACCCAATCATTGACGGATTTCACCTCACTCGCGTCCTTATGGATGGAGGCAGTAGCCCAAACCTGCTTTATCAGGACACAATGCGCAAAATGGGTATAGACCCCTCAAGGATCAAATCCACAAAAACGACCTTTAAAGGTGTCATTCCAGGTTAGAGGCCCATTGCACAAGCTCAATTACACTGGAAGTGGTCTTCGGATCCTCGGATAACTTCCGAAGCGAAGAATTAATCTTCGATATAGTCCCGTTCCGCAGTGGCTATCATGCACTGCTCGGGCGAACTGCATTTGCGAGATTCAATGCGGTACCGCATTATGCATACCTCAAGCTCAAGATGCCAGGACCTCGGGGGGTCATCACAGTTAATCGAAACACAGAGCACTCTCTCCGCACGGAGGAGCACACTGCGGCGCTCGCAACAGAAGTGCAAAGCAGCCTCTCAAGGCAATCCACCATTTCGGCGTTTCAAGACCCGGACACCTTCAAGCGCGCTCGGAGTAATCGGCAACTAGACCGCCTGGCATGACCTGAGCTCGCGTAGCAATGCGGCCCCCACCCCAGTCCTAGCCAAACGACGAAATTCGTGCCGCACGTACATAATTATGCATTAAAAATACCATGGGCACAGGCGGGGAGGGGGGCACAACTACGGCACGCCCCAATACGCGGCTTAAACTGCGGGCTTCCCGCTTTGTTATTTTTCTCTTTCAGGACTTTAATCTCTGGAAACCCTGTCCGGCAGCATGATTGCCGAACACATGATGCAACAACCAAGGAGGCAGAAAGCTACGTCACACCACGGAACTCCCAGGTGGGTTACAATAACGAGTGAAATATTTGCTTTAATACTATTCCGCAGCTTGCCCTTGGAAGGGACATAGTCCTACTTTTTGCTTATCGCACTATCTGTATCATTCTGCTTTAACGCACCTTTTTGAATAAACAATGCATAACATTACGACTATCATTGCATTCTTGTTATATATATATATGTGTTCATTAATGACGCCTTGCAACCGTACACTTTGGTATGGCCAATACACCAGGGGCTTCAGTACCCCACATTATGGTGTGAGAAGTCCGAACACTTTCACAAGTGCGGCACCCCGAACTTATAGCATTATATGCATCAGCTCCGAATCATGTCTTTGGTCAAATGTTGGGTTTGCCCGGCTCCTATGTTTTGGTACCTTACGTTCCGCTCTATCGGCTAAGGTAGCGCTAGGAGAACTACTGCGATTGTGCCCCGGTTCTGCTAGGCTAAGCACCTCAGTAGAGAAAGCTAAAACTGACTGTCATGATAAGGCGAGAGACTGGTCGCTGTTCGGTGAGGTTTCGAGTCCCTAAAGACCTATGCCGCTTAGAGCGAGGAACCAGTCCTGTCTGATTTACAAGCGTGTATCGCGCCCCGAATTCGGCCTTCCGAATACCAGGGGCTTCGCCAAAATTTAAAATTATAGAATTCTGTGGCTAAGTGAGAGTGCTAAAGCATTATTAGTCTGGTTGCCTTGTTCGTTGTGCTGAGCACCTCCCTCGAAGGACCCAAAAATGGGAACAAGAGTGCTCAGGTTTATCCCGAACACCCCAGCACTAGCGGCATGGGGGCAGAAGCGGAGGACTAGCCATCTCTCAGATTTTATAAACGGACGAACAGAAGGTAATATTTTAAATTCAAACAAGCGTTGCTTAGCGCCTATGAAACAGGTTTTCAGCATACAGGATCACACGAGCAAATTCATTCAAATATTACATCTTCCGTACACTTGTCCGCTACAAGACGGGCACCCTTCAGGACACCCTCATAATAAATTTCAGGGGTGCGATGCTCCTTGCCCTGCGGCGGTCCTTCCTTGATCAGCTTCACGGCGTCTAGCTTGGCCCATTGCACCTTCACACGGGCGAAAGCCCGGCGTGCACCTTCGATGCAGACGGACCGCTTGACGACTTCCAACCGTGGGCAGGCATCTACAAGCCGCCTCACCAGGCCAAAGTAGCTGTTCGGAAGGGCGTCGCCAGGCCACAGCCGGACTATAAAGCCCTTCATGGCCTGTTCGGCCACCTTGTGTAGCTCGACCAGCTGCTTCAGCTGGTCGCTCATAGGCACTGGGTGTTCGGTCCCAGTATACTGAGACCAGAACAGCTTCTCCGTTGAGCTTCCCTCCTCGGCCTGGTAAAACCGTGCGGCATCCGACACGCTGCGGGGCAAATCTGCGAATGCTCCTAGAGAGCTCCGGATTCGGGTAAGTAATAGGTAATTTACTTTCACATGCTTGCTTTGCATATAGAATGCCTTACCCGCCGCTATTTTCTTCATCGCGTCAATCTCCTGAAGGGCCTTTTGGGCTTCGGCCTTGGCACTCTTTGCACTCTCGAGGGCCGCGGCAAGCTCAGACTCTCGCGTCTTCGAGTCAAGCTCCAACGCCTCGTGCTTCGTCACGAGAGCCTGGAGCTCTTGCTGCACCTCGCCCACCCGAGCCTCTTGCCTTTCCCGCTCGGTGCGCTCCTTGGCCGCTTTATCTTTGGCCTCGAACAACACTTGCTTTAGGGTCGCCACTTCGGTCATGGCCCCTGGCAAATTCATGATGATCCTGTCATTTTGCAATCGCATTCTTTTTATACATATCCATAGACTAGGTACTACTTACCTTTTTTCTCCTCAAGCTGCCTCTTGGCAAGGCTGAGCTCGTCCTTGGACCCTTTAAGGTCCTACTTCAGTGCGGCGACCTACACAGTCAGTGCGGAAGATGCCAGCAGTGAAGCCTGCATACGCATAATTGACATACTTATATTAGACTCCGGCGATATTGTTTGATCCTTTGTTCGGCTTTTCTTTGTGAACACTGAACAGAGCATCAAGGGCTACTGTCTATGCGGTAATATTTTTCCTATATTTTAAAACACTTACCTCAAAGCCTGTTAGAAGGTTGGCACAGGCTTCGGTCAATCTGCTTTTGGTGGACTGAACCTTCTGGACCACCGCACTCATAATAGTACGGTGCTCCTCGTCGATGGAAGCGCTGTGAAGCGCTCCCAGCAGATTGTCCGGCGCCTCTGGATGGACAGAGGTCACCGGCGCAGGCGTCTTGCCCCTCTTGGAAGGAGGCCGCCTGCCCGAGTCCGGAACCACTGGAGGTTCCGGCGCGGTGTTCGTCTGACGGCCAAACTCGAAGCCCTCAGGGGCCTTGTTCCCTCTGCTCCCGGAGTCCGGAAGGTCGCCTTGAGGTGCCTCCAGGACTGTCTCCCCTCGACCCAGTGCCTCTTGAGACAATACCTTGGCGTCGTCCGCAGGGCAAGGGGAGGTGGAGGTCGGAAGTGGATCGCTATCCATATCCGACGAGCCCAGGGAGCCGTCCGACGACACATCGATACGGGCTCGTGGCAGCCTGCATAATCATATTCGGCGTTAGGGGAAGCAGTGCGACAAAGGAATACTATGAGTTACTCTGGTATCCGAATACTTACGACTTCGCCAGGGGCTTGGCCCTAAGCAGCCAGTCGTATTCGCCTTCGGCGGCGGTGGTGGAACTGTCCGGAAGGAGAGTCCTTCCCTTCTTGGACCCTTCGGCCTCCCCAGTTGGGGCGGCCTTCCTTTTCTTGTCTCCCCCATCTGAAGGGGGAGCATCTTCTTCTTCCTCCTCGTCTTCGGGGGAGGAGTGTGTCACGGAGTTATCGGACAATGAGTCCGATGACGCCTGGCGCCGGGAACTCTTTCGGGTTCCCTTGGCCTTCTTGGTCTTCTCCGGCACCTTGTAAGGAGCCGGAGTCAACATCTTCGTCAGGAGAGCGTCTGCTGGGCCTTCGGGCAAAGGAGCCGGACAGTCGATCTGTCCAGCCGTCTCCTGCCAGTCCTGTCAAAGGTACGGGAGCTTAGATCCCGCATAGAGTCAAACTATGGAAAAACAAGTGTCATGTGAGAGGTAAAATAGCTTACCGCGCTGGCATGGCACTTCGTGCAGAATCCGCGATCCTCGGTAGTGGGAGGGGGAACCTCGGCACCCTTGAATAGCACCTTCCAGGCATCCTCGTGAGTTGTGTCGAAGAGCCTGTTTAAATTTCGGTGCTGGGCCGCATCGAACTCCCACAAGTTGAAAGCCCATTGTTGGCATGGAAGGATCCGACGGATGAGCATGACCTGGACTACATTGACGAGTTTAAGCTTCTTGTTCACCATGTTTTGAATACATGTTTGGAGTTTGGTCAGCTCTCCCGAGCTACCCCAGGACAGGCCCTTCTCTTGCTAGGAGGTGAGCCGCGTGGGGATGCCAGATCGGAACTCGGGGGCTGCTGCCCATTTAGGGTCACGTGGCTCAGTGATGTAGAACCACCCCGATTGCCACCCCTTTACGGTCTCCACAAAGGAGCCCTCGAGCCATGTGACGTTGGGCATCTTGCCCACCATGGCGCCTCCGCACTCTGCCTGGCGGCCGCTCACTACCTTCGGCTTGACATTGACGGTCTTCATCCATAAGCCGAAGTGGGTCTTGATGCGGAGGAAGGCCTCGCACACGACGATAAACGCCGAGATGTTGAGGATGAAGTTCGGGGCCAGATCGTGGAAATCCAGGCCGTAGTAGAACATGAGCCCCCGGACGAATGGGTGGAGAGGGAATCCCAGTCCGTGGAGGAAATGGGTAAGGAACACTACCCTCTCATGGGTCCTGGGGGTGGGGATGAGATGCCCCTCATCTGGGAGCCGGTGCGCGATGTCGTCGGGCAGGTATCCAGCTCTCCTCAGCTTCTTGATGTGTCCCTCCATGACGGAGGAGACCATCCACCTGCCTCCCGCTCCGGACATGGTTGGAGAAGGTTGAGGTGGGAAATGCGGACTTGGGCACTGGAGCTCGAGTGTGCGAAAATGGATGAGCAAAGGAGGAAGAAGGCGTGGATGAAAAGGTGAATCCTTATCCCTTTATATGGGCAGACGAAACTATGCGTCCCCACTAGCCTGGTAAAACTCGCTTATCCCCCAAGCACCGTAATCGATGGCGCGGTTGGGTTACCCACGCCCGTATTGATGAGAATCCCGTGATAAGGGGACACAATCTCTGCTTTGACAAGACGTGTCAAAAAACTGCCTCGCGTTATGTGCGGGGCTAGTTAAAGGAAACGGTTCAAAAATCACCGGGCCATGACATAATGTCCTGTTGCCAAAACAAGTCAGCAAATTAGATTTGTGGAAATATTATTCTCTCTACGGTGGTATGTGGAACTTATTTTGCAGGGTCAGACACTATCCTTGTATTCAAATTCTTCCGTGATGTATTTGGAGGAAGAACCTGCCTTGCAATGCCGAAGACAACACTACACGCCGGACTCATCGTCATTGAAGCCTGGTTCAGGGGCTACTTAGGGAGTCCTGGATTAGGGGGTCTCCGGACAGTCGGACTATATCCTTTGGCCGAACTGTTGGACTATGTAGATACAAGATTGAAGACTTCGTCTCGTGTCCGGATGGGACTCTACTTGGCGTGGAAGGCAAGCTAGGCAATACAGATATGTATATCTCCTCCTTTGTAACCGACCTTGTGTAACCCTAGCCCCCTCCGGTGTCTATATAAACCGAAGGGTTTTAGTCCGTAGCACAACATACAATCATACCATAGGCTAGCTTCTAGGGTTTAGCCTCTCCGATCTCGTGGTAGATCAACTCTTGTAATACCCATATCATCAAGAATAAATCAAGCAGGACGTAGGGTTTTACCTCCATCAAGAGGGCCCAAACCTGGGTAAAACATCGTGTTCCCTGCCTCCTGTTACCATCCGCCTTAGACGCACAGTTCGGGACCCCCTACCCTAGATCCACCGGTTTTGACACCGACAACCGGCGTTTATTAACCGGGCCTGTCTTTCGACTATAAGTCGCCAATATGATGATAAATTATCCAGTGTTTATTAACCCGCCCTGGTTTTGACGTTAAGTCGCCGGTATTTTTTGGATTGCGCCATTGGAATCATGCGCTTATAAATCATTGGATTATTACCTTCACTGGGATGGCAATGTAAGCCAGCAGTATAAATCAATCTTACAGGTATGTTTTCCTGGTTATATGAATATGTGAGGTTGGATAACCCGCCCGGATTTTTAACTTCAAAGTTGCGAGCATGTTTAGGCTTGAATGGACTTAATGCTAGTCTTTTCCATAATTGCATAAGACTATATTATATTTGGGTTGTTACCCACCCTGGCTTTTGACGTTAAGTCGCCAGGGCATATGTTGTTTAAACTCTATGTGGGATTTGCAGAGCTATGACTTACATAAATGATTAAGTTCAAGCCCATCATCAAAAATTAAAATTGGTGTCTCAAAAGGGTTATCAATTATTGATTTTCACAAAGTCTATAAGCCGCCGGGTTACAAACATCACGGATTACAATGGATGCATATTAAGTCGCTATCATCCAAGAGCCAATGAGTATTTAAACTCCGGATTTACTGGTCAACCGATAAGGTATCCAAATCTTTAATAGCTAAACTTGGCTGGTTTGTCATGATGATATTGAATGATTGAGGTTTTCATACCGGATTATATTATTCAAGTCTTGAATAGCCAACACGGCTGGATTATTATTATGGTTATCAATAACCAGTATTATGGTGGAGGTTTTCAAAGTCACTTCAGCGCAATGGCTATTATTTTATCAATGGATATAATTTATTCTACAATGGAAGGAATAGTCCCGAGTCACTGCAGGCTTACGATCCGACACTTGGGGGCTACATTATTCAAATTGAGATTACATCGAATATGCAAGTCCCATGTCACTGCCAGCATGCACCATGGTACTTGGGGGCTAATGCAAAGTCATTTTTTTCTCAACATTTTGAAGACCCAACTCATCACATTCTAAATGAGCCGACCCTTGGGGGATACCAATTGCTCCTGTCAAAAATTTAAGGTCTACATGATCATATTTATAAAGTCCCTGCTCATTATTGCATAATGACCCGGCCCTTGGGGGCTACACTGGTTGAAGTTTTTATGAGCATAAAGGCAATTATAAGTCCCAGGCTGCTGCAAGCATGACAACCCGACACTTGGGGGCTACATATGTGGAATATTCAGTTTTGACTAGTGACTGAGATGAACGTTCTGGACTTCTTAAAAGGTTGCAACATTTATATTGAAGCAACTCTTAAGCTATCACTATGTTCTCCTCTTAAGACTTGGGGGCTACAGGTAATATGCATATAAAGGAGGAACATCTTCAAATTCTCAGTTTTGAGCAAAGCAGGAAGATTAATTGTGTGACCCGGTGTTGGTAACAATCATGACCCGGTGTCTATAACAGTCATGGCCCAAAATTATCAGTTTTTATAACCCGGCAACGGTGGTAATCATAAACTAGCAAGTTCTACATCTTTAAGCCGGCCGGATATCAGTTGAATATTTCAAAGACCAATATTTTTGTCAAGTTAGAGCATTGAAGGCCGACTCAAATGGATTCTTGATTTACAATATTTCTTATGCAAGCAAGTTGATTATGAAGCTGGTCTATTAACCCGGATTTTCTAGAAGAAGGAAATGACAAGGACTTAAGGATGTTCAGGTGCCGGTTTACAAGAATTTTTTAACCCGGGGCACAACCTGTCAAATTTGTTCCTGTGTTTATTTTGCAGCATAAGTTTATCATGGATAAATCCAAGCTAAACTGGGGGCTAATGTCGGGGATATACCCCGCGGTATGACCTGGCCAGAAATATGACCCGGCCGGACTTGACGGTTTACTTGAGACCCGGTTTACACTTGGCGATTCACTGGCGACCCGCCCTGACCAGACGGTTTACAAGCAACCTGCCTGAACATTATGACTCACTGGTAACCTGGCAGGTGGGGCAGACGGATGACAAGGACCAAGACCCAGAAGGCCGGTTTATGTTAATGGTGGGCCGGTTTAAGAGGAAAGGCGCGAGGAATATTTACCTTACAAGGAGTTAAGACCCAGACTTGTATCCGGTTTGTATTAGAAGGTAGACTAGTCCTAATCCTAATAGGACTCCACATGTAACCTGCCCCTCTAACTTATATAAGGAGGGGCAGGGCACCCCAAGAGGAGAGGTTTTTGACAAGTTAGGTTTAGACAGACAAATCAATAGCTCTCGAGATAGAGCTCCCTTGTAATCGTGATCATCATCATCAATATCAATGAAGCAGGACGTGGGCTTTTACCTCCACCGTGAGGGGCCGAACCTGGGTAAAACCTCGCGTCTCTCATCCCGTTCAACCCCTCTCAAGCTACCACATAGATGTGTTGGCCTCGTGACTAAGTCCTGACACTAAGGACATCCGCGGTGACAATTCCACGATACACGCCATGCAAATATTTTTATTTTTCTTGGGATTTATAGTTTCCATAGAATCTCCCAGACCGGATTAGTGCTAGATGTTTCACCTAGATCTCTTCTCAACTTTATACCAAACTGATGCTCCTATTCTAAATAGTATGCCGACCTCACAAAAAATTGATGTGTTTTCGTTTTGTGCCCAGATATGAAATCCTCGGTGAGATATTCTGAAAATGAAATTTTGAGGACCTCTTTGTATCCAAAGGCACAAAAACTTGTCTTAATAATATTTCATCCCAATATCATGTTAATGGATCGATCAACTCGTCAATAGTAGTCAGCAAAGCATTACCTCTTTGCGTTATAACTTTCCTCGAAGGATTTTTAGGTACCCAATGATCGTCCCAAATACTTATATGTGCGCATGTTCCAACCCTCCAAATATGGCCCCTTTTAGAGGTATGAAGTCCAATAGCAATACTTTGCCATGTGAAGGACGAGCCTTTCTTTGACCCAGCTTTCAGAACATTTCCATGTGGGTAGTATTTGGCTCGTAATACCCGTCACACAAAGTATCAGGATGTGTAATTAATATCCAACTCTTTTTAGCAAGCATAGAAAGAATAAAAGCATGTAAATCTCTAAAACTCATGCCTCCCTTACACTTGGCAGACACATTCACCACCATGCAAACCAATGCATCTTTTGTTGCTCCTTAGAGTCTCCCCACCAAAAAGCTACCATTCCATCAGTAATTTCCTCGCATACCTTTTTGGGGATCTTAAATACCTCCATGGCAAACACCGGGATAGACTGGATTATTGCCTTCAATAGTATTTCCTTACCACCCAATGACAATAATTTTTCTTTCCATCCTTTCAGCGATTAAGAATCCTTCCAACCAAATACTCAAAACTTTCACTTTCATCAAGACCTATCATAGCAGGAAGGCCCAAGTACTTATCTGAAATAGCTTATGTCATTATGTTTAGTTCATGCATATCTAAGCTTTCACATCAACATCAACATTAGGACTAAAATAAACACTTTTCTTCCCATAACTCACCATCTGTCCAGAACTTGCACAATATTCATCTAACACCTGTCTCAATGAGGTTGCATTAATCAAATCCGCTCTCATAAGGATAAGGCAATCAACATAGTAAATTAGAAATTGATGGTACATTTCTGCACACCCGAACACCTTCAATGTGTGTCATGAACCTTCTCTTTTGAGCCAAAGCACTCGATAAACCCTCCGCACAAATCAAAAACAAATACGGAGATAAGGGTTGTCCCTGACGGAGGCCCTTAGTATGAGTGAAACCCGTAGTCTCTTGATCATTGTATGTCACTTTGTACTTGACAGAGCTAACAGAAGCCATAAGAAATTGGACCACCTCAGTGTGAAAACCCAAATGAATCAACATACACTCCAAATTTTTTCACTCAACCAGGTCATAGGCTTTATGCATGTCTAGCTTAACCGCATAGTAACCAACTTTTGCTTTCTTCTTATTCTTTGGTATGTAGAGTCTCATATGCTAACAAAATATTATATGTGATAATCCTACCATGGACAAAGGCACTTTGTAATGGCGATATAATATCATCAAGCAAACATTTTAGCCATAAAGCAATCATCTTGGATATCACCTTATAAAGAACATTACAAAGTGATATTGGCCTATATTGGGTAATTCTCTCTGGTTCATATACCATTGGAATACGGACGATGATTGTATCATTCCATCCCTCTGGAATTACCTTTGTATTGATAGAATTAAGTACTTCCACTTTCAAAGCATCACCCAAAATTGCCCAGCTCGGTCCAAGCATTCTCTTGTTAGTCCTCTATGCCAAGTGAACTTGTCCCCATAGTAACCCAAATCTGATAAGTTGCAGTCATCCAGTGCATCTTTGAACGATGACATGAAATGGCTCGGCATGGGTTTACCTCCCTCCTTTTCAAATGAATACATAATGTCATTCAGATCCCCAGTGACCATCCAATGCATAATGCAAATAGAATGAAGGTCTCACAACCACTGCCAAGTCTCATGTTTATCTGCCCATTTGGGTTCTCCATACATCCCGGTAAACCTCCAGAAGTTTTCCACCCCATTACCAACAAATACATCAATGTAATTGTCATTCTTATCTCTTAAAGTGAATGTCACTTCTTTTTTCCAATATAGAATCAGACCACCGCTTCGGCCATCGCTCCGGATAACATATTTGTGATCCATCTTGAGTTTTCGACGTAGACATTCAGCATGATAGTCATCTAGATGGGTCTCCATTAAGAACATCATGTCCTAACTACTACATCTCTGGACATGCATAAGAGCTTTAACCGCTGTGGCTTGTTGCAGGCCACGATAATTCCAGCTTAATATCGTTATTGCATCCGGCCAGCCTGGTCAGAGGCCGCCGAGTTCTCAGCAGTCTCACTCGACAGGAGCCGCTGAATTGCTCCCAATGGTCCTCCTTGTAACTTCACGTAGAAAAGATTGAAATCTTAATAAATCAAGAGAAGAAAAAATCGATCACGGAACCTCACACAATAGAGATTCGCATCAGGACAAAAAACCATCACCACGCCATAGTGTGCTAGGACTGCAGACAACTCTGGTAAGTCCATAGCCAAGATGACCGCCAAATCTAGCTAGCACACATGCCTATTAAGCCTGCACCTACCTGTTGGGGAACGCAATATTTCAAAAAAATCCTACGATCACGCAAGATCTATCTAGGAGATGCATAGAAATGAGAGGGGAGAGTGTGTCCACGTACCCTTGTAGACCGAAAGCGGAAGCGTTTAGTAGCGCGGTTGATGTAGTCGAACGTCTTCGCGATCCAACCGATCCAAGCACCGAACATACGGCACCTCCGCGTTCAGCACACATTCAGCTCGATGACATCCCTCGATCTCTTGATCCAGTTGAGGATGAGGGAGAGTTCCTTCAGCACGACGGCATGGTGACGGTGATGCTGAAATTACCGGCGCAGGGCTTCGCCTAAGCACTACGACACATAACTCATAATATAAATCATCATCGAACGTTAAGCGTGCGGACCATACGGGTTCGAGAACTATGTAGACATGACCGAGACACATCTCTGGTCAATAACCAATAGCAGAACCTGGATGCTCATATTGGCTCCTACATATTCTACAAAGATCTTTATCGATCAAACCGCATAACAACACACGTTGTTCCCTTTGTCATCGATATGTTACTTGCCCGAGATTCGATCGTCGGTATCACCATACCTAGTTCAATCTCATTACCGACAAGTCTCTTTACTCGTTCTGTAATGCATCATCCCGTGACTAACTCATTAGTCACATTGCTTGCAAGGCTTATAGTGATGTGTATTACCAAGAGGGCCTAGAGATACCTCTCCGATACACCAAGTGACAAATCCTAATCTCGATCTATGCCAACTCAACAAACACCATCAAAGACACCTGTAGAGCATATTTATAATCACCCAATTACATTGTGATGTTTGATAGCACACAAGGTGGTCCTCTGGTATTTGGGAGTTCCATAATCTCATAGTCAGGGGAACGTGTATAAGTCATGAAGAAAGCAATAGCAATAAAACTAAATGATCATTATGCTAAGCTAACGGATGGGTCTTGTCCATCACATCATTCTCTAATGATGTGATCCCGTTTATCAAATGACAACACATGTCTATGGCTAGGAAACTTAACCATCTTGGATTAACGAGCTAGTCTAGTAGAGGCATAGTAGGGAAACTCTGTTTGTCTATGTATTCACACATGTACTAAGTTTCCGGTTAATACAATTCTAGCATGAATAATAAACATTTATCATGATACAAGGAAATATAAATAACAACTTTATTATTGCTCTAGGGCATATTTCCTTCAGTCTCCTGATACGTCTCCAACGTATCTATAACTTTTGATTGTTCCATGCTATATTATATCCTGTTTTGGACATTATTGGGCTTTATTATACACTTTTATATTATTTTTGGAACCAACCTATTAACCGGAGGCCCAGCCCAGAATTGCTGTTTTTTGCCTATTTCAGAGTTTCACAGAAAAAGAATATCAAATGGAGTCCAAAGGGAATGAAACCTTCGGGAACGTGATTTTTGGAACGAACGTGATCCAGAGGACTTGGACCCTACGTCAAGACATCAACCAGGAAGGCACGAGGTAGGGGGGCACGCCTACCCCCCCAGGCACGCCCTCCACCCTCGTGGGGCCCATGTTGCTCCACCGACGTACTCCTTCCTCCTATATATACATACGTACCCCCAAACTACCAGATACGGAGCCAAAACCCTAATTCCACCGCCGTAACTTTTTGTATCCACAAGATCCCATCTTGGGGCCTTTTCCGGAGCTCCGTCGGAGGGGGTATCGATCACGGAGGGCTTCTACATCAACACCATAGCCCCTCCGATGAAGTGTGAGTAGTTTACTTCAGACCTACGGGTCCATAGTTATTAGCTAGATGTCTTATTCTCTCCTTTTGGATCTCAATACAAAGTTCTCCCCCTCTCTTGTGGAGATCTATTCGATGTAATCTTCTTTTACGGTGTGTTTGTTGAGATCAATGAATTGTGGGTTTATGATCAAATTTATCTATGAACAATATTTGAATCTTCTCTGAATTATTTTATGTATGATTGGTTATATTTGCAAGTCTCTTCGAATTATCAGTTTGGTTTGGCCTACTAGATTGATCTTTCTTGCAATGGGAGAAGTGCTCAGCTTTGGGTTCAATCTTGCGGTGTCCTTTCCCAGTGACAGTAGGGGCAGCAAGGCACATATTGTATTGTTGCCATCGAGGATAACAAGATGGGGTTTATATCATATTGCATGAGTTTATCCCTCTACATCATGTCATCTTGCTTAAAGCGTTACTTTGTTCTCTTGAACTTAGTACTCTAGATTCATGTTGGATAGCGGTCGATGTGTGGAGTAGTAGTAGTAGATGCAGGCAGGAGTCGGTTTACTTGTCTCGGACGTGATGCATATATACATGATCATACCTAGATATTCTCATGACGATGCTCAATTCTGTCAATTGCTCAACAGTAATTTGTTCACCCACCGTAATACTTATGCTCTCGAGAGAAGCCTCTAGTGAAACCTATGGCCCCCGGGTCTATTTTCCATCATATTAATCTTCCAATACTTAGTTATTTGATTTGCCATTTATTTTATTTCTCTTTATCATAAAAATACCAAAAATATTATCTTATCATATCTATCAGATCTCACTCTCGTAGGTGACCGTGAAGGGATTGACAACCCCTTTATCGCGTTGGTTGCGAGGAGTTTATTTGTTTGTGTAGGTGCGAGGGACTCGTGCATGGCCTCCTACTGGATTGATACCTTGGTTCTCAAAAACTAAGGGAAATACTTACGCTGCTCTGCTCCATCACCCTTTCCTCTTCAAGGGAAAACCAACGCAAGCTCAAGACGTAGCAAGAAGGATTTCTAGCACCGTTGCCAGGGAGTCTACGCAAAAGTCAACAAACCAAGTACCCATCACAAACCCTTATCTCCCGCATTACATTATTTGTCATTTGCCTCTCGTTTTCCTCTCCCCCAATTCACCCTTGCCGTTTTATTCGCCCTCTCTCTCTCCATCCTCCCTCTCTTTCTCTATTCGCCTCTTTTTGCCTGTTTCTTGTTTGCTTGTGTGTCAGATTGCTTGGTTGTCACGATGGCTCAAGATAATACCAAATTGTGTGAGTTTACCAATACCAACAACAATGATTTTATTAGCACTCTGATTGCTCCTCTTACCGATGCAGAATCTTGTGAAATAAATGTTGCTTTGCTGAATCTTGTCATGAAAGATCCGTTTTCCGGCCTTCCTAGTGAAGATGCCGCTACCCATCTAAAGAACTTTGTTGATCTGTGTGATATGCAAAAGAAGAAAGATGTCGACAATGATATTGTTAAATTGAAGCTATTTCCTTTTTTGCTTAGAGATCATGCTAAAGCTTGGTTTTCGTCTTTGCCTAAAAATAGTATTGATTCATGGAATAAGTGCAAAGATGCTTTCATCTCTAAGTATTTTCCTCCCGCTAAGATCATCTCTCTTAGAAATGATATTATGAATTTTAAGCAACTTGATCATGAACATGTTGCACAAGCTTGGGAGAGGATGAAATTAATGATACGTAATTGCCCTACACATGGTTTGAATTTGTGGATGATTACACAGTTTTTTTATGCTGGATTAAATTTTGCTTCTAGAAATCTTTTAGATTCGGCCGCGGGAGGCACTTTTATGGAAATCACTTTAGGACAAGCTACTAAACTACTAGATAATATTATGGTTAATTATTCTCAATGGCACACTTAAAGATCTGCTAATAAGAAAGTGCATGCGATAGAAGAAATTAATGTTTTGAGTGGTAAGATGGATGAACTTATGAAATTATTTGCTAATAAAAGTTCTTCTTTTGATCCTAATGATATGCCTTTGTCTACTTTGATTGATAATAATAATGAATCTTTGGATGTGAATTTTGTTGGTAGGAATAATTTTGGTAACAACGCGTATAGAGGAAACTTTAATCCTAGGCCGTATCCTAGTAATTCCTCTAATAATTATGGTAATTCCTACAACAATTCTTATGGAAATTTTAATAAGATACCCTCTGATTTGAATCTAATATTAAAGAATTTATTACCTTGCAAAAGAATTTCAATGCTTTGATTGAAGAAAAATTGCTTAAGATTGATGAGTTGGCTAGGAACGTTGATAGAATTTCTCCTGATGTTGATTCTTTGAAACTTAGATCTATTCCTCCTAAGCATGATATAATTGAGTCTCTTAAAGCCATGAGAATTTCCATTGATGAGTGCAAAGAAAGAACCGCTAGGATGCGTGCTAAGAAAGATTGCTTTATAAAAGCGTGTTCTTCTAGTTTCCATGATAATAAAGATGAAGATATAAAAGTTATTGATGTGTCCCCTATTAAATCTTTGTTCTGCAATATGAATCTTGATAATGATGGGACTGAATATGTTCCACCTTTACCTAGAAGACGTTCCAAAAATTCAGAGTCTTTAGATCTTGATGCTAAAATTGTTAAAAGTGGGATTGAAGAAGTCAAATCTTTAAATATTAATGAACCCACTATTTTGGATTTAAAGGAATTTAATTATGATAATTCCTCTTTGACTGATTGGATTTCCTTGTTGCAATCCGTGCTAAATTCTCCTCATGCTTATAGTCAAAATAAAGCCTTTACCAAACATATCGTTGATGCTTTGATGCAATCTTATGAAGAAAAACTTAAGTTGGAAGTTTCTATCCCTAGAAAACTTTATGATGAGTGGGAACCTACTATTAAAATTAAGATTAAAGATCATGAATGCTATGATTAGTGTGAAGGTCCTGGCTTTGAGGCCCCTCAGGACCTCCGCATTGGCCCGCTCGGCCTGGCCGTTGCTCCGGGGGTGTGCTACCAAAGCATAGCATATCTGCGTTCCAAGGTTAGCACAGTATGTTTTGAAGAGATTACTGGTGAATTGCGAACCGTTGTCGGTGATGATGCCGTTGGGCACCCCAAATCGGCTCACGAGGCCCTTGATGAATTTGACCGCTGAGCCTGCCGGGATTGTGCGGACGGCTTCCACCTCAGCCCACTTGGTGAATTTGTCCACAACGACGTAGAGGTAGCGATAGCCCCCTGGTGCCCGAGGAAACGGGCCCGGAATGTCCAGCCCCCAAACTGCGAATGACCATGAGAGGGTTATAGTTTGTAGACCCCCCGCAGGCTGATGGATCTTCTTAGCATGAAACCGGCAGGCCTTGCAAGCCTTCACAAGCTCAACGACGTCGTTGAGCGCTGTAGGCCAATAGAATCCACTATGAAATGCCTTGCCGACGAGGGTCTGTGACGACGAGTGGTGCCCGCAGTGTCCGCCGTGTATGTCCGCCAGTAGCTCCTTCCCTTGCTCTCGGGAGATGCAACATAGGGACACGTCATTTGGTCGCTTCCTGTAGAGCTCTCCATCCCTGATGCAATAAGTCATGGCCTGCCGCGCCACACGCTCCGCTTCCTCCTCATTCTCCGGCAGAGTCCCTTGCATCAGGTAGTTCTTGAGCTCTGGGATCCAACACCCTTCCTGAGGCTCTAACGCCAGGAGTAGGCGTGCCCCTGAGGCTGGGCCGCAGACCGGGGCTCCTGAGGCAGGCGGCTGAGGGAGCTCCTCCCTTGGTTGTGCCGTGCTCGACAGTGATGACACCGCTGAGGGTTTGAAGAGCCGCTCCTCGAAGACGCCAGGCTCCTGAGGCAGCCGCCTGGATTCCCTCTTGGCAATGTCATCAGCCTCCCGATTGGTGCCGCGAGGCACATGCTGCAACTCCAGTCCCTAGAACTATTTCTCCATCTTGAGAACCTCAGCGAGGTAGGCTTCCATGTGCTCGTCCTTTGGCTCGTATATCTTGCTGGAGAAGTTGACGAGGAGCTGCGAATCGCCCTTGATGATGAGGCGCTTCACCCCTAAGGCAATTGCGGCCTTCAAGCCTTCTATTAGGCCTTCGTACTCTGCTATGTTGTTGGAGACCTTTTCTCCATGCTGGAAGCAAAGTTGCACGGCGTAGTAGAGTTTGTCCTAGGTAGGGGATACGAGCACTGTGCCAGCTCCCGCATCGTGTTGGGAGAATGCCCCATCAAAGTACATGACCCAGCCATCCGGTGCTTCACTTCCTGGGGAAAGTGATCGTTCTTCGCCTGCCTCGAGACCCAGCGCTTCTGCCCATTCTTCCACGAAATCCGCAAGTGCGGCTCCCTTGATGACTCTGGTCCTACTAAATTCTAGCTGAAATGCCTGTAGCTCAATGTTCCATTCAGCAACCCTTCCAGCTAAGTTGGGGCTCCTGAGCACTCTTTTTTCCAAGGGGTATGCTGAGACGACTTTGATGGGATGTCCTTGGAAGTAGTAGCGCAGCTTGCGCAAGGCCACTAGTAGCGCGAGGAGGAGTTTTTGAGGCATGGGATACCGTGCCCTTGCGTCCCGTAGCACCGTGCTGACGAAGTACACGGGATGCTCGACGAGGTTGAGGGTTCTGGCACAACTTGCGTCCTCCAGAGGTCGAGGCATCTCTTGAGACGACGGAGCTTCCAGTGCTTGGTCGCCTGAAGAGGCCTCTCCTGCTCCGGGTGCGTTCTCCTGCTACGGCAGTTCCTTTCCGGCTGCGGTTGCGGCCTTCGCGAGGCCCTCCTGGCTCTGCTTTGCTTCAGTTCGGACGGTCGATGCATCCTTGGCACAGCGCTCCTCCCTAACCGCCACCAGGGCTGCGCTAGCGGAGTAGGGGCTGGCCGCAAGGTAGAGCACCAGGGGCTCCCGAGGACGCGAAGCTACCATCACTGGTGGACTGGTAAGGTACCTCTTGAGGTCTCGGAATGCCTTGTCGGCCTCTTCAGTCCATTCGGAGGGCCCCTTTTTCTTCATCAGCTTGAAGAAGGGCAGCGATCGTTCCCCCAGCTTGGAGATGAAGCGCCCCAGCGCAGTCACACGCCCGGTGAGCTTTTGCATTTCTCTGAGGGTCCTCGGCGGGCTCATGTCTTCGACTGCCTTGACCTTCTCTGGGTTGGCCTCGATGCCCCTGTGGGATATGAGGAAACCCAGGAGCTTGCCCGAGGGGACTCCAAACACGCACTTCTCCGGGTTGAGCCGTAGGTCCACTTTGTTGAGGCTTGCAAAGGTTTCTTCCAGGTCCTGTATCAGGGTTCTTGCCTCACAAGACTTCACCACAATGTCATCGACGTAAGATTCAACGTTCGTCCCGAGCTGCCGGCCTAAGGTGATGTGCGTCAGCCGCTGAAAGGTCACGCCTGTGTTGCGCAACCCAAACGGCATGCACGTATAGCAGTACACTCCACACGGGGTCAGGAAAGCCGTCTTCTCCACGTCTTCTACCGCCATCTTGATCTGGTGATAGCCCGAGAAGGCATCCAGGAAGCACAATAGGTCACACTCCGCGGTGGAGTCGACTATCTGGTCAATGCGGGGAGCGGAAATGGATCCTGCGGGCAGGCCTTGTTGAGGTTGGTGAAGTCGACACACATGCGTTCCTTTCCTCCATTTTTTGGCACAACAACCGGATTAGCCAGCCAATCAGGGTAGCGGACCTCGCGGATAACTCTTGCCGCCTCTAGCTTCCGGGTCTCTTGAACGATGGAAGCATGTTTCTCAGTAGACTGCCGCCTTGCCTTCTGCTTCATGGGGCGCACATTGGGGCACACGTTGAGGTGATGCTCAATCACTTCCCTTGGGACCCTTGCTAACTGGTCAGATTCCCACGCGAACACCTTCTTGTTCGCACGCAGGAACCTGATCAGGGCCTTCTCCTGCTCGGGCTCAAGGTTGGCCCCTATGGTGAAGGTGGCGCTAGTGGACCCGTCCTCGTCGACTGGTACCTGCTTGGTTACTGCCTTGTCTTGGGTGAACAGATGCTTCTTTTTAGCCGGCGCAGCCCCCTTGGGCTCAAGGGCGTCGGTGCTAGTGGGCTGCGCCACCGCGGCAGCCCTGAAAACAAGCTGGAGCACCTGCAACACATCCCTTGTGTCTCCTGACACGGTGAGGACGCCGCTGCTCCCAGGCATCTTCATGAGGTTGTATGCCGGGTGAGTTTCTGCCATGAACCGAGCCAGGGCCGGATAGCCAAGGATGGTGTTGTAGGGGAGGCCAATGGGGGCGATGATGAAGTCGATCAGCTCCGTGCGGAAGTTATCGCAGGTGCCGAAGGTCACTGGGAGGCGGATCTGTCCCAAGGAGGTGGTGGAACCGGCTCCGACGCCCGAGAAAGGCCTGCTGGGTTGGAGCCGCTCCAGCGGCACGTGGAGGAGGCTGAAGGCCTCCACCGAGAGCACGTTGAGGCCGGCACCACCGTCGATGAGGGTCCTGGTGACGGCCACTTGGCAGATGGCGGGGGTGCACAGCATCGGGAGCGTGCCCGAACCAATGGGGTTGAAGGGGTGGTCCTTCGAGTCGAAGGTTAGATCGGCCTCGGGCACCACCCAGCCCGGGGGGGGGGGCTTCTCGGTGCTTCGAGGCGGTGCCGATTCGGCGGGTGAACGGCTTGACATGATGGCTTGAGGGCGGTGCCTGGGAGCCACCCAGGAGAGCTGCGACGACGGGCGGCACTGGTGTGGCGAAACGGGCGAGGAAGAGGTCGTGCAGCTCCTCCCAGGAGGTGACAGAGGCCGTCGGCAGGTGGAGGAGCCACGCGCACGGGACGCCGGTGAGGGCCATGGGTAACCAGTTTGCCATCACCCGGTCGTCGCCCCCGGCTCTTAGGACGGCCTCCTCATACGCCAGCAGGAAAATCATCGGGTCCGTCGCGCTGTCGTAGCACGGCAGCGTCTCAGGCCTGCACTTGCGCGGCCACTGCACCTGTCGCAAGGCGGGTACCAAGGCTCGGAGCCCCTGGCCCCAGTGCCGGCATCCGTTGCTGGAGCGGGCGGCGCGTTGTCCGCCATGAGGGCGGGATGCGATGTCGGGGGAGAGCGGGTCGTCAGGAGGGAGGACTCCGGCGCACCCCTACCTGGCGCGCCAAATGTTGGATTTTGGGTTCCGGCAGACCCTTGAGGTTCGAACACTGGGATGCGCATGGAGATCTCTCCCTACCAATCTACGTCCAATCTCCTCGCGTGATTTGAGCTGGAAACAACAAACAACACGAGGGACACAAGGTTTATACTGGTCCGGCCACCGTTGTGGTGTAATACCCTACTCCAGTGTGTGGTGTGGTGGATTGCCTCAGGGGCTGATGATGAATAGTACAAGGGAAGAACAGCCTCGTGAGAGGTGTTCTTGAGCTGGTGCGATGAACTGCTAGGGTGAGTTCAGTCGCCTCTCTCTCTCTCTCTCTCTCTCTCTCTCTCTGCTAGGGCTCTGCCAGATTTCTAGATGCCCCTCTACTCTGTGTGACTAGTTCTACTTATAGAGGCCCTGGGCCTCTCCCCAAATAATGAGAGGGAAGGCCGCCAACAATTGGCCATTTTGAAGGGGAACATCTAGTACAAGTTATCCTGACCAAAGGTGGTCTTCGGCTGCCAAAAGTACTGGTGATGACGCCGTCTTGGGATCCACGGTGACCTCCGTCCTTCCGCTCTGCTGGTCTTGGTTTCGTTGCACCGGAATGGCAACCTTTACCCGATGCCTTGGCCTGCGCTTTCCCCCCTTTGCAACAAAGGGGAAACAAGGACACTACGTAGGCCGGTGCCCGCCTGGTCTCGATCATCATGGCTTGCGTCACGGGTTCCTCGCGAGGTACCCCTGCCTTGATCTCTCCGCCTCCTCGTGAGCCTGCCTGATGAGGCTACCTCTGAGGAAGCTTTCTGTCGCCCGCCCCGCGAGGCTTGGCCCCTCGCGAGGGTCTTGAGCTTGAGCTGATGAAGATGGGCTGCGCTGGGCCCCCGCTTGAGCCACGCCGCAGGCAGGCAAGTATGGGGACCCCCGTTCCCAGAATGCCGACAGGTGCAATTATTGATATGAAGGAAGGGAATATTAGATTACAATTTCAATTAAGGAAAGGCATGGAACACTTCCCTAGAAAGAAAATTAAATTGCCTTATGAATCTATTATGAGAGCCACTTATGAATTGCCTACCAAAGATGGCAATACCTAGATCTATCTTCGCTTTTATGACTAGCTAGGGGTGTTAAACGATAGCGCTTGTTGGGAGGCAACCCAATTTTATTGTTATTCCTTGCTTTTTGCTCCTGTTTAGTAATAAATAATTTATCTAGCCTCTGTTTTGGTTGTGTTTTTTGTGTTTAATTAGTGTTTGTGCCAAGTAGAACCGCTGGGAAGACTTGGAGAAAGCATTTTTAATCTTGCTGTAAAAAACAGAAACTTTATCGCTCACGAGAACTGCTGCCATTTTTATTTGGAAAGTGCTATTTAGTTAATTATTTTTCAAGATGATAAATAGATAAATTCCTCACGTCCAGCAATTTATTTTAGAATTTTTGGGGTTCCATAACTTGCGTTAGCTGCAGATTACTACAGGCTGTTCTGTTTTTGACAGATTCTGTTTTCCGTGCGTTGTTTACTTATTTTGATGAATCTATGGCTAGTAAAATAGTTTATAAACCATAGAGAAGTTGGAATACAGTAGGTTTAACACCAATATAAGTAAAGAATGAGTTCATTACATTACCTTGAAGTGGTGTTTTTTTTTCTTTCGCTAACGGAGCTCACGAGATTTTCTACTTTAAGTTTTGTGTTGTGAAGTTTTCAAGTTTTGGGTAAAGATTTGATGGATTATGGAACAAGGAGTGGCAAGGGCATAAGCCTGGGGATGCCCATGGAACCCCAATATAATCTAAGGACACTAAAATCCAAAGCTTGGGATTCCCCGGAAGGCATCCCCTCTTTCGTCTACTTCTATCGGTAACTTTACTTGGAGCTATATTTTTATTTACCAGATGATATGTGTTTTGCTTGGAGCGTCTTGTATTATTTGAGTCTTTATGTTTTAGTTTTCCACATCATCCTTTCGTCACACACCTTTTTGAGAGAGACACACATGATTCAGAAATTGTTAGAATACTCTATGTGCTTCACTTATATCTTTTGAGTTATATAGTTTTTGCTCTAGTGCTTCACTTATATCTTTTAGAGCACGATGGTGGATTTGTTTTATAGAAACTTTTGTTCTCTCATGCTTCACTTAGATTATTTTGAGAGTCCTACAAAACAACATGGTAATTTGCTTTAATTATTTTAGGCATTCAAGATTAATAAAAAAAATTATGAGTGTGTTGAATACTATGAGAAGTTTGAAACTTGATAATTGTTTTGAGATAGGGAGATGGTGATATTAGAGTCGTGCTAGTTGAGTAGTTGTGAATTTGAGAAATTCTTGTGTTGAAGTTTGTGATTCCTGTAGCATGCACGTATGGTGAACCGTTATGTTAAGAAGTTGGAGCATGATGTATTTATTGATTGCCCTCCTTATGAGTGGTGGTCGGGGACGAGTGATGGTCTTTTCCTACCAATCTATCCCCCTAGGAGCATGCGCGTAGTACTTTGCTTCGATAACTAATAGATTTTTGCAATAAGTATGTGAGTTCTTTATGACTAATGTTGAGTCCATGGATTATATGCACTCTCACCCTTCCACCATTGCTAACCTCTCTAATACCGCGCACCTTTCACCGGTATCATACACCCACCATATACCTTCCTCAAAACAGTCTCATACGTCTCCAATGTATCTATAATTTTTGATTGCTCCATGCTATATTATCTTCTATTTTGGACATTATTGGGCTTTATTATCCAATTATATATTATTTTTGGGACTAACATACTAACCGGAGGCCCAGCCCAGAATTGTTGTTTTTTTGCCTATTTTAGGGTTTCGAAGAAAAGGAATATCAAACGGAGTCCAAACGGAATGAAACCTTCGGGAACGTGATTTTTGGAACGAACAAGATCCAGGAGACTTGGACCCTACGTCAAGCAATCAACAGGGAGGCCACGAGGTAGGGGGGCGCGCCTACCCCCCAGGCGCGCCCTCCACCCTTGTGGGCCCCCTGTTGCTCCACCGACGTACTTCTTCCTCCTATATATACCTACGTACCCCCCAAAATTTAGATACGGAGCCAAAACCCTAATTCCACCGCCGTAACTTTCTGTATCCACGAGATCCCATCTTGGGGCCTGTTCGGGAGCTCCGCCGGAGGGGGCATTGATCATGGAGGGCTTCTACATCAACACCATAGCCTCTCCGATGAAGTGTGAGTAGTTTACCTCAGACCTTCGGGTCCATAGTTATTAGCTAGATGGCTTATTCTCTCTTTTTGGATCTCAATACAAAGTTCTCCCCTCTCTTGTGGAAATCTATTCGATGTAACCTTGTTTTTGCGGTGTGTTTGTTGAGATCGATGAATTGTGGGTTTATGATCAAGTTTATCTATGAACAATATTTGAATCTTCTCCGAATTATTTTATGTATGATTGGTTATCTTCGCAAGTCTCTTCGAATTATCAGTTTGATTTGGCCTACTAGATTGATCTTTCTTGCAATGGGAGAAGTGCTTAGCTTTGGGTTCAATCTTGCGGTGTCCTTTCCCAGTGACAGTAGGGGCAGCAAGGCACGTATTGTATTGTTGCCATCGAGGATAACAAGATGGGGTTTTCATCATATTGCATGTGTTTATCCCTCTACATCATGTCATCTTGCTTAAGGCGTTACTCTGTTCTTATGAGCTTAATACTCTGGATAGCGGTCGATGTGTGGAGTAATAGTAGTAGATGCAGGCAAGAGCCGGTCTACTTGTCTTGGACAAGATGCCTATATACATGATCATACCTAGATATTCTCATAACTATGCTCAATTCTGTCAATTGCTCAACAGTAATTTGTTCACCCACCGTAAAATACTTATGCTCTTGAGAGAAGCCACTAGTGAAACCTATGGCCCTCGGGTCTATCTTCATCATATTAATCTTCCAACACTTAGTTATTTTCATTGCTTTTATTTTACTTTGCATCTTTATCATAAAAATACCAAAAATATTATCTTATCATATCTATCAGATCTCACTCTCGTAAGTGACCGTGTAGGGATTGACAACCCCTTACCGCGTTGGTTGCTTGGATTTATTTTTTTTGTGTAGGTGCGAGGGACTCGTGCATAGCCTCCTACTGGATTGGTACCTTGGTTCTCAAAAACTGAGGAAAATACTTACGCTACTTGCTGCATCACTCTTTCCTCTTCAAGGGAAAACCTACGCAGTGCTCAAGAGGTAGCAAGAAGGATTTCTGGCGCCGTTGCCGGGGAGGTCTATGCAAAAGTCAGCATACCATGTACCGATTACAAACCCTTATCTCCCGCATTACACTATTTGCCATTTGCCTCTCGTTTTCCTCTCCCCCACTTCACCCTTGCCGTTTTATTCGCCCTCTCTCTCTCTATCCTCCCTCTCTTTCTCTATTTGCCTCCTTTTTGCCCGTTCCTCGTTTGCTTGTGTGTTGGATTGCTTGCTTGTCACGATGGCTCAAGATAACACTAAATTGTGTGACTTTACCAATACCAACAACAATTATTTTATTAGCACTTTGATTGCTCCTCTTACCGATGCTGAATCTTGTGAAATTAATGCTTCCTTGTTGAATCTTGTCATGAAAGATCCATTTTCCGGCTTTCCTAGTGAAGATGCTGCTGCCCGTCTAAATAGCTTCGTCGATTTGTGTGATATGCAAAAGAAGAAAGATGTGGACAATGATATTGTTAAATTTAAGCTATTTCCTTTTGCGCTTAGAGATCGTGCTAAAGCTTGGTTTTCGTCTTTGCCTAAAAATAGTATTGATTCGTGGAATAAGTGCAAAGATGCTTTTATCTCTAAGTATTTTCCTCCTGCTAAGATCATCTCTCTTAGAAACGATATTATGAATTTTAATCAACTTGGTCATGAACATATTGCACAAGCTTGGGAGAGGATGAAATTGATGATACGTAATTGCCCAACACATGGTTTGAATTTGTAGACGATTATACAAAAAATTTATGCCAGATTGAATTTTGCTTCAAGAAATCTTTTAGATTCGTCCGCGGGAGGCACTTTTATGGAAATCACTTCAGGAGAAGCTACTAAACTCCTAGATAATATTATGGTTAATTATTCTCAATGGCACACTGAAAGATCTACTAATAAGAAAGTGCATGCGATAGAAGAAATTAATGTTTTGAGTGGAAAGATGGAAGAACTTATGAAATAAGTGTTTCTTCTAATCCTAATGATATGCCTTTGTCTACTTTGATTGAGAATAATAATGAATCTATGGATATGAATTTTGTTGGTAGGAACAATTTTGGTAACAATGCGTATAGAGGAAACTTTAGTCCCAGGCTTTATCCTAGTAATTCCTCTAATAATTATGGTAATTCCTACAACAATTCTTATGGAAATTATAATAAGATTCCCTCTAGTTTTGAATCTAATATTAAAGAATTTATTACTTCGCAAAAGAATTTCAATGCTTTGATTGAAGAAAAATTGCTTAAGATTGATGAGTTGGCTAGGAACGTTGATAGAATTTCTCTTGATCTTGATTCTTTGAAACTTAGATCTATTCCACCTAAGCATGATATCAACGAGTCTATCAAAGCCATGAGAATTTCCATTGATGAGTGCAAAGAAAGAACCGCTAGGATGCGTGCTAAGAAAGATTCCTTTATAAGTGCGTGTTCATCTAGTTTCCATGATAATAAAGATGAAGATCTAAAAGTTATTGATGTGTCCCCTATTAAATCTTTGTTTTGCAATATGAATCTTGATAATGATGGGACTGAATATGATCCACCTTTACCTAGAAGGCGTTCCAAAAATTCGGAGTTTTTAGATCTTGATGCTAAGTTTGATAAAAGTAGGATTGAAGAGATCAAAACTCTAGATGTTAATTGATAACCCACAAGTATAGGGGATCGCAACAGTTTTCGATAAGTAAGAGTGTCGAACCCAACGAGGAGCTAAAGGTAGAACAAATATTCCCTCAAGTTCTGTCGACCACCGATACAACTCTACACACGCTTGACGTTCTCTTTACCTAGAACAAGTATGAAACTAGAAGTACTTTGTAGGTGTTGTTGGATAGGTTTGCAAGATAATAAAGATTACGTGAATAAAAAGTAGGGTCTGTTTAGGTAAAGAAGCAATAAAGTAAATATAGCGAGTGTGGAAAAGTGGTGGTAGGAGTTGCGAAATTGCCCCTAAGCAATTGACTACTTTACTAGACCGATAGCAAGTTTCATGTGGGAGAGGCCACTACTAGCATGTAATCCCTGACTTGGAATTCTATGCACTTATGATTGGAACTATTAGCAAGCATCCGCAACTACTAACGCTCATTAATGTAAAACCCAACCATAGCATTAAGATATATTAGTCCCCCTTCAATCCCGTACGCATCAATTTCTATGCTAGGTTGAAGCTTCTGTCACTCTTGCCCTCCAATACATAGTCCTATCAACATACAACTAACCCTATGGTGTGATCCACGCACGCAATCATATGATGGGCACCAAAGTACAGCAACATAACCACAAGAAAATTAAATCAATCATAGCAATTCATCAACCACCGATAGGACAACGGAAATCTACTCAGACATCATAGGATGGCAACACATCATTGGATAATAATACGAAGCATAAAGCACCATGTTCAAGTAGAGGGTACAGAGGGTTGTGGGAGAGTGGACCACTGTAGATAGAGGGGGAAGGTGATGGAGATGTTGGTGAAGATGGCGGAGGTGTTGGTGTAGATCGCGGTGATGATGATGATGGCCACGGCAGCGTTCCGGCGCCACCGGAAGAGAAGGGGAGAGGGGGCCCCTTCGTCTTCTTCTTCCTTGACCTCCTCCCTAGATGGGAGAAGGGTTTCCCCTATGGTCCTTGGCCTCCATGGCATGGGAGGGGCAAAAGCCCCTCCGAGATTGGATCTGTCTCTCTGTCTCTCTCTGTTTCTGCGTTCCCAGATTCTACCCTTTCACCATTTCTTACATTCCCGGAGATCCGTAACTCCGATTGGGCTGAAATTTTAACACAATCTCTATCCGGATATTAGCTTTCTTGCAGCGAAAGAAGGGCATCAACCGCCTTAAGGGTGGCCCACGTGTCGGTGTACTAGAGTAGGGGTACCCTAGTATCCTAAACTTGTGCACGGGCAGTCGCAGCATCCCGCGGCAAGGCTTGCCGGGTGACAGCCAAGGTCCTCCGTGGTTCCTTTGGAGCCATTTAAGAACAAAGTATCCAAGCCAAGGAGACAAAACCTCGGCAAGAGGAGCTTGCCGGGAAGGCCAACCAAGGCATCTCAAGACCCCGGCAAGAGGAGCTTGCCGGGAAGGCCACCCAAGGCATCTCAAGGAACTTGCCGCGACGGGCCGCGCGTCCCGGCAAGGCCCGGTGAGCGACAAGCTCCCGGACGCGACAAGACAACGACCGCGGCAAGGCGCTTGCCGCAGCAAGCCACCACTCTGTGCCCGCGCTCTAGCACATCCACCAATGTGTCGCTCTGGGACCCTTCCAGGCGTGCGTGGCGGGAGGCTGTGCAGCCAGCGGTGCGCGGTGGCAAGCGGCGCTGACAAGTTTGCCATCGTGGCGAGCGGTGGCGTCCCTGACGGTCCCTTTTGCACTGTTTAGGCGACACAGATGGGCATTTAATGCCCTTGTCCCCTACCGTCAGGGTTAGGTATGATACACTGTAGCAAGTAGCTGCACCTACCGCAGCACCTTTCCATTTTTACCCTTTGCCTCCGTTGCCACCTGTCGGTGACCCCTTTAGCATATAAAAGGAGGCCCATGCGCAACGTAGAGGGGGGTAGCTAGTTCAGAGAACACTCACGCTCCGTCTCATTAGCTGCTGGTGTGTACTGTAGCACTCCACGCTCCCGAGCAAGAACTCAATACAAACCACAAAGCAGGTGTAGGGTTTTACGCATCCGTGCGGCCCGAACCTGGGTAAACCGCTCGTGTGTTTCGCCTCGATCTGCTCTTCGTGCGACCTCCGCCCCCGCCGAACCAAAAGGGACTCGGCCTGGCCGGTCCCATAGGTGTTCGTGGATCAGTCCCCCGACATCTTTGGCGCGCCAGGTAGGGGGCGTCGAAGTTGTGTGAACCAGATCCGGCGTTCACGCGAGCTAGATCTTCATCATCTTCATCGACATGTCACCGAAGAAGAAGATTTCGGAAGCGGCTGCTCCGTCTGCGCCGAACCCACCACCGCCGGAGCAAACGGCTGATGGGGCAGGCGCCGGCGGAAGAACGGGCGTCGACGAGGGAGCTCACGGTGCTGCCAGGTCCAAGGACAAGGCTGCGCTGCCCATCGGCGGCGTAGCCGGCTCCCACGACGACCGGGCGCACTCCAAGACCTCGGCGTCCGTACATGCACCGCGCCCATCTCAGGAGGCGCGGGACCGGCAGCATCATGGTGCTCACAGTACCATGCGCTTGCTGGACCAAGATCGAGCTGGTGGATCTCGAAGTGCTCAAGACCACCATGCACGCCAACCTGCTGGCGCGAGCGAGACACGGTCGCCTGGACGAGATATTGCTCCTTCTAACATAGTTAGAAGTCCGAGCATATCCCGCTCCTCGCACCGTTCGCCACCACCACCCGCCACTGCAGCAGAAGCTTTGGCGCGGGCCCAACTGCTCCTAGACTACCCTCCAACAGCAGACAAGATCGACGACTGGAGGGCCACCATTCAGAGTCTCATCGGCTTCGCCAACGGCGACACTCAACGGCAGCCGAGCACGTCGCAGCCGCGGCAAGTCAGCCAGGCACGAGCCGGTGGCGACAAGACTGGTGGGGGTGCAACCTCTATGCACTCTCCACCCCGAAGGCCAAGATCGCCGACTCGCCGGATCCACCTCGACAGCGACTCCACCGGGTCATCAGATCCACGAGCTCGCCGCGATCAGCGCCAAGTTCTTCACGAACGACATCAAGAAGACGCTCGTACTCGCATCGAGCGCCGAAGAGAAGCGCGACGTCAATCAGACCAGCGCGCTGGGCCCTCTGTCGACATGCATGCGCCAGGGGAACCAGGCGACTTGCCGTACGCGGTAGGTTGCCCTGCATTCACTCGTGAGCTGCGGCAAGTCCAGTGGCCCAGCATGAAGAATTTCAAGCCAGATGTACCAGAGAAGTACGACGGCAAGTCGCATCCGTCGGAGTTCCTCAGCATCTACACCATCGCGGTGCAGGCTGCCGGGGGGTGGGACGACAAGATCCTTGCCAACTACTTCCCGCTGGTGCTCAAGCCCAATGTCAGGTCCTGGCTCATGCACTTGCCGGACAACTCCATATCCTCCTGGGCAGACTTATGCCATCAGTTTGTCGGCGCCTTTACAGGCGGCCACAAACCTCATGGCCAAGAGAGTGACCTTCATCTGCTCGCCCAGAAGGAAGGAGAGCCCCTGCGCAAGTACATTCAGAGATTCAGCCGTGTACAGCACAACATCCCAGATGTCCACCCTGTCGCGGTCATCAACGCGTTCCATCAGAATGTGCGTAACCGCAGGATGTGGGAGGAGATGGCGATGTCCAAGATCAGAGACGTCAGTGAGCTGTATGCCCTGGCCGACAAGTGTGCACGTGCTGAGGAAGGGAGGAAACTCCCCGGAGAGAATGCAGGAGCAGGAGGATCTGACAGCGAGGATGCTGCCCTGGCAAAGAAAAACCGGCGGTGGAACAGGAGAAAGAGAGGCAAAGATGTGCTAGTTGTTGAGCAGTCCGGCAATGAAGGTGGCGCCAAGAAAGCCAAAGTTGGTAGCTCCGGCAAGGAGATTGCCGCATGCACCAACTGCCAGGCTGTGGCGGTCGCCGACAAGCAGGACGGCACCGACAAGCAGTACTACAAGATTCACCGCACCAAGGGCCATGACCTCCAGAGCTGCAAGAAGGTCGAGCAGCTTGTCCAGCAACAAAAGGCTGAGTATGAGCGACGCGACAAGGAGAGGGCCCAAGGAGGCGCTGGAGAATCCGGCAAGAAGCGCGCCGGCCGGGGAGGACGCCGCGGCAAGGCCAAGCAGCGGCAAGGAGATAGACCTCCCCGCGGCCGCGACAAGGATGAAGATGACGACGACGACGAAGATACGGATGATGTCGAGACCAGCGAGCAGGAGTTCCAGAAAGCCACAAAGGTCTTGTGCGTTGACGGCGGTGCTTCTCTGCATACTTCACACCGCCAACTCAAGCAGTGGGTGCGGGAAGTCAATGCAGCAGAACCACCTGTCGAGTCACGCAAGCTTCTGAAATGGTCCAGCACGCCTATCATCTTTGACATTGAGGACCACCCTGATCGCACAACTGCGGTCGGGTGCTTGCCGATGTTGGTTTCACCAACTATCCGCAACCTCAAGGTCACTAAGATGTTAGTTGACGGCGGGGCCGGCTTGAACTTGATCTCCTCCGCTGTACTCCAGAAACTCCAAATCCCTGACAACGAGCTTGAAGAGACCGGCACATTCCAAGGAATCAACCCGGGAAGAAGCAAGCCGAAGGGGAAGGTCACGTTGCCAGTAACATTTGGCAGCGAGCTGAACTTCAGGACTGAGAGGGTCACTTTTGACGTTGCCGATATTCCATTGCCTTACAATGGGATACTTGGCCGTCCAGCACTCGCCAAGTTCATGGCAGCCTCTCACTACGCATACAACATGCTGAAGATGCCAGGCCCGATAAGCGTCATCTCTGTCCCTGGAGACAAGAAGGATGCTTTTATCTGCGCTGACAAGATCTACCGGGAAGCCGCAGCCGCAACAGACCACAAGTCACTTGCCGCTGAAGCTCCCGGGGGGAAGAAGGAGACCAAGTCCGAAAAGAGTTCTGATGCCCACTCCGGCAAGCGCACCTCTTCGGAGTGTTGCGCTGCCGTCGAGGACGCACCATCGAGCTCCACCGGCAAGTGTAAGAAGACAATGGCAGCTCCGCCAGAGACGAAGAAGGTGTCCGCCAAGGAGGACGGCACTGGTGGTACCTTCACCATCAGTGCCACTCTTGACCCTAAATAGGAAAGCGCGCTCATTGCTTTCCTGCGGGCGAATGTCGATGTGTTTGCGTGGCAACCGTCTGACATCCCCGGTGTTCCCAGGAAAGTAATTGAGCACCACCTTGCCGTTTGTCCTCATGCGCGGCCTGTCAAGCAGAAGATCAGGAAGCAAGCAGTGGAGCGCCAAGAATTCATTGCAGAAGAGATCAAGAAGTTGGAAGCAGCAGGCCTTGTCAGAGGAGTGCTCCATCCTACGTGGTTGGCCAATCCTGTAGTCGTGCGCAAGGCAAACAGGAAATGGAGACTTTGTATCGATTTCACTGATGTTAACAAAGCTTGTCCCAAAGATCCATTTCCTTTGCCGCGCATTGACCAGATTGTTGACTCCACAGCCGGATGTGATTTGCTTTCATCTCTTGACGCATATTCAGGATACCATCAGATCTTCATGGCAGAAGAGGATGAGGAGAAGACCACATTTATTACTCCATGTGGCACGTACTATTTCATACGGATGCCTTTCGGATTAAAAAATGCTGGTTCAACATTTGCAAGAGTAGTCCATGTCGCTCTGGAGCCACAAATGCACAGAAATGTGAAAGCCTACATGGATGACATAGTGGTCAAGAGCAAGGACAAGGCAACTCTGATCCAAGATTTAGACGAGACCTTTGCAAATCTGCGCAAGATCAACCTCAAGCTCAACCCCGAGAAGTGTGTGTTTGGAGTCCCCTCCGGCAAGCTTCTCGGGTTCTTCGTGTCTCAGCAGGGAATCGAAGCCAATCCCGACAAGATCAAGGCCATTGAGCAAATTGAAGCACCAAAGCGCGTCAAGGATGTACAAAGACTTGCCGGTTGCCTGGCTGCTCTCAGCAGGTTTATCTCTAGGTCTGCCGAGCGCGCCCTACCGTTTTTCAAATTATTGAAAAAGGCAGGTCCAATGAAATGGACTCCGGAAGCGGAGACTGCGCTGCAAGACTTGAAGAGATACCTGTCCTCCCCTCCAATACTTGTCGCACCTAATCCACAAGAGAAGTTGCTGCTGTATATAGCGGCAACCAATCAAGTGGTTAGTGTAGCGGAGAGGGAGGCAGATGACGAGCCAGCAACCACGGCAAGCACATCCAGCGACAAGCAGGGGGCTTCCCCGACAAGCTCTGGTCCCGACAAGGATGGATCTACGCAGACGCGCGAGGAGATACAGAAGAAAATGGTACAACGCCCAGTTTACTTTGTCAGTTCCCTTCTGCAGGGGGCTAGGTCAAGGTACTCTGGCGTGCAGAAATTGCTTTTCGGCCTTCTCATGGCCTCGAGAAAGCTGCGCCATTACTTCCAAGCACATGAGACCACAGTTGTCACTCGCTTTCCGCTGAAGAGGATACTACAAAATCCAGAAGCGACAGGCAGGATTGTTGAGTGGGCACTGGAACTGTCAAGCTTTGGCCTCGAGTTTGAGAGTACTTCAACTATCCAGAGCAGAGCATTGGCAGAATTTATAGCAGAATGGACGCCAACACCAGATGAAGAAATTCCATAAATGAGCATCCCCGTCAAGGAAGCAGGCAAAGAGTGGCTGATGTACTTTGATGGTGCCTTTTTGCTGCAAGGCGCCGGCGCTGGTGTGCTGCTTGTCGCACCCACCGGAGAGCACCTCAAGTACGTAGTCCAGATGCACTTTCCCAAGGAGCAAGCAACAAACAATACCGCAGAGTACGAAGGCTTGCTTGCCGGTCTCAGGATCGCGGTAGACCTTGGGATCAAGAAGCTCATTGTCAGGGGGGACTCGCAGCTTGTCGTCCGCCAAGTAAACAAGAGTTATCAGAGTCCGTTGATGGAAGCTTACATAGACGAAGTGAGAAAGCTAGAAGAGCACTTTGACGGCCTACAAATGGAACATGTTCCAAGAGCTCAGAACGCCATTGCCGATGGCCTGTCAAAGTGCACCGCACTTAAATTACCTGTGGAACCAGGGATTTTTGTGCTCAAGCTGACTCAACCGTCCGTAATGCCATCAACTGGACAGAGCAAGAAGAGGAAGTTGATTTCTGGTGACTATTTTCCAGCAGAGCTTCCCAAAGCCACCGCCAAGAAGGTCCCCAAGATCAACGCCAAAGGCGCTGAGGAGCAGTCTGCTCCGGCAAGCCCTAGGGTTTGTTCCTTTGAAGCAGAAGCTCCCGACAAGTTTTGCTCCGGCAAGCTTGCTGGGGAACGTCAAGCTCCGGCAGAGCCGCAGGTTCTTGCCGTAGAAGCGGATGTTCCCGCAGCAGCAGATTTGCCTTTAGTCCTTGTTGTCGAGCCACAAGCTCCAGCATGGGCGCAGCAGATTGTCCGTTTCCTTCAGACAGGAGAACTTCCCGAAGAGCAAGAAGAAGCGGAAAGAGTAGCCCGGCAGTCAAGTATGTACCAGTTTGTCGACAAGACACTGTACAGAAGAAGACTCAATGGAGTGAAATTGAAGTGTATTCACCGGGAAGACGGACAAAAGTTATTGGCAGAGATACATGGAGGCATATGTGGTCACCACATTGGCGCAAGAGCTCTTGTCAGCAAAGCATTCCGGCAGGGTTTCTTTTGGCCGACAGCCCTCCAGGATGCAACTGCACAAGTAACCAAGTGTGAAGCGTGCCAGTTCCATTCCAAGCAGATACACCAACCAGCACAAGCTCTCCAGACGATCCCTTTATCCTGGCCATTTTCGGTCTGGGGGCTCGACATCCTCGGCCCCTTTCCCCGAGCTGTTGGGGGCTTTGAGTACTTGTACATAGCAATCGACAAGTTCACAAAGTGACCGGAAGTGGAACCAGTGAGGAAGGTGACAGCACAGTCAGCAGTCAAGTTCTTCAGGTCGATTGTTTGCCGCTTCGGGATCCCTAACAGGATAATCACCGACAACGGTACACAATTCACGAGCCGCACCTTCATGCAGTACGTCCAAGATCTTGGCGCCAAGGTCTGCTTCGCTTCTGTTGCTCACCCGAGAAGCAACGGTCAAGCGGAGAGGGCAAATGCTGAAGTGCTGCGCGGGCTCAAGACCAGGACTTTCGACAAGCTGCACAAGTGCGGAAGAAACTAGATCGAGGAGCTGCCGGTGGTTCTTTGGTCGATCAGGACGACGCCAAATCGAGCCACTGGCCAGACACCTTTTGCTCTAGTCTATGGAGCAGAGGCAGTTCTCCCCACGGAACTCGTATACGGGTCACCTCGAGTGCTCGCTTATGATGAGCTTGAGCAAGAGCAGCTACGACAAGATGACGCGCTGCTCCTTGAGGAAGACCGTCTTCAGGCTGCTGTGCGAGCTGCTCGCTACCAGCAAGCTTTGCGCCGCTACCATAGCCGCAAAGTTAATGCCAGAAGTCTCGAGGAAGGCGACCTTGTTCTTCTGCGTGTTCAGTCCGCCAAGAATTCCAACAAGTTGACACCGAAGTGGGAAGGCCCTTACCGGGTGAAACGAGTCACTAGGCCTGGCGCTGTCCGCCTTGAGACCGAAGATGCCATACCGGTGAGCAACTCCTGGAACATTGAGCATCTTCGTAAGTTTTACCCGTAAGGCGCGGTTGCCGGAACCTGTTCCGGCAACCACCTTTTGTACAAGTCTTGCCGCTGTTGCATGTAATCCTTTGTACAAAGCCGGGCGCAGACCCCGTGCATAAGTAAAGCTCATGTGCTCCGCACATTTTGTCAATTTCATGCTTTCTATTTTTTGCATGTGTTATCTGACACTTTGTGCAGCACCTACTCCCCGGTAAGCAATAACGAGCCGTAAGGCTCCATATCTTTATTTTGTCTTCTTTCTTTTTTCTCAAGGGAAGGAAGGTTCCCTCGCCCACAAGTTTGCCGGGGGGGAAAGGAGAAGATAATGGTATGGACCAGGCGTCGTTCAAGAAAGTTCCGCCTTGCCGGGAAGCAAACAACAGAAAAGCTAAGTTGCCAAAGTTTGAGCAATCAGATTTTTTAAATTTTAAGTTATCTCCCTTGAACGACCGCACTTTGTATGGAAAATCTGTGCGCGGAGGAACCAACTCGTAGCTAGTTGCGCCCTTACTTTGTTTCGAGTCCGCTCAACAATTTAAGCGAGCTGCAACTAGTTGCGACAAGGTTTCTTGTCTGTAACGGCACCGCCAGCAGGCTGCTGACGTCCCGCACTCAGCGCTCGCGGCTCGAGTGCCTGCACCAGCAAGTTCCCTAAAAGCGTAGGGTAAAGAGACACACAAAGGGAGGAATCAAGTAAAGGGAATAACATTGCAATCATTACATAGAACAGAGTTATATTACAAAGATAGCTTGTCGCGGCTCTAACAGATTGTTTTCATAACATGACAAACAGCGATAAGAAAAGAAGAAACGGGCGGCCTAATCTACGCGATCGCCCTCGATCCTCTTGATCCCGCTCACCTTGTCCACAATGGGTGAGACAAGGGCCTTGAGCGCCTCCAGATCAGCATCCGGCGGCAGGGTCTTGAGGACGTTGGTGAGGTTGAGGCCCGGGTTGCGGAAGACCACCTTCACCAACACCTTCTGGAGGGCTCCCGCGCAGATCTTGCGCGACTCGTCGGCCAGCTGCTTTGGGATCCTCTCCCGGAGTCGCTGGAGGGCCGTCCCCACGCCCTTGAAGAACAAGACGAGCTTGGCGCTGGGTTGGAGGTTCTCGTCGGAGGGATACCCAAGGTCCTCCATCCCCAGCTGTGCCAGCTCCTTGTCAATGTCTGCGGCAACAACCACAAGACTCTCCGTCCAGTGCTCCACAGTCTCCCGGAAAGCATTCTGGGTGGCGGCAACACTCTCCAGCAGCGCCTTGTCGGCCTTGATCTCTTCTTTCAAGACTGCCTCCTGCTTCTTGGCGCCGTCCAGGGTCTTGGTCAAAGCGGTCAGCTTCAACTCAAGACCCGTGTTGGAGTCCTTGGCGGCGCTGAGCTCTTTGCCCTTCTCGGCGAGATCGGCCTTCAGCTGCGCCACCTTCGTCTCCAGCTCCTTCTTGGCGGCCTCGGCGGCAGCGGCAACATCCTCCGCCTGCTTAAGGGCTCCGCCGAGTTTTTCCTCGCGCACGGCAAGCTCCTCCTCGTGGGCGTCAAGATTGACCTTCCGCTGCGCCAGCTCGCCCTCCTCCGCGGATAGCTTCACAGCGGCAAGCCACTGTTGCTCTTCGACTTCAGCCTTCTCGAGGAGGAAGGCCTTCTGTGCTTCGTCGAGTTGCTCCCGCTCCTCTGCCAAGGACCGACGAGCTTCCTGGTGGAAGCCCCGGAGCTCCTCCGCGCGCTTCTCGATGTCTGCTCCCGCCTTCGCGACAAGCGCCTCGCGGGAGTCCAGCTTGGCTTGTCGCGCGCGGTAGAGTGACAACAATTTCAGCAGCAGCAGCTCCTCCTCAGGCTCGTTGTTGTTGCTGCTCGGTGCGTCCACCAGCGTCAGCCCCGCGGAGGCAAGAACTTCCCCGTCGAAGATCTCTCCCTCGACCGGCGCCCTGGAGCTTGACGCCCAGGGGAGGTTGATGAAGACGTCATCGCCGGCCTTCAAGTAGATGCCTGGCTGGGGCTCTTCGGAGCCTGGCGCTGCGGCGGCGGCGGACGGGTCGGCGGTCGGTGTAGCGCCTGGCGCTCCTGCGGCCTCAGGGCCGTCAGTGCGATTGCTAGACCCCTCGCCAGTTGCTGCGGCGGCAGCCTTGGCGGCCTCTGCGCCGGCGGGATCGCCAGCACCGGCTGCTTCTTTGGCGGCAACCTCGGTCTCCATCGGCTCCGTAGCAGATGGGTCTGACAGTCGGAAAGGGGAGAAGAGTCAAGCAAAAATCCAACAAAAATAAGATCAAGAGAAGAAGAACCCAAGGGAGGTTTTGAAGCAAAAGGATTACCTGTACCGGGTTCTGCAGTCGTGGTCTCCGCCGTCGGGGGGCCGCTGGTGCTGTCCCTTGCCGGAGAACCCTCCCTTGCCGGAGACTTCTCCCTTACCGGGAAGCCCTCCCTTGCCGGAGAGTTCTCCCTTGGCTCCTGGTGGGGCTGCTCTGCTCCTACACAAATCAGCAATCAAATATCAGCAAAGACATAGTATCCATGCGCACCTCACAAGAGGAAAGCAAACCATATACTTACGTTGGGGGCTGCTCTGGAGAAAAGTTGCCGGGTCCGGCAAGGTTGTCTCGGGCGCACCTCCTGCCGTCGCAGTGGGTTCATCCTCGATGACGATCACCGGGACCTTGGCTCTCTTTGCTGCTCTCTGGGACAGAGTCCTAAAAAGGAACAAGTTCAGAGTAAAGCAAATGAGATACAAGACAAACAGCAAGAATTGAAGAACTGCAAGTACAACAAGAGAAGCTTACTCTTCTTCTTCTTCCTCGTCGGAGCTGAACGCAGAGAAGTCGAAGTCCGGCGCGCGCCCGGCGCGAGGAGGCGGAGGATAAGCTTCCCTTGGCCGCTTGGCGGGAGCAGTGGCGGTGGTCTAAGACGACCCCGCTCCGGCTGCCGGCGCGGCGTGAGCAGCGGCAGGAACTGAAGCGGTGGCCCGGCTAGACCCCGCTCTAGTTGCCGTCGCAGCATGAGGCGCTCCCGCGGCAACGGTGTTTGCCGCGGTGGAGCGTGTCACACGGTGCGGCGACTGTTGACCCGCTTGCCACTCTACTACGTCACCGGCCTTGCGGAGACGCCTTCTTGGTGGGGATGGAGGCTCTGCTTGCGGCGAGCTGTCTGAAGATGAGGAGGAAGACGAGTTGATCTCTAGCGAGCCGCTCGTATCCTTGACGGGCTCGCTCGACCCGACGCCATGTCCGGCAAGTTCTTTCCCGCCGGCGGGCTCCCCTCGCTCGGCACGGCTTGCCGCCTCTGCTGCTTCTGCCTCCTCCACGGTGAACCCAAATGCGCCCGCGGCTGTGGCTGCCGCCGCCTCTTCCAGCCTAGTGGCGATGAGTGCCATCTCCACATTCGTGGTGTCACGGGTGAGGCCATCCTTCTCGTCGGAGCGGATCGGCACTTCTACCAAGTCATCGAAGAACTGCTGCACGACGTCGTCTGCAGGCTCCTGCCAAGTTGGCACAATTCCATGCGAGTCGCACAATAGCATCATTGCACGGATGTGGTCGAGCGCGGAATTGTTGCACAACGAAACGACACCCTCCGGCAACCTGAACACTTCGGGATGTTGAGGGTCATACTTGAAGACCTCCTGGAGCATCATGTTGAGCTCCAGAACAGTGAAGTTGTAGTTGAGGCCCGGCCGCAGCCTCATGATATCCGCCGCATTCTTGAACTCCCAAGTGGGTCTCCCCCGTTCCTGCAGGGGGGCGATGCGGCGGCGAAGAAAGTCTGCGCCAACAGCGCCTACAGTGAGCCCGGCAAGCCTGAGGCACAGGATCCGGGTGACAGCAATCTTCAACCTGTCGTCTTCCGGGGCCACGTCACTCCAATCGCTGCCGCGTGCTACTGGGGTTTGGCGCTGGGTGGTGAATGGCTGCGGGTTCTCCTCGTCAATCCAGCACCAGTCTGCCCTCCACTCCTCCCACTTGCCGCGGAATTCTCCCTCCAGATAAGTTTCCTTCTTGCCGGCCCTTGAGATCCAGGCGATTCTGCCGGATAAAGGCTCTCCTCTCTCTACTCGGGGTATGAAGAAGTGGCGAAAGAGGGCTACGTTGGGATGGACTCTGACAAAGTTTTCGCAGAGATGTGCGAAAACTGCCATTGTCAGAACGGCATTGGGGGTGAAGTCAAGGAGGTGGAACCCGTAGGTGTTCATGATGTCGCAAAAGAATTCAGAGAAAGGCGGGCAGAGCCCGCAGTAGAAGAACAAGGCGAAGAAAGGGTATCCGTTTGGGGCCTTCTTCCATGCGGCGGCGGGGAGTACCTTCGTGCGCAGATGCGCTCGTGTCTCCGTCGACCAGAAGAGGTAGTAGTTCTCCCTCAGCTCCCTCGCGGCAAGCTTGGGGGGGAGACTGCCTGCTCCTTTCGCAGCGCCACCAGCCGCTGCATCTCGGTCGACTTCACGACCTTCCCCTTGTCGGCTTTTGGAGCCATGGCAGAAGTGGTGGAGGAGGTCGACGGCGTTGGTGGTGCTGGTGGCGATGGGGGGCGGAGCGCTGCTCTCTCTCTCTCAGCTTTGGGAAGACGAGGGAGCGGCGGAGATTTCTGAGATTGGAAGCAGCAACGGGCGAATGGGCGAACTTCCCCTATTTCCCCTGCTTATAAAGAGGGAGGGGGCGGACGTTCCGCATTTCCGAATAAAGAAACCACCCACGATCTCTCCCACGACGCCGCATTCAACGCGTGCCGTTCGGGGAGGGCGCGGTGGATACGGAGAGAGATACGGCATAACCTAGGCCGCGCGTGCCCGTGCCCTGTTTTGGGCCTGGCCCAACAGCACTCGGCACCGTGTATGGCCCAGGCCCGGGGGCTCCTGTCGATGTACTAGAGTAGGGGTACCCTAGTATCCCGAACTTGTGCACGGGCAGTCGCAGCATCCCGCGGCAAGGCTTGCCGGGTGACAGCCAAGGTCCTCCGTGGTTCCTTTGGAGCCATTCAAGAACAAAGTATCCAAGCCAAGGAGACAAGACCCCGGCAAGAGGAGCTTGTCGGGAAGGACAACCAAGGCATCTCAAGACCCCGGCAAGAGGAGCTTGCCGGGAAGGCCACCCAAGGCATCTCAAGGAACTTGCCGCGACGCGCCGCGCGTCCCGGCAAGGCCCGGTGAGCGACAAGCTCCCGGACGCGACAAGACAACGACCGCGGCAAGCCACCACTCTGTGCCCGCGCTCCAGCACATCCACCAACATGTCGCTCTGGGACCCTTCCAGGCATGCGTGGCGGGAGGCTGTGCAGCCAGCGGTGCGCGGTGGCAAGCGGCGCTGACAAGTTTGCCATCGTGGCGAGCGGTGGCGTCCCTGACGGTCCCTTTTGCACTGTTTAGGCAACACAGACGGACATTTAATGCCCTTGTCCCCTGCCGTCAGGGTTAGGTACGATACACTGTAGCAAGTAGCTGCACCTACCGCAGCACCTTTCCATTTTTACCCTTTGCCTCCGTTGCCACCTGTCGGTGACCCCTTGAGCATATAAAAGGAGGCCCATGCGCAACGTAGAGGGGGGTAGCTAGTTCAGAGAACACTCACGCTCGGTCTCGTTAGCTGCTGGTGTGTACTGTAGCACTCCACGCTCCCGAGCAAGAACTCAATACAAACCACAAAGCAGGAGTAGGGTTTTACGCATTCGTGCGGCCCAAACCTGGGTAAACCGCTCGTGTGTTTCGCCTCGATCTGCTCTTCGTGCGACCTCCGCCCCCGCCGAACCGAAAGGGACTCGGCCCGGCCGGTCCCATAGGTGTTCGTGGATCAGTCCCCCGACACCACGTGGGTCAGGGGCGCGCCCAGGGGCAGGCGCGCCCCCCTGCCTCGTGGCCACCTCGGGCACCGTCTCGCGTGGATTTTTCTTCCCAAAAATCATATATATTCCAAAAAAAATCTCCGTCAGTTTTTATCCCGTGTGGACTCCGTTTGATATGGATATTCTGCGAAACAAAAAACATGCAACAAACAGGAACTGGCACTGGGCACTGGATCAATATGTTAGTCCCAAAAATATTATAAAAAGTTGCCAACAGTATATGAAAGTTGTAGAATATTGGCATGGAACAGTAAAAAATTATAGATACGACGGAGACGTATCAGCATCACCAAGCTTAATTCCTGCTCGTCCTCGAGTAGGTAAATGACAAAAAAAGATAATTTTTGATGTGGAATGCTACCTAGCATAATCTTGATCATGTAATCTGATCATGGCATGAATATTAAGATACGAGTGATTCAAAGCAATAGTCTATCATTTGACATAAAAACAATAATACTTCAAGCCTACTAATAAAGCAATCATGTCTTTTCAAAATAACATGGCCAAAGAAAGTTATCCCTACAAAATCATATAGTCTGGCTATGCTCCATCTTCACCACACAAAATATTCACATCATGCACAACCCCGATGACAAGCCAAGCAATTGTTTCATACTTTTGACGTTCTCAAACCTTTTCAACTTTCACGCAATACATGAGCGTGAGCCATGGACATAGCACTATAGGTGGAATAGAATATGATGGTGGAGAAGACAAAAAGGAGAAGATAGTCTCACATCAACTAGGCGTATCAACGGGCTATGGAGATGCCCATCAATAGATATCAATGTGAGTGAGTAGGGATTGCCATGCAACGGATGCACTAGAGCTATAAGTTGTATGAAAGCTCCAACTGAAACTAAGTGGGTGTGCATCCAACTTGCTTGCTCATGAAGACCTCGGGCATTTGAGGAAGCCCATCATCGGAATATACAAGCCAAGTTCTATAATAAAAATTCCCACTAGTATATGAAAGTGATAACTCAAGAGACTCTCTATATGAAGAACATGGTGCTACTTTGAAGCGCAAGTGTGGAAAAAGGATAGTAGCACTGCCCCTTCTCTCTTTTTCTCTCATTTTTTTATTTTTTATTTATTTTTTGGGTGGGCTTGTTTGGCCTCTTTTATTTTTTTGTAAAGTCCGAGTCTCATCCCGACTTATGGGGGAATCATAGTCTCCATCATCCTTTCCTCACCGGGGCAATTCTCTAATAATGATGATCATCACACTTTTATTTACTTACAACTCAATATTACAACTCAATGTCTAGAACAAAGTATGAGTCTATATGGATGCCTCCGGCGGTGTACTGGGATGTGCAATGATCTAGCGTAGCAATGACATCAAAAAACGGACAAGCCATGAAAACATCATGCTAGCTATCTTACGATCATGCAAAGCAATATGACAATGAATGCTCAAGTCATGTATATGATGATGATGGAAGTTGCATGGCAATATATCTCGGAATGGCTATGGAAATGCCATGATGATAGGAAGATATATGGTGGGTTTAAGGTACCAGCGAAAGTTGCGCGATACTAGAGAGGTTAGCAATGGTGGAAGGGTGAGAGTGCGTATAATCCATGGACTCAACATTAGTCATAAAGAACTCACATACTTATTGCAAAAATCTATTAGTCATCGAAACAAAGTACTACGCGCATGCTCCTAGGGGGATAGATTGGTAGGAAAAGACCATCGCTCGTCCCCGACCGCCACTCATAGGGAAGACAATCAATAAATAAATCATACTCCGACTTTGTTACATAACGGTTCACCATACGTGCATGCTACGGGAATCACAAACCTCAACACAAGTATTTCTACACTCCACAACTACCCACTAGCATGACTCTAATATCACCATCTTTATATCGCAAAACTATTGCAAGGAATCAAACATATCATATTCAGTGATCTACAAGTTTTATGTAGGATTTTATGACTAACCATGTGAATGACCAGTTCCTGTCATCTCTCTAAATAGATATAAGTGAAGCAAGAGAGTTTAATTCTTTCTACAAAAGATATGCCCGTGCCCTAACAAATCTAAGTGAAGCAAAAGAGCATTCTACAAATGGCGGTTTTCTATGAAAAGGGAAACATGCAATCCAAACTTCAAATGATATAAGTGAAGCACATGAAGCATTCTATAAAGCCATACTCAAAAGATATAAGTGAAGTGCAATGATAATTATATAAATCAACCAAGGACTATCTCATACCAGCATGGTGCATAAAATAAAGATGAAAACTAAATGCAAAAGATGCTCCAAGTTTGCACATATCGCATGAACGAAATGAATCCGAAAACATACCGATACTTGTTGAAGAAAGAGGGGATGCCTTCCGGGGCATCCCCAAGCTTAGACGCTTGAGTCTCCTTCAATATTTACTTGGGGTGCCTCGGGCATCCCCAAGCTTGAGCTCTTTCCTCTCTTCCTTCTTCTCACATCAAGACCTTCTCGATCATCGAACACTTCATCCACACAAAACTTCAACAGAAAACTCGGTAAGATCCGTTATTATAATGAAGCAAATCACTACTCTAAGTACTGTTGCAAACCAATTCATATTTTTTTTGCATTGTGTCTACTGTAATATAACTTATTCATGGCTTAATCCACTGATGTGAATCGATAGTTTCATCAAAACAAGCAAACCATGCATCAAAAACAGAATCTGTCTAAAATAGTACAGTTTGTAATAATCTGAACATTCATCATACTTATGATAATTGAAAAATTCTACCAAAATTAGGAAAAATAAACAATTTGTATAGGAAGACAGTGTAAAAAGAATCAGAACCATTTGACGTTCCAGCAAAAAAATGTAAAATCATGCACTATAGCCAAAGTTTCTGTCCTACACCGTACAAACCATCAAGCAAATGTAAACATCCTAAAGGCAAGCCTTGGCACATTATTTTTATAATACAATGGAATTTTACAAGGGGATAATTATTTTTATTGAAAATTTTCTGTAATGAAGATTCACAAAGTTTTCATGAGCATGAACAAAGTTCAAGGCTAGCTCCCACTTCAACAATGCTTGTCTTTCTAACTTTTGCTTTCCTTTTTGAAAAAGTTTTGGGTTCCCCTCTTTATTTTTGTTGTTTTTAAACTATATGAAAGCACTCAACAGAAATAAATGACTCTCTAAAACTTCCGGGTTGTCTCCCTGACAATGCTTTCTTTAAATCCATTAAGCTAGGCATATAGTGCTCAAGTCATGAATCCACCCGGATCCCAAGGTATGTCAAAGCCAATTTTAATTAACAATGATTTATAATTGAGTAGTGAGCACAAAGTAACATATATCATGCAACAACGAAGTCTAACTCTCTTCCTATGCATCGGCATGTCATAAAAGAACAATTCATGCACGCAAAGTAAAGGCCAATGCATAATATGAACAGTTTCTTGCAATTTTGTTGTATTGGAAACATAGAGAGGTGGAGATATAGTTCCTCTCTCATAATAATTGCAAGTAGGAGCAGCAAGCACATGCATATTATATTCATCAGAATCATCATGTGCAACGGTAAAAGGCAACCCATCAATATAATCCTTACTAAGGGCAAACTTCTCCGATATAGTGTAGTCGGGAGAATTCAAAAAGATAATAGGACTATCATGTGTGGGTGCAATAGCAACAATTTCATGTTTAACATAAGGAACTATAGCAAGTTCATCTCCATAAGCATAATTCATATTGGCATCTTGGCCACAAGCATAGCAAGCATCATCAAAAAGGGATATTTCAAAAGAAGCAACGGGATCATAACAATCATCATAGCAATCATCCTCCAGTAAGCACGAAGGGAAATAAAACAATGTATGAGTTGAAGAGTTACTCTCATTAGAAGGTGGGCACGGGTAGCTAATCCGCTCTTCCTCCTTTTGTTCTTCGCTCTCCTCATCATATTTTTTCATCCAATGAGCTCACAATTTCATCGATTTCTTCTTCCATAGACTCCTGAAAAATATTGGTCTCTTCTTGGACAGCGGAGTAGTCCTCAATATATGGTTCAACATAGGCATTAGAAGCATAATTATCATAGCAATATTTAAGTATGGCAAAATTTTTAGATTTGTAAAGAGTAGCATCATACTTTTCAATCAAAGAAGCAATTTCGTAAGCACCCTTAAAAGCAACAAATTCTTCAATTTGTTGAACATCATAGTAATTATAAACACCCTTAGCATATGAAGATACGATTCCATTATCACTAAACTCACATTGATAGGGAAGGTGTTTCTTAGGGTTTTCAGAACAACAAGTAAAATCATATATTTCACATAAATCCAAGCATAGCATTGCAAACGATGAATTTGACCCAGTAAAATTTTCCCTTTTTCAGATATTCGGTGTCGCACATAATAAGCATGCTCATCTAAAGATTTGCCCTCAACTAAGCTAGTTGGGGTTTCAGCACGAGCACATAGGGATCAAAGATGATCCAAGTAATAAGCTTCAGAAGTGTGATAGATTTTGAGTGGTTCTTCAACCATTGGTTTAGTAGGCAGAACTAATTTTTTGGTATTTTGCGTTTCCTACCCATAACTAAAGATAGAAAACAACTAAGAACAGGAAATAAAAATTACTTCGTGATAAAGAAAACAAGCACACATGAGAATATTCACCCCACGCTATTGCTCCCCGGCAACGGCGCCAGAAAAAGGTCTTGATAACCCACAAGTATAGGGGATCGCAACAGTTTTCGATAAGTAAGAGTGTCGAACCCAATGAGGAGCTAAATGTAGAACAAATATTCCCTCAAGTTCTATCGACCACCGGTACAACTCTACGCACGCTTGACGTTCGCTTTACCTAGAACAAGTATGAAACTAGAAGTACTTTGTAGGTGTTGTTGGATAGGTTTGCAAGATAATAAAGATTACGTAAATAAAAAGTAGGGGCTGTTTAGGTAAAGAAGCAATAAAGTAAATATAGCAAGTGTGGAAAAGTGGTGGTAGGAGTTGCGAAATTGCCCCTAAGAAATTGACTACTTTACTAGACCGATAGCAAGTTTCATGTGGGAGAGGCCACTGCTAGCGTGTCATCTCTGACTTGGAATTCTATGCACTTATGATTGGTACTATTAGCAAGCATCCGCAACTAATAATGCTTATTAAGGTAAAACCCAACCATAGCATTAAGATATATTGGTCCCCCTTCAATCCCGTACGCATCAATTTCTATGCTAGGTTGAAGCTTATGTCACTCTTGCCCTCCAATACATAGTCCTATCAACATACAACTAACCCTATGGTGTGATCAACACGCACAATCATATGATGGGCACCAAAGGACATCAACATAACCACAAGCAAATTAAATCAATCATAGCAATTCATCAACCACCAATAGGACAACGGAAATCTACTCAGACATCATAGGATGGCAACACATCATTGGATAATAATATGAAGCATAAAGCACCATGTTCAAGTAGAGGGTACAACGGGTTGCGGGAGAGTGGACCGCTGTAGATAGAGGGGGGAAGGTGATGGAGATGTTGGTGAAGATGGCGGAGGTGTTGGTGTAGATCGTGGTGATGATGATGATGGTCACGGCAGCATTCCGGCGCCACCGGAAGAGAAGGGGAGAGGGGGCCCCTTCGTTTTCTTCTTCCTTGACCTCCTCCCTAGATGGGAGAAGGGTTTCCCCTCTGGTCCTTGGCCTCCATGGCGTGGGAGGGGCGAAAGCCCCTCTGAGATTGGATCTGTCTCTCTGTCTCTCTCTGTTTCTGCGTTCCCAGATTCTACCCTTTCACCGTTTCTTATATTCCCGGAGATCCGTCACTCCGATTGGGCTGAAATTTTAATACGATCTCTATCCGGATATTAGCTTTCTTGCGGCGAAAGAAGGGCATCAACTACCTTACGGGTGGCCCACGAGGGTCAGGGGCGCGCCCAGGGGGCAGGCGCGCCCCCCTGCCTCGTGGCCACCTCGGGCACCATCTCGCGTCGATTTTTCTTCCCAAAAATCATATATATTCCAAAAAAAATCTCCGCCAGTTTTTATCCCGTTTGGACTCCGTTTGATATGGATATTCTGTGAAACAAAAAACATGCAACAAACAGGAACTGGCACTGGGCACTGGATCAATATGTTAGTCCCAAAAATAGTATAAAAAGTTGCCAAAAGTATATGAAAGTTGTAGAATATTGGCATGGAACAATCAAAAATATAGATACGACAGAGACGTATCATTAATGAACCTACTATTTTGGATTTCAAGGAATTTAATTATGATAATTGCTCTGTGATAGATTGTATTTCCTTGTTGCAATCCATGCTAAATTCTCCTCATGCTTATAGTCAAAATAAAGCTTTTACCAAACATATCGTTGATGCTTTGATGCAGTCTTATGAAGAAAAACTTGACTTGGAAGTTTCTATCCCTAGAAAACTTTATGATGAGTGGGAACCAACTATTAAAATTAAAATTAAAGATCATGAATGCTATGCTTTGTGTGATTTGGGTGATAGTGTTTCCACGATTCCAAAGACTTTGTGTAATTTGTTTGGTTTCCGTGATTTTGATGATTACTCTCTAAACTTGCACCTTGCGGATTCCACTATTAAGAAACCTACGGGAACAATTAATGATGTTCTTATTGTTGCAAATAGGAATTATGTGCCCGTAGATTTTATCGGTCTTGATATAGATTGCAATTGTTCATGTCCTATTATTCTTGGTAGACCTTTCCTTAGAAAGATTGGTGCAATTATTGATATGAAGGAAGGAAATATTAGATTCCAATTTCCGTTAAGGAAATGCATGGAACACTTCCCTATAAAGAAAATTAAATTACCTTATGAATCCATTATGAGAACCACTTATGGATTGCCTACCAAAGATGGCAATACCTAGATCTATCCTTGCTTTTATGCCTAGCTAGGGGCGTTAAACGATAGCGCTTGTTGGGAGGCAACCCAATTTTATTTTTATTCCTTTCTTTTTGCTCCTGTTTAATAATAAATAATTTATCTATCCTTTGTTTTGGTTTGTTTTTTGTGTTTAGTTAGTGTAAACCGGCCGGAAGTTAACCCGGCCAGGACTTGGCGGTTTATCTGAAGACCCCGCTGACACTTGGCGAGTTACTGGCGACCCGCCCTGACCTGGCGGTTTACAAGCAACCCACCTGGTCATTATGACTCACTGGTGGTCCGGCATGCGGGACAGACGGATAACATGTCCCAAGGCCCAGAAGGCCGGTTCACGTTTAATGGTGGGCCGGTTTAAGAGGAAAGGCATGAGAATATTTGTCCTACAAGGAGTTAAGACCTGGACTTATATCCAGTTTGTATTAGAGATAGACTAGTCCTAATCCTAATAGGACTCTACATGTAACCCGCCCCTCCAACATATATAAGGAGGGGCAGGGCTCCTCAAAAGGGGAGAGGATTCAAAAGTTCCATAAGTTGGACAAGTTAGGTTTAGACAATAGCTCTCGAAATAGAGCACTCTTGTAACCGTGATCATCATCATCAATATCAATGAAGCAGGATGTAGACTTTTACCTCCACCATGAGGGGCCGAACCTGGGTAAAACATCATGTCTCTCGCCCCGCTCAGCCCTTCTCAAGCTACCACATAGATGCGTTGGCCTCGCGACTAAGTCCTGACACTAAGGACATCTGCCGTGACAATTCCACGACAGTTGGCGCCCACCGTGGGACCTGCACACGGTGGTGTTGAGTTCTTAGAGGGATCTCTCCTAGGGATCAGGAGTTCACAATTTTCTGGATGAAGAAGATGGTTTGAAGGGATTTGCGTCAGCTTCAAGTTTCATCGAACAGATTATGACTGGTGAGGTTTAAAGGTAATACAAAAGTTTAGGGCTGCGCCCTGAGCCGCCGCCTTTGCAAGTCGAATCCAGGAGGAGATCAATTTGCACTACTGCTACCGTGCATTGCCGAGACGGACAGGAGTTCAGAGGACTTCTTCTTTGAGATGTTTCATGTACTCAAGTCTCACATATTTAAAATACCGAGGGAAGCGATCATCATTACCGTTGTTGTTTTTTCTGGCGAGAGACCGAGTCAAGTCTGAAGAAACCTCAAGCACTTCCATTGTTCCCCACTAGTACATACATGGCAAAGGAAAGAAACCACAATTTGGAGAAGGACACGGACGAGAACCAATTGATCCAGCCACGACTCGGAAGCGGACGTCTCCGCGGACCCGGGCTCGACTGTTTGACTCGCCTCTGCCTCTGCCGAGAGCCGCTCGCCGCAAAAGCCGCGCCAAGCTGGCCTTGGCCTGCGCCTCACCCGCAAGTTTGCTCATGAGCCACCACCGCCGACGTGTCACCTCACCCGCGGCTGCGCCACACTTGAAGTCGCCCTGGACCCGCCTCGCTGCAGAGCCACTTCGACCCTGAGTCGTCTCCGCCACATGCGCCGACCAGCTCTCCGCCTCTGCTGCCTCTACTGCATGACCACAAGTCACTTCCTCCGCTCGCCCTCGCCGCGGCCGCGGCTGAAGCCTCGCCTCCGAGCGGCTACTGCGGCCTCGTGTTGAATCGCCAACCTCCGTCGTGACTCGCCTCACGTGCCCGCCGCCAAGCCGCCCTGCTGCGCCGCGAGCCGTCGCTCCGAGCAGCTGACCTCGTCTCCTTCCGCTCACCACACTGCTTGTATATGCCTCCTGCATGCGTCACCGGCGTCTGCAGCCAGCTGCTCTCGTCCGCTTCCTCTGTAAGCAAAAAATAAAGAGAGAAGGAGAGTGAGTAGGAGACAAGAAATATGATGCGGCGAGATACTTCTCCGTGGATGGTTGCTCTCCAAACACTTACACTAGTGCTAATTGAAAAGCACAATCGCACAGTCTCCAAGAAAGACCATCATCCATCACGTGAAGGACAAGACTAGTCAAAGTGATGAATCAAATACTCCATTACTGCTCCACAGTGAAGGCACTAGGATTATTGTGGTCAGACGCCGTTCCTGTACCCGTCTACACGACTGTGTCCAATGAACACGTGAAGGGCCCGACAGTTTGCAGTCCAACATACATTGATACTGGAGGCCGTGCAAGCATCTGTACCATGCCAAGCTACCGGAAAATTCATCCAACACCAAGATCCTTGTTTATTTGACAAGAATACCAGGTGCTATTTTTCTAAACTTTTACTGGTATAATTAGGTATCGTCCAAAACTTTTTTCACGGTATGCTATGTTGTACACAGGTCAATTGACTCATGACCAAGGTATAATCCGGTCCTCGTGCGCCGGCGTCAGAGGAGACGTAGACATCTGCACCGCCCATGCCGGGCGTTTAAAGACCTGGAGAATAACCCGAAGGGTTTCTGCTTGAACCGCTGGGACCATATTGAGTCGCCAGACACGTAAACCGCCTCTGTCGCGACGAACAGATCATCCGTTGTCCGAACAAAAAACATTAGGTGATATCCATCTAAATCTAGTTTCTTGGTATATATTGTTTTTATCAAGGAAACAATTACTTTGGACCGGATATTATGATATGCAGGACAATTATTCATTATAAAACATGGTTTATACCATGGGTACGGAGTATGCGCTGGCAACGTCCTGCCCGGTGGTCGTCCGTGCCACATTACACGGTGAATGGACGCGTACAAGCTGCCGCCCGTACAGCCCAGTCTACATCGATTAGCCGGGACTGCGCCTGTGATTGACTCGCCCGTCCGCTCTCGCGACCGGTTTACGCGTGCGCGTCGGTTTACAAACGCTGCGGACGATTCTCCCGTCCGCACCGGCGTACAATGCCGCGGCCGACTTATCTGTCTGAGCCGCCTCTGATGCTGCGGTCGTCTTTGTCATCCGTCTCTCGCGGCCTGGTCTACATCAACATACCGGGCCACACTTGTCTGGATGAACTGTTTATTGACTATGAGCAAGTCACTACTTGGGAAGCCCGGTTTTCTTCCAACAAATTGGAGGTAAATTATCATATATTATCAGCCGTCGTCTGCACTGGATGGTTCAATAGGTAGGCGCGCAAGTAGCCGCTAGTATAGTTTGGTTAACTTCAAATCGCCAGTTGGAAGGAACCATTGGCCGAGTTGCTGACACGGCTCATACGGGATCATTTATAACCCGCCGCAGTCACCTCAACCTTCTGTGGATTCATATCACGTTATCAACACCAATGGTATACAAGTTATGCCGGTTTATATCATGGTCAAATCTGGAGAATCTCAAGCCAACTCCTCGAGTCACCTTGAGACTTGGGGGCTACGATGACATGACTCAGCGAATCTTGCCAGTTTCAGCAAATTTAAGAACCCCAGGATGATGGAGGGAAAGATAACCCAGTCCTGGAGGCTACTGTTATATTGATGAAAATTTAAAGGCCGTCAGAAAATTTCCGGTTTAGAAAGTATATGACAGTTACAAAATCCCGGATCAATGAAGAAAATCCGGGTCATCAGAAAGGATTCCGGTTAAAATCCGGCTCAAGGGAAGTCAGTCTGACTGCAACCCTCAAATATCCGGTTTACAGTCCGGTTCAAGGGAAATCTGTTCTCCCACAAAGCTCTGAAGAGCTCAAATTCGGTTTAACAATGTCCGGTTCAAAAAGGAATTAACTTCTCGCAAGTTAGAGTTTAAAGGCCGTCAGAAAAATTTCCGGCTGAAAATGAAGATTCCGGTTTAAAATCTGGTTCAAGGGAAAAGATGTCTCCCACAAAGCTTTGAAGCTCTCAATATCCGGTTCAAGATCCCGGTTCAAGAAGAATTTATCTCTTGCAAAAAGTTAAAAATTGCGAAAGACGACCTGCTGCCAGGATGCGCGGTTCAAACATGGGTATCCCGCCTTACTGGCCTGACATATTATTGATCACATGGGGGCTTCCGCTTCATAAAGCGGGGTCTCTGTCCTTTTACATCATGCGTGGTTACACGGAGCTGTTCTGTCTTAAGCGGCCTCCGGTTTACCCCTTGAAAATTTTATAAACATCACTTGGGGGCTTGGTCGTGTCCGAACCATCGCTACACCTCTTGATTGGCGAAAAAGCCACATCATCACTTGGGGACTTGTGGTCACGTCTGAACCATGGTCACGCCTCTTGATAGGCGAGAGCCACCAGATCACTTGGGGACTTGGTCACGTCTGAACCAGTCATGCCTCTTGATCGGCCTAAGGCCATAGAATCACTTGGGGGCTTGGTCGAACCCGTACCATTGCCATACCACTTGGTCGGCATAAATGCCACGGTTTCATTTGGGGACCTGGCTGACTAGAACCATACTTACACCTAACGGGAGCTTGGTCGTGTTCGGCCATGGTAACGCCATTTGATCAGCTCAAATAAACCTTTTTTGCAAACGGTTTTGTCATTGCTTTTGCTTCGCACTTTTCTTTGCAAGATACTTTTTCTTTTTTATTGCGTTTTTTTAAACCGACAAAGTTTTCAACCAATCAATTGACGGAACACAGTTCACGTCAATCCGGAGACTATTTGCCTGGTTTGATCCTTGTTGTTAATATCCTCTTATGGAGTAAACTGGTGTTTATCAACCCGGCTCGACCTTCAACTACAAGTTGTCAGTACATGACCAATTATAATCCAGCGATTATTAACCCGGTCCGGTTCGACTACAAGTCGCCAGTATTATATATGGATAATCCGGTGTCTATCATAACCCGGTACAGTTTTATCATAAACCGGCACAATATGGAAAGAGTTAAGAGTACTCGAGATTGGGGTTATCACTCTTACTACAAAAAGTTGGTAAACCAACGATGTGATTCAAATGTCACAGGTATGATATATTTCATATTTTTTAAAGTGCAACCTTGGTTATAAACCCAGGTTATATGTTGGGCATTATGACCCGTCCGGCGGTAAACCGCCAGGACACTTTAAACTTGTTGTATGCAGAAACAGGTTTGTTAAACCGGCCTGGCTTTGGACTATAAGTCGCCAGTATATATATTTGGATTGCGCCATTGGAATCATGCACTTATAAATCATTGGGTTATATTATTCAAATAGCCAAACTTGGCTGGATTTTCATTATGATATTGAATGAATAAGGTTTTCATACCGGATTATATTATCTTGAATAGCCAACATGGCTGGATTTTTTTTGGTTATTAATAACCGGTATTATTGAGTTTTCAAAGTCGCCTTAGCGCAATGGTTATTATTTTATCAAATGATATGATTTATTCTACAATGGAAGGAATAGTCCCGAGTCGTTGCAGGCTTACAATCCGGCACTTGGGGGCTACATTATTTAAATCAAGATTACATGCAAGTCTCATGTCGCTGCAAGCATGCATCATGATACTTGGGGGCTAATGCCAAGTTATTTTTAGTCTTACTGAAGACCCGACTCATCATATTATAATGAGCCGACCCTTGGGGGCTACCAATTGCTCCTGTCAACAATTCAAGGTACACAAGTTTTTATCCATTATGTTGAAGGGTCCACTCCTCAGTTGGTAAAGCACAAAGCTCTTAACCTTGTGGACGTGGGTTCAAGCCCCATGATGGGAGTTACATCATATGATGCTATTTTCATTGAAGTATATATCAAGTCCCGATCTAGTATTATCTTACTAAGCCGGCCCTTGGGGGCTACACATCACTGCTAAAATCTATATAATTATATTTACAAAGTTCCTGCTCATTATTGCATAATGACCCGGCCCTTGGGGGTTACACTGATTGAAGTTTTTATAAGCAATTACAAGTCCCAGGGTGCTGCAAGCATGACAACCCGGCACTTGGGGGCTACACATATGGAGTATTTAGTTTATATGATTGAGATGAACAAACCAGATTTCTTCAAGGTTGAAACACTTATTGGAGCAAGTCTTAAGTTATCACTATGTTCTCCTCTTAAGACTTGGGGGCTACATGTATTATGCATATAAAGGAGGAACATCTTCATTTTATCAGTTTTGAGCAAATCAGGAAGATCAATTACATGACCCGGTGTCGACAACAATTATGACCCGGCGCCATCAATATTTATAAACCGGCTATTTTGGTAATATTAAACCGGCAAGTTTTAAGTCTTCAAATCGGTTGAATATCAGATAAGTATTTTCAAAACCATGTTTCTTAAACCGGCGCTTTGGGAGCTGAGTCAAAGGATTTATTCTTCACGATATTTCTCGGTGACAAACCAAGGTCGGCAAATTGATTATGAAGCTGGTCTGTTGACCCGGATTTCTCAGAAGGAGGAAACAACAAGGACTTAAGGATGATCAGGTACCGGTTTACAAAAATTCTTAACCCGGAGCATAACCTGTCAAATTTGTTCTTGTGTTTATTTTGCAGCATAAGTTTACCATGAATAAATCCAAGCTAAACTTGGGGGCTAATGTCGGGGATATACCCCGCGGCGTAAACTGGCCGGAAGTTAACCCGTCTAGGACTTGGCGGTTTATCTGAAGACCCTGCTGACACTTGGTGAGTTGCTGGCGACCCGCCCTGACCTGGCGGTTTACAAGCAACCCACCTGGTCATTATGACTCACTGGTGGTCCGGCGTGCGGGACAGACGGATAACAAGGCCCAAGGCCCAGAAGGCCGGTTCACGTTTAATGGTGGGCCAGTTTAAGAGGAAAGGCATGATAAATATTTGTCCTACAAGGAGTTAAGACCTGAACTTATATCCGGTTTGTATTAGAGATAGACTAGTCCTAATCCTAATAGGACTCTACATGTAACCCGCCCCTCCAACATATATAAGGAGGGGCAGGGCTCCTCAAAAGGGGAGAGGATTCACAAGTTCCAAAAGTTGGACAAGTTAGGTTTAGACAATAGCTCTCGAAATAGAGCACTCTTGTAACTGTGATCATCATCATCAATATCAATGAAGCAGGATGTAGGCTTTTACCTCCATCATGAGGGGCCGAACCTGGGTAAAACATCGTGTCTCTCGTCTCGCTCAACCCCTCTCAAGCTACCACATAGATGCGTTGGCCTCGCGACTAAGTCCTGACACTAAGGACATCTGTCGTGACAATTCCACGACAGTTAGTGTTTGTGCCAAGTAGAACCGTTGGGAAGACTTGGGGAAAGTCTTGTTAATCTCGCTGTAAAAAACAGAAACTTCAGCGCTCACAAGAACTGCTGCCATTTTTATTTGGGAAGTGCTATTTAGTTAATTCTTTTTGCATTTTATTAATAGATAAATTCCTCACGTCCATCAATTTATTTTAGAATTTTTTGGGATCCAGATCTTGCGCTAGCTACAGATTACTACAGACTCTTCTGTTTTTGACAGATTCTGTTTTTCGTGTGTTGTTTGCTTATTTTGATGAATCTATGGATAGTAAAATAGTTTATAAACCATAGAGAAGTTGGAATACAGTAGGTTTAACACCAATATAAATAAATAATGAGTTCATTATAGTACCTTGAAGTGGTATTTTGTTTTCTTTCGCTAATGGAGCTCACGAGATTTTCTATTTTGAGTTATGTGCTGTGAAGTTTTCAAGTTTTGGGTAAAGATTTGATGGATTATGGAACAAGGAGTGGCAAGAGTGTAACATCCCAAATTTTCAATTTGGAATGTTATATATATATCATCATTGCATATCATATTTATTTGCATTTTTGGGTTGATCCTAGAAATTCTACGCAACTCAAGGACCCTCAGAGAGAGTTGGGGATTTCGTTATTTTCATATTTGAGTTTTCTCAAATTTTGAAAATAGAATCATTTGATTTTATTTATTTTATCTTCAATTATTTCTATTATAAAAATATGAGAGAGGGAATAAAATGACTTTCCCAAAATAAAGAAATATTGAGGATTTAATAAAAAATCAAGTAAGATTTTATTTTGGTCTTATTTGCTATTTTATTTGAATTTAGGAAAAATGCGTGTGTTTTAAAAAATTGCATTTAGGCCCCAAATAAATGTTCATCCTGTGCGGCTTGATTTTAGAAGTTGAGGAAAATTTATTTCGGGATTTTTGAAGTCCGTTTAGTATTTCTTTTGTTTTTTCTGAGTGTAATTATTTAAAAAAAGCCTGAACCGACCTCCGGGCCTTGTTTGGCCCGGACTCCTCGGGGAGGGGGCTTTATATAGCGCCGCCCCGGGCCGCCTTAGCCCACACGAGCCGCCGACTCCCCAAACCCTAGCCCGCCCGCGCCCCAGCCGCCGCCGCTGCCGCGCCGCGCTGTCGCCGCCCGCCGCCGCACCCGCCCGCCGAGGATGACCCGCCGCCCTTTTTTAGAAAACCGATGGTTTTCTCCGGTTTTTTGTTCGGTTTTTTTAGTTTCCATTTTTTTATTAGATCGATTTTTTTCCGGTTTATGTTAATTAGCGAGTGTTCACTCGTTCGTTCGTTTTAACGAATGCATTCATCGTTTAGATCCAGATAACGAACATTTGTTCGTTAATCTGTTCGTCGTTTTTCTTTTTCTTGGATTTATTCCATGATTTTTCTGATCGCGATTTTTGATCCGATTTTCATTCTAGTATAACTTTTCGTTCTTTTATCGGAATCAGGCGATTCAAGCGCCTGGAGTTTCGTCTCGAAACCCTCTTTCCGATTAACCAACTCAAACAAGTTTTTGCCTGTGTAAAATGTGATCTAGATCCAGATTAGTAAACAAAGCTTGTTTCTTTTGCCGTTTGTCTTTCGTTGCTTCATTCGATTTGCTTCTTTTTGCCAACCGGAGTTCTTAAGTTGAACTTTTTGGTTAGATCTCTTATTTGAGTTTTACCTGTGCATTAGTTGAGTTCTTATTGTATGCTTGTTTATTTGCGATAGAGTACCCGGAGTGTGCCGCTTGCTACTTCAAATCGCTAGGTTTTGCGGATCATCAGCAAGGAAAGTAACACTTTGATCATACTTCCTATTACCCAGTTTTTATTGCATTAGATCAACCCTCACACATTGCATATTATCAAACCTTTGGGAGTTACTTCTACGTTTTCTTATTAAACCTTTTATTATCTATTACCTGTTATTATCAAACCTTTGGGAGTACCTATTACCTGTTATTATCACATAGAGTACCCGGGAAGTAGATGAGGTAGTACCTATTACCTGTTATTATCAAACCTTTGGGAGTTACTTCTATGTTTGCTTATTATGCCATGCTATGCTAGTAGACATGGATTGGGTGAGTGTATCCATGACAGATGTGAGTTTGTTAAATTAATGGTTTATCTAAGGTGGCAACTTAAATACACATCTGGGTGGATTGAGGCACCTGGGTATTCCAGCGATTGCCTGTTTTCCTTTTGGACCGCCACCCAGGCTCAAAGGGATCATGAGATTATTCATACTAGAAACTTCGTGTGCAGCCACAAACTACTATGGGCTCTAGCATAGTTGACTAAGTTGTGCGAACTCTTACAGTGGTAGACTAGCAGATGTAGGGGAAAGTAGGTGTAACGGTCTACCCGATCGTAAGGTGCTAGCGCTTCTGAAAGACTATGTCTCGGTCATCCGTATCTCAAACACCATGTAGTGCGAGAATCCCAACGGAGGAGATCGAGTCTTGTGGGCAAAAGTGCGCAAACCTCTACAGAGTGTATAAACTAATCATGGTTAGCCGTGTCCCCGGTTATGGACAACTTGAGTATCTAGTTCTTGGATTATCATGTGAATCTCATCATGTTACTCTAATTAATTTTGTTGGGTTTTAATGATGATGTTTAATTGGGATTGAGAGGGTGTCTACACTCTCAGTGTTTAACAACCACCATGATAGTTAAATAAAATGTATTCCCTTACAGTAGGGAAAAATTGGCTTTACGCAAAACTGTAACCATAGAGCTTTCCACCAGCCAGATATGCATGTAGTATAGTCTTATTCCTTCATTGCTCTCTATGTGTTACATTGCCAGCATATTCCATGTGCTGACCCGTTTCGGGCTGCAACGTTCATGTTGCAGACTTTTCAGACGACGAGTAAGGTGCCTTTAGGTCGTGGTTCTATACTTAGTGATGCCTTTGGAGTTGATGGACTCACTTATCTTCCAAGCCTTCCGCTATTATCGTTATTAGATGGCCTTAAGCCATATTTATTGTAATAAGTTCTATTTTGAGACACTCGATGTAATAAGTGTGTGATTGCTAATCTCTTATAAATCCTTCAAGTACTGCGTGGTGTCAGCATTACTGATCCAGGGATGACACCGGAGCACAGAGATTGGACCATTTGAGGTCTGGTCGCTACAAAGAGCCTAAGCTTGGGGATGCCCATGGCACCCCCAAGATAATCTAAGGACACCTAAAAACCAAAGCTTGGGGATGCCCCGGAAGGCATCCCCTCTTTCGTCTACTTCTATCGGTAACTTTACTTGGAGCTATATTTTTATTCACCACATGATATGTGTTTTGCTTGGAGTGTCTTGTATGATTTGAGTCTTTGCTTTTTAGTTTACCACAATCATCCTTGCTGTACACACCTTTTGAGAGAGACACACATGATTCGGAAATTATTAGAATACTTTATGTGCTTCACTTATATCTTTTGAGTTATATAGTTTTGCTCTAGTGCTTCACTTATATCTTTTAGAGCACGGTGGTGGATTTGTTTTATAGAAACTTTTGATCTCTCATGCTTCACTTAGATTATTTTGAGAGTCTTAAATAGCATGGTAATTTGCTTAAATAATCCTAATATGCTAGGTATACAAGATTAATAATAAAATTCTCTTATGAGTGTGTTGAATACTAAGAGAAGTTTGATGCTTGATAATTGTTTTAAGATATGGAGATGGTGATATTAAAGTTGTGCTAGTTGAGTAGTTGTGAATTTGAGAAATACTTGTGTTAAAGTTTGTGATTCCCGTAGCATGCACGTATGGTGAACTGTTATGTGATGAAGTCGGAGCATGATTTATTTATTGATTGTCTTCCTTATGAGTGGTGGTCGGGGACGAGTGATGGTCTTTTCCTACCAATCTATCCCCCTAGGAGCATGCGCGTATTACTTTGCTTTGATAACTAGTAGAATTTTGCAATAAGTATATGAGTTCTTTATGACTAATGTTGAGTCCATGGATCATACGCACTCTCACCCTTCCACCATTGCTAGCCTCTCTAATACCACGCACCTTTCGCCGATATCATACACCCACCATATACCTTCCTCAAAACAGCCACCATACCTACCTATCATGGCATTTCCATAGCCATTCCGAGATATATTGCCATGCAACTTTCCACCGTCCCGTTTACTATGACACGCTCCATCATTGTCATATTGCTTTGCATGATCATGTAGTTGACATTGTATTTGTGGCAAAGCCAACGTTCATAATTTTTTTCATACATGTCACTCTTGAGTCATTGCATATCCTGGTACACCGCCGGAGGCATTCATATAGAGTCATATCTTGTTCTAAGTATCGAGTTGTAATTCTTGAGTTGTAAGAAAATAAAAGTGTGATGATCATCATTATTAGAGCATTGTCCCAGTGAGGAAAGGATGATGGAGACTATGATTCCCCCACAAGCCGGGATGAGACTCCGGACGAAAAAAAGAGGCCATAAAAAAAGGAGAAGGCCCAAATAAAAAAATCAGAGAAAAAGAGAGAACTTGGATTGCATATTCCAATGATGGGCTTCCTCAAAATGCCCTAGGTCTTCGTGAGCAAGCAAGTTGGATGCACACCCACTTAGTTTCTTTTTGAGCTTCCATATACTTATAGCTCTAGTGCATCTGTTGCAAGGCAATCCCTACTCACTCACATTGATAACTATTGATGGGAATCTCCATAGCCCGTTGGTACGCCTAGTTGATGTGAGACTATCTTCTCCCTTTTTGTCTTCTCCACAACCACCATTCTATTCCACCTAAAGTGTTATGTGCATGGCTCACGCTCATGTATTGCGTGAAGATTGAAAAAGTTTGAGAATGTCAAAAGTACGAAACAATTGCTTGGCTTGTCATCGGGGTTGTGCATGATTTAAATACTTTGAATGGTGAAGATAGAGCATAGCCAGACTATATGATTTTGTAGGGATAACTTTCTTTGGCCATGTTATTTTGAGAAGACATAATTTCTTAGTTAGTATGCTTGAAGTATTATTATTTCTATGTCAATATTGAACATTTGTCTTGAATCTTTCGGATCTGAATATTCATACCACAATTAAGAAGAATTACATTGAAATTATGCCAAGTAGCATTCCACATCAAAAATTCTGTTTTTATCATTTACCTACTCGAGGACGAGCAGGAATTAAGCTTGGGGATGCTTGATACGTCTCCAACGTATCTATAATTTTTGATTGCTCCATGCTATATTATCTTATGTTTTGGACATTATTGGGCTTTATATCCAATTTTATATTATTTTTGGGACTAACCTAGTAACCGGAGGCCCAGCCCAGAATCGCTGTTTTTTTGCCTATTTTAGGGTTTCGAAGAAAAGGAATATCAAACGGAGTCCAAACAGAATGAAACCTTCGGGAACGTGATTTTTGGAACGAACAAGATCTAGGAGACTTGGACACTATGTCAAGCAACCAACAGGGAGGCCACGAGGTAGGGGGGCGCGCCTACCCCCCTAGGCGTGTCCTCCACCCTCGTGGGCCCCCTGTTGCTCCACCGACGTACTTCTTCCTCCTATATATACCTACGTACCCCCAAACGATCAGATACGGAGCCAAAACCCTAATTCCACCGCCGTAACTTTCTGTATCCACGAGATCTCATCTTGGGGCCTGTTCCAGAGCTTCGCCGGAGGGGGCATCGATCACGGAGGGCTTCTACATCAACACCATAGCCTCTCCAATGAAGTGTGAGTAGTTTACCTCAGACCTTCGGGGTCCATAGTTATTAGCTAGATGGCCTCTTCTCTCTTTTTGGATCTCAATACAAAGTCCTCCCCCTCTCTTGTGGAGATCTATTCGATGTAATCTTCTTTTTGCGGTGTGTTTGTCGAGACTAATGAATTGTGGGTTTATGATCAAGTTTATCTATGAAAAATATTTGAATCTTCTCTGAATTATTTTATGGATGATTGGTTATCTTTGCAAGTCTCTTCGAATTATCAGTTTGGTTTGGCCTACTAGATTGATCTTTCTTGCAATGGGAGAAGTGCTTAGCTTTGGGTTCAATATTGCGGTTTCCTTTCCCAGTGACAGTAGGGGCAGCAAGGCACGTATTGTATTGTTGCCATCGAGGATAACAATATGGGGTTTTCATCATATTGCATGAGTTTACCCCTCTACATCATGTCATCTTGCTTAAGGCGTTACTCTGTTCTTATGAACTTAATACTCTAGATGCATGCTGGATAGCGACCGATGTGTGGAGTAATAGTAGTAGATGCAGGATGAGTCGGTCTACTTGTCTTGGGCGTGATGCCTATATACATGATCATACCTAGATATTATCATAACTATGCTCAATTCTGTCAATTGCTCAACAATAATTTGTTCACCCATCGTAAAATACTTATGCTCTTGAGAGAAGCCACTAGTGAAACCTATGGCCCTCGGGTCTATCTTCATCATATTAATCTTCCAACACTTAGTTATTTTCATTGCTTTTATTTTACTTTGCATCTTTACCATAAAAATACCAAAAAAATTGTCTTATCATATCTATCAGATCTCACTCTCGCAAGTGACCATTGTAGGGATTGACAACCCCTTATCGCGTTGGTTGCGAGGATTTACTTGTTTTGTGTAGGTGCGAGGGACTCGCGCGTAGCCTCCTGCTGGATTGATACCTTGGTTCTCAAAAACTGAGGGAAATACTTACGCTACTTTGCTGCATCACCCTTTCCTCTTTAAGAGAAAACCAACGCAGTGCTCAAGAGGTAGCACATCCACCATACCTACCTATCATGGCATTTCCATAGCCATTCCGAGATATATTGCCATGCAACTTTCCACCATTCCATTTACTATGACACGCTCCATCATTGTCATATTGCTTCTGATGATCATGTAGTTGACATTTTAGTTGTGGCAAAGCCACCATTCATAATTCTTTCATATAAGTCACTCATGCATCATTGCTATCCCGGTATACCGCCGGAGGCATTCATATAGAGTCATACTTTGTTCGATATTGAGTTGTAATCATTGAGTTGTAAATAAATAGAAGTGTGATCATCATCATTCATAGAGTATTGTACCAATAAAAAAGTGAGAAAGGCCAAATAAAAAAAGAAGGCCCAAAAAAAGAATAAATAAATAAATAAAAAGGGGCAATACTACTATCCTTTTTTCCACACTTGTGCTTCAAAGTAGCACCATGATCTTCATGATAGAGAGTCTCCTATGCTATCACTTTCATATACTAGTGGGATTTTTCATTACAGAACTTGGCTTGTATATTCCAACGATGGGCTTCCTCAAAATGCCCTAGGTCTTCGTGAGCAAGCAAGTTGGATGCACACCCACTTAGTTCTTTTTGTTGAGCTTTCATATACTTATAGCTCTAGTGCATCCGTTACATGGCAAACCCTACTCACTCACATTGATATCTGTTAATGGGCATCTCCATAGCCCGTTGATACGCCTAGTTGATGTGAGACTATCTTCTCCTTTTTGTCTTCTCCACAACCACCATTCTATTCCACATATAGTGCTATGTCCATGGCTCACGCTCATGTATTGCGTGAAGATTGAAAAAGTTTGAGAACACCAAAAGTATGAAACAATTGCTTGGCTTGTCATCGGGGTTGTACATGATTTAAATACTTTGTGTGGTGAAGATGGAGTATAGCCAAACTATATGATTTTGTAGGGATAACTTTCTTTGGCCATGTTATTTTGAAGAGACATAATTGCTTAGTTAGTATGCTCGAAGTATTATTATTTCTATGTCAATATTGAACTTTTGTCTTGAATCTTTCGGATCTGAATATTCATACCACAATTAAGAGAATTGCATTGAAATTATCCCAAGTAGCATTCCACATAAAAAATTCTGTTTTTATCATTTACCTACTCGAGGACGAGCAGGAATTAAGCTTGGGGATGCTTGATACATCTCCAACGTATCTATAATTTTTTTATTGTTCCATGCTATATTATATCCTGTTTTGGACATTATTGGGCTTTATTATACACTTTTATATTATTTTCGGGACTAACCTATTAACCGGAGGCCCATACCAGAATTGTTGTTTTTGCCTATTTCAGAGTTTCCCAGAAAAAGAATATCAAACGGAGTCCAAACGGAATGAAACCTTCGGGAACGTGATTTTTGAAACGAACGTGATCCAGAGGACTTGGACCCTACGTCAATACATCAACCAGGAAGGCACGAGGTAGGGGGCGCGCCTACCCACCCCCCCCCCCCCCCAGGCGCGCCCTCCACCCTCGTGGGGCCCATGTTGCTCCACCGACGTATTCCTTCCTCCTATATATACCTACGTACCCCCAAACTACCAGATACGGAGCCAAAACCCTAATTCCACCACTGTAACTTTCTGTATCCACGAGATCCCATCTTGGGGCCTTTTCCGGAGCTCCGCCGGAGGGGGTATCGATCTCGGAGGGCTTCTACATCAACACCATAGCCCCTCCAATGAAGTGTGAGTAGTTTACTTCAGACCTACGGGTCCATAGTTATTACCTAGATGGCTTATTCTCTCTTTTTGGATCTCAATACAAAGTTCTCCCCCTCTCTTGTGGAGATCTATTCGATGTAATCTTCTTTTGTGTGTGTTTGTTGAGATCGATGAATTGTGGGTTTATGATCAAGTTTATCTATGAACAATATTTGAATCTTTTCTGAATTCTTTTATGTATGATTGGTTATCTTTGCAAGTCTCTTCGAATTATCAGTTTGGTTTAGCCTACTAGATTGATCTTTCTTGCAATGGGAGAAGTGCTTAGCTTTGGGTTCAATATTGCGGTGTCCTTTCCCAGTGATAGTAGGGGCAACAAGGCACATATTGTATTGTTGCCATCGAGGATAACAAGATGGGGTTTATATCATATTGCCTGAGTTTATCCCTCTACATCATGTCATCTTGCTTAAAGCGTTACTCTGTTCTCTTGAACTTAATACTCTAGATGCATGCTAGATAGCGGTCGATGTGTGGAGTAATAGTAGTAGATGCTGGCAGGAGTCGGTCTACTTGTCTCGGACGTGATGCCTATATACATGATCATACCTAGATATTCTCATAACTATGCTCAATTTTGTCAATTGCTCAACAGTAATTTGTTCACCCACCATAATACTTATGCTCTCTTTAGAAGCCTCTAGTGAAACTTATGGCCCCCAGGTCTATTTTCCATCATATTAATCTTCCAATAGTTAGTTTTTTCCTTTACCATTTATTTTACTTGCATCTTTATTTCTCTTTATCATAAAAATACCAAAAAAATTATCTTATCATATCTATCAGATCTCACTCTCGTAGGTGACCGTGAAGTGATTGACAACCCCTTTATCGCGTTGGTTGCGAGGAGTTTATTTGTTTGTGTAGGTGCGAGGGACTCGTGCGTGGCCTCCTACTGGATTGATACCTTGGTTCTAAAAAAATGAGGGAAATACTTACGCTGCTCTACTACATCACCCTTTCCTCTTCAAGGGAAAACCAAAGCAATGCTCAAGAGGTAGCATCTCCCACTTGCACTAGAATCAATAATCTAGATTGCATGGTAATGATTCTAACACCCATGGAGTCTGGGCACTGATCATGTTTTGCTCGTGAGAGAGGCTTAGTCAATGGGTCTGCAACGTTCAGATCCGTATGTATCTTGCAAATCTCTATGTCTCCCTCCTTGACTTGATCGTGGATGGAATTGAAGCGTCTCTTGATGTGTTTGGTTCTCTTGTGAAATCTAGATTCCTTTGCCAAGGCAATTGCTCCATTATTGTCACAAAAGATTTTCATTGGACCCGATGCACTAGATATGACACCTAGATCGAATATAAACTCCTTCATCCAGACTCCTTCATTTGTTGCTTCAGAAGCAGCTATGTACTCCGCTTCGCACGTAGATCCCACCACGGCGCTCTGCTTGGAACTACACCAATTGGCAGCTCCACCATTCAATATAAATACGTATCCGGTTTGTGACTTAGAGTCATCTGAATCAGTGTCAAAGCTTACATCGATGTAACCATTTACAACGAGCTATTTGTCACCTCCATAAACGAGAAACATATCCTTAGTCCTTTTTAGGTATTTTAGGATGTTCTTGACCGCTGTCCAGTGATCCACTCCTGGATTACTTTGGTACCTCCCTGCTAAACTAATAGCAAGGCACACATCAGGTCTGGTACACAAAATTGCATACATGATAGAACCTATGGTTGAGGCATAGGTAATGACTTTCATTTTCTCTCTATCTTCTGAAGTGGTCGGGCATTGAGTCTGACTCAACTTCACACCTTGTAACACAGGCAAGAACCGTTTCTTTGATTGATCTATTTTGAACTTCTTCAAAACTTTATCATGGTATGTGCTCTGTGAAAGTCCAATTAAGCGTCTTGATCTATCTCTATAGATCTTGATGCCCAATATATAAGCAGCTTCACCGAGGTCTTTCATTGAAAAATTCTTATTCAAGTATCCTTTTATGCTGTTAAGAAATTCAGTATCATTTCCAATCAACAATATGTCATCCACATGTAATATCAGAAATGCTACAGAGCTCCCACTCACTTTCTTGTAAATACAGACTTCTCCAAAAGTCTGTATAAAACCATATGCTTTGATCACACTATCAAAGCGTATATTCCAACTCCGAGAGGCTTGCACCAGTCCATAAATGGATCGCTAGAGCTTGCACACTTTGTTAGCACCTTTTGGATCGACAAAACCTTCTGGTTGCATCATATACAACTCTTCTTTAAGATATCCATTAAGGAATGCAGTTTTGACATCCATTTGCCAAATTTCATAATCATAAAATGCGGCAATTGCTAAAATGATTCGGACAGACTTAAGCATTGCTACGGGTGAGAAGGTCTCATCGTAGTCAACTCCTTGAACTTGTCGAAAACCTTTCGCAACAAGTCGATCTTTGTAGACAGTAACATTGTTGTCAGTGTCAGTCTTCTTCTTGAAGATCCATTTATTCTCTATTGCTTGTCGATCATCGGGCAAGTCAACCAAAGTCCACACTTTGTTCTCATACATGGATCCCATCTCAAATTTCATGGACTCAAGCCATTTCACGGAATCTGGGCTCATCATCGCTTCCTCATAGTTCATAGGTTCGTCATGGTCAAGTAACATGACTTCCAGAACATGATTACCGTACTACTCCGGTGCGGATCTTACTCTGGTTGACCTACGAGGTTCGGTAGTAACATGATTAGAAGTTTCATGATCATCATCATTAGCTTCCTCACTAATTGGTGTAGGAATCACTGGAACTGATTTCTATGATGAACTACTTTCCAATTCGGGAGAAGGTACAATTACCTCATCAAGTTCTACTTTCCTCCCACTCACTTCTTTCGAGAGAAACTCCTTCTCTAGAAAGGATCCATTCTTAGCAACAAATATCTTGCCTTCGGATCTGTGATAGAAGGTGTACCCAACAGTCTCCTTTGGGTATCCTATTGTAACACCCCGGATGTAACTTGCCATATTTGTAACTCCGACTCTGCCATTTTCGGCTTTAAGTTATGAGATTTCCCTTCGTGATAGGGTTTTTGTCTTCGTTTTGTGTTTTGTTCATATGCATTTCATATCATGTCATCATGTGCATCTCATTTGCATACGTGTTCGTCTCATGCATCCGAGCATTTCCCCGCTATCCGTTTTGCAATCCGACACTCCTACGTGCACCGACGTGCCCCTTTTGTCTCTTTTCATGAGCGGGTGTTAAACGTTCTTGGAATGGACTGAGATTTGCCAAGTGGCCTTGGTACACCACCGGTAGACCGCCTGTCAAATTTCGTGTCATTTGGAGTCCGTTTGATACTCCAATGGTTAACTGGGGAACCGTAAAGGCCTCGTGTGTGTTGCAGTCCAACACCCCTCCAAGTCGGCCCAATGACCCTACCAAAACACTCCCATGTCCTCCGCCGTCAGATCATGATCGCGTGGTCGAAAACTACACTCCATTTGGACACTCCTACCTCCTCCTACCTATAAATATGTGCACTCCTCCGAAATTTCAGGTCTAACCCTAGCTTCTTCCCCCTCCCGCCACCGGACGTGTCCGCCGCTGCCACGTGTCCACCGTGCCTCCTCTCTCTCCTCCCCACCGCCAGGCCCGCCGGGGCCCGAGGCCGGCCCGCCCCGGGCCGCACCCGGGCCACGCCCCCTGCGTGAGACCGCGCCTCCACCGGAGCTTCTCTGCCGCGATGCCCGCCGCCTCCGCCACCAGTCACCGGCGCCACTGCCCTGTCGCACGTCCTCCGCCCGCTGTCGCGCCATGCACCACCGTCCGGCCTCGCCCTCGCCTCCACCGCGCCAGATCCGGCCGGGTCCGGACTCCCACGAGCTCCGGCGAGCTCTTCTCCGCCCCAGCGACGTCGTCTTCCAACTCCGGCGAGCCCTCCGTCCATCCTCGATCCGCGTGCCAGGCCAAACCATAGATATCGCGGGGTGAGATTTTCTCTTAGTCCTTTTTCCCCTCACTTTTTCAGGCCCTGTTCATTGCATCATAACTCCGTGACCGTAGCTCTGTTTCATGTGCATGATATATCAGAATGTTCTTTGGGAGATGCTCTTCATTTCATTCCATTATGGCATGCTTTTTTGAGTCCATCTTGATGCACAAATCACTGATGCAAGAGTGCTATAAAATGTTTGCTCCTGTTACTTATCATTTTAGGGTGATTTGTCATTTTTGCCACATTTGTTGTGTGCATCTTATGGGCATGTGCTCTACAGGTGTTTTGATCTATGCCATGCCATCTTTACAGGGGTGCTTTCCATGTATTTTTGTGATCAATGTGGTGAATAGCACAAGCATGCAAAGTAGCCTTCATGATATTGCTGATTTCAGGGACTTAGGTTTTTGCTAAGTCATTTCCCTGCTGTTATTTTGATGCCATGTAAACTTGATGCTACAGTGAGATACATGCTTGTTTTGAGTATCCTCAGTAAGGGTGTTTTGGACATATGTTTATGCTCTATACATCCATGCCCATGTTTGCATTTATGGAGTGCCCTAGCATGTCTTAATCTTGCTCTACATTTGCTATAAAATGTTCCTGGCAGATATGTTTACATGTTAATCAATTTTCCATGGTTGTTGTAGTTGATCCATGCATGCTATGAACTTGCTCTTGCCATGGTTAGCTTCATGAATATGTCTTCTTGCTGATGCTATGCTTATCTTGTCATGCAATGCCTTGTGGTGAGTGAATAGAGCTCGCAAAGATGCCTTCATAATTCTGTTTATGCCATGCTCAGTTTTCTACTAAGTCTGAAACGGTTAATAAAACTTTATGTTTACATGGGTGCCATCATATCTTCTGTGCCTTTTTGGCTCATGATCAGTAAGGGACTTTTGTTATATGCATTTAGTAGTTTCATTCCATGCCTTTGTTTGCTATGATATGTTCCTTAGTATGTTGTTTGCTTGCTCTAAACATGGCTTCCTGATGTTATTCCTGGCATGTTAGTATTTTCACTAAGTCTGTGAAGCTGATATCTTTTGTACTTTTGCCATGCTTGTTTGAACCTATTCTGGTGTGATTTAGCCGTAGCTCAGTGTTCATGTTTTGTCAATCATCTTGAGTAGATCACTGCCATGTGCTTTGTTGTTATGTTTGGGTGCATTAGCTTAGTTTCTTTGTTGCATTCTAGATGGCATCGTGTTGTTAATTGCAGAATTGTGCCATTATTGTTTTGCTTGCCATTTGCAAACCGTGCATCCGATTCCGGTGATCTTTATATCGATTTCGACCGAAATCATCTCATCTTTCCAGCGGCACACTTGGTTTGCCAAGTTGATGTCTGGTTCAATCTTTCCCTTCCGAAGCACGCATATGCATTGCATATCACATCCCGCATGTCATGTCATGTTTTGCATCATGTTGTTTGTGCATTGCACCGTGATTGATTGTTGGTCCTTTTGCTTGTGTTCTTGCTTTGGGTAGAGCTGGGAGATGAGTACGTCATCAAAGAACCTGTTGAGTACGCTAACGAGGATCAAGCTTTCGTCAACTCCGAGAACTTTGCAGGCAAGATGACCATACCCTCGAAATCACTTCTATCTTGGCTTGCTAGTTGTTCGCTCTATTGCTATGACGTGATACCTACCACTTGATATATCATGCCTCCCATATTGCCATGTCAAGCCTCTAACCCACCTTTCCTAGCAACCGTTGTTTGTTTGTTTGTCTATGTTACCGCTTTGCTCAGCCCTTCTTATAGTGTTGCTAGTTGCAGGTGAAGTTGAAGTTTGTTCCATGTTGGAACATGGATATTGTTGGGATATCATTATTATATCTTGTTTACTTTAATGCATATATATACTTGGTAAAGGGTGGAAGGCTTTGCCTTATGCCTAGTGTCTTGTTCCGCTCTTGCCGCTTTAGTTTCCGTCATACCGGTGTTATGTTCCTTGATTTTGCGTTTCTTAAGCGGTTGGGTGTTATGGGAACCCCTTGACAGTTCGCCTTGAATAAAACTCCTCTAGCAAGGCCCAACATTTGCCACCTAAGCCTTTTCCCTTGGGTTCCGTGGACTCAAGGGTCATCTTTATTTTAAACGCCCGGGCCAGTGCTCCTCTGAGTGTTGGTCCAACTTGTCAGCCGCCGCTGGCCACCAGGGGCAACTCTGGGTTGGCCTACCGGAAGTTTGGACAATCCGGTGTGCCCTGAGAACGAGATATGTGCAGCTGCTATCGGGATTTGTCGGCACATTCGGGCGGCTTTGCTGGTCTTGTTTTACCATTGTCGAAATGTCTTGTAACCGGGATTCCGAGTCTGATCGGGTCTTCCTGGGAGAAGGAATATCCTTCGTTGACCGTGAGAGCTTGTGATGGGCTAAGTTGGGATACCCCTACAGGGTTTTGAACTTTCAAAAGCTGTGCCCGCGGTTATGGGCAGATGGGACTTTGTTAATATCTGGTTGTAGAGAACCTGACACATAACTTAATTAAAATGAATCAACCACGTGTGTAGCCATGATGGTCTCTTTTCGGAGGAGTCCGGGAAGAGAACACGGTCTCGTGTTTTGCTTGAACGTAAGTAGCTTCAGGATCACTTCTTGATCATTATTAGCTTCTCGCCCGTGCTTTGCTCCTGTTCTCGCTCTCTTTTGCGTAAGTTAGCCACCATATATGCTAGTGCTTGCTGCAGCTCCACCTCACTACCCTTTTCCTACCCTTAATCTTAAATAGTTTTGATCGCGAGGGTGTGAGATTGTTGAGTCCCCGTGACTCACAGATACTTCCAAACAGATGCAGGTGCCGACGATGCCAGTGTAGGGGACGCTACCGAACTCAAGTGGGAGTTCGACGAGGATTCGGGATGTTACTATGTTTCTTTTCCGGATGATCAGTAGAGGAGCCCAGTTGGGGTGATCGGGGATCTAGCATTTGGGGTTGTCTTTCTTTATTTTGGTTCCATAGTCGGACCTTGATTGTATTCTGGATGATGTATGATATATTTATGTATTGTGTGAAGTGGCGATTGTAAGCCAACTCTTTATCCCTTTCTTATTCCATACATGGGATGTGTAAAGATTAACCCTCTTGCGACATGCCTACCATGTAGATATGCCTCTAAGTCGTGCCCCGACACGTGGGGGATATAGCCGCATTGTGTGTGTTACACCTATGAAGACACATTTCTCCGATTTGGGTTCGAGCTTATTAGGTTGAAGCTTTTTCACATAAGCATCACAACCCCAAACTTTAAGAAACGACAACTTGGGTTTCTTGCCAAACCACAGTTCATATGGTGTCGTCTCAACGGATTTAGATAGTGCCCTATTTAACGTGAATCCAGCCATCTCTAAAGCATAACCCCAAAATGATAGCGGTAAATCAGTAAGAGACATCATAGATCGCACCATATCTAATAAAGTGCAGTTACGACGTTCAAACACACCATTAAGTTGTGGTGTCGTTCCAGGTGGCGTGAGTTGCGAAACTATTCCGCATTGTTTCAAATGAAGACCAAACTCATAACCCTCCACGATCAGATCGTAGAAACTTTATTTTCGATGATTTTCCACTTCTGTAACACCCTCTATGCGACTATATCTCCCACGTGTCGAGGCACGACTTAGAGGCATGATCGCATTGAAGGCATATGTCGCAAGTTAGGCAATCTTCACAACATCCCATGTAATATGATAATAAAAGGGGAGATAACATAGTTGGCTTACACTCGCCACATAAATCAAGTACATAAATAACATTACATCATCCAAACACTCATGGCCCGACTATGGCGCCAAAATAGAAGACAACCCAACATGCGACACGGTCCCGATCACCCCCAACTGGGCACCACTACTGATCATCAGGAAAAGAAACATAGTATCATTGAGAGTCCTTGTCGAACTCCCACTTGAGCTCAAGCGCGTCTCCTGGAGCGTAATCCTCAGGCCCTGCATCTGGTGTAATAGTAATCTGTGAGCCACAGGGACTCAGCAATCTCGCACCCTCGCGATCAAGACTATTTAAGCTTATAGGAATGGCAAGGTAAATATATGTGGAGCTGCAGCAAGGGACTAGCAAAATATGGTGGCTAACTTATACACAACAGAGAGCGAGAAGAGGAGGCAAAGCGCGAGCAAGAAACTAGAGAACAACCTGCGCAAACATTACTCCAACACCGTGTCCACTTCCCGGACTCCGCCGAGAAGAGGCCATCACGGTAACACACTCAGTTGTTTCATTTTAATTAAGTTAAGGTTCAAGTTATCTACAACCGGACATTAACAAATTCCCATCTGCCCATAACCGCGGGCATGGCTTTCGAAAGTTCAAATCCCTGCAGGGAAGTCCCAACTTAGCCCATGACAAGCTCTCACGGTCAACGAAGGAATAGACCTCCTCCCAAGATGTTCCGATCAGACTCGGTATCTCGGTTCTTCAAGACATTTCGACAGGTTAAAACAAGACCAGCAACACCGCCCGAATGTGCCGACAAATCCCGATAGGAGCTGCACATATCTCTTTCTTAGGGAACAATCGGATAAGCAATCCGTACAACTAAAACCAGCCCTCAAGTTTCCCCGAGGTGGCGCTGCAAGGGGCTCTAGGTTGGACCAACACTCAGAGGAGCATTGGCCCGGGGGGGTTTAAAATAAGATGACCCTCGGGCTCCGGAAACCCAAGGGAAAAAGAGGCTAGGTGGCAAATGGTAAAACCAAGGTTGGGCATTGCTGGAAAAGCTTTAATCAAGGCGAACTATCAAGGGGTTCCCATTATAACCCAACCGCGTAAGGAACGCAAAATCCGGGAACATAACACCGATATGATGGAAACTAGGGCGGCAAGAGTGGAACAAAACACTAGGCGAGAGGCCGATCCTTCCACCCTTTACAAACTATATAGATGCATTAAGATAACACGGCAATATAATGATATCCCAACAAGTAAATAAATGTTCCAACAAGGAACTGCCTCCAATCTTCACCTGCAACTAGCAACGCTATAAGTGGGGCTGAGCAAAGCGGTAACATAGCCAATCAACGGTTTGCTAGGACATGGTGGGTTAGAGGCTTGACATGGCAATTTGGGAGGCTTGAAAGCAAATGGTAGGCATCGTAGCATTGGCATAGCAAAAGAGCGAGCAAACTAGCATAGCAAAGATAGTAGTGATTTTGAGGGTATGATCATCTTTCCTGCACAGTTGTCAGAGTTGACTGGATCCTTGAAAGCAAACTCAACGGGCTCCTCATTAGCGAACTCGTCTCCCGGCTCTACCCAAACAAGACAAACAAGCAACAAGGACACAATCAACCACGTGCAAGGATCAAGCAAAATGATGAAATGATGATATGCTATGCGGGATGCAAAATGCAAGATATGACAGGAAATGCAAGAACCTAGCCTCAACTTGGAAATCCAAGTGTGCCACTGGAAAGATGAGATGAAATCGCTTGAAAACGATATAAAGATCGCCGGAATCGGGGTTACGGTTTGGAAAAGGCAAGCGATTCAAATATGACACCGGTCTGCGATTTACAGCAAGTAGCCATCTAAATGCAATGAGATGAACATGCTACAGCACCCAAACATGATAACAAAATACATGGCAGGGATGCATTCAAGATGCTTAACAAAAGTCTAGCACTGAGCTATGGCCAATTCATCCATTAATAGGTTGAAACAAGCATGGCAAAAATGCATATGACAAACAGATCTCAGACTTAGTGAAATTAACACTTGTCTGGAAATTCAGATCTGGTAGCCCTCTTCGGAGCAACAAAACTATATGCTACAGGACCTGAACATGACAAAGTAAAGCATGGAATGGAGCTACTCAAAGATCTTAACAAAAGTCCCTTAGTGACCTTGAGCCAAAAGGGATCAGAAAATACCATTGCAAGCATGTGAACATAGCAAAAACATAATCAGTTTTTAGACTTAGTGAAAACTGGCACATGCTGAAAACATAACTCAAGTAGGCATGTTTACGAGCTCGATGCACTCACTACGGTGCAAGTCATGATAAGCTAAGCATACACCCATCAATAAGTCACAAAATTCAAGCTAAAAATGGAAAGAACAATAGCATAGCATGCACGGATCAACTACAACATCATCGGCAAAATTGCAAACAAGTTGACAATCTACCCAGATTCACAAAGTAGCAAAAGTAGAGCTCGATTGACTCAAGCTAGGTTGCTCCATAATTGCAAACAAAGACATGTATGGATAGAGCACTACAAGATTAACAAAACATCCTTACTGATCATCCTCAAAAGAGGCACGGATCACTAGAAAACAACATGAACATAAGGCAACATGAGATAAACAGATCAAGGACTTAGTGGAATTGCTAAGTCCCTGAAAACAGAATTACCAAGTGCACCACTTTGCATGGGTTGCACCTCTGGAAAGATGACAAAACCCTTAACAAAACATATGTAGAGCATCAGGGCATATCATGCACACATTAATCATGGCAAAAATGACAAAAAGCTAAATGGAGCAGCAGATCTGACAATTAACTCAAGTAGCCCTCTTCTAACAGCATTTCGGGCATCAAGATGAACTCAAATGAAAATGCTGCAATGGAATGAAATGATGTTCTCTCTGAGATGAACAATTTGATATGCTATATGCATGAATCGGAGCTACGGATGCGAAGTTATGGACCTATGAACAGGGCAACATGGATCTGAAAATCTGAGGACTTAGTAGAAAAATCAACCTCCGGATCTAGTGTTCGGTGGCACGGAATCCGAGGCGGCGGCGTGCGCACTGTTCACCGGAGGCGGCGGCCGGAGTTGGAGAAGCCGGAGCTCGTCGCCGGCGTAGGAGGGAGAGGAGGCCGGGCGGCGCCTTCGGAGGAGAGCGGCGGCGAGGTTGCAGCGGCGAGGGGCGGCCGGATCCGGGCGCTCTCGTGCGGCGGGGCGGTGGGCAGTCGCCGGAGTGGCGCAGCGGCAGCGGTCGCCGGCGATGGGCGGCGAGGCGGCTTCAGGCGGAGGAGGGAGAAGAAGCAGCGGGCGGCGGGGGAAGGCGTTGGACTCCCGGGCCTCGGCGGCGGCGGGCAGGCGCGATGCCACGTGGCGGGTAGCGGTTGGCGACGGTGACGAGCGGACGCGTCCGGCCGGATTCGGACGTGTCCGACTGGTGCGGGGGCGATTTCTAGAGTTTGAGAGGGAGGAGATCCGTGAATTTCGAGAGGGGGCTTTAAATAGGCATAGAGGGAGCTAGGAGAGTCCAAATGATGTGCGATTTTCGGCCACGCGATCGTGATCGAACGCTCTAGATGATGGAGCAGGCTTAGGTGGGTTTTGGGCCAAATTGGATGGGTGTTGGGCTGCAACACACACGAGGCCTTTTCGGTCCCTCGGTTAACCGTTGGAGTATCAAACGAAGTCCAAATGGTACGAAACTTGACAGGCGATCTACCGGTAGTAAACCCAGGCCGCTTGGCAAGTCTCCGTCCAATCCGGAAATGTTTAATCCCCACACACGGAAGAAAGCTAGAAATGACCACCGGAGGAGAACGAAGCGCTGGAATGCAAAACAGACAACGGGGAAAACGCTCGAATGCATGAGACGAACACGTATGCAAATGCAATGCACATGATGGCATGATATGAGATGCATGACAACAACAGCCACACACGGGGACAAAGACCCGAACCCGAGAAAATAAAATAACTTAACGCCGAAATGGCAAGAGTTGGAGTACAAATTGGGAAAGTTACATCCGAGGTGTTACAACTTCACTCTGAAATTCTTTGAACTTTTCAAATGTTTCAGAGTTATGTTTCATCAAGTAGATATACCCATATCTGCTCAAATCATATGTGAAGGTCAGAAAATAATGATACCCGCCACGAGCCTCAACACTCATTGGACCGCATACATTAGTATGTATTATTTCCAACAAGTCTGTTGCTCGCTCCATTGTTCCGAGAACGGAGTCTTAGTCATCTTGCCCATGAGGCATGGTTCGCAAGCATAAAGTGATTCATAATCAAGTGATTCCAAAAGTCCATCAGCATGGAGTTTCTTCATGCGCTTTACACCAATATGACCTAAACGGTAGTGCCACAAATAAATTGCACTATCATTATTAAACTTGTATCTTTTGGCTTCAATACTATGAATATGTGTATGACTACTATCGATATTCAACAAAAATAGACCACTCGTCAAGGGTGCATGACCATAAAAGAGATTACTCATATAAATAGAACAACCATTAATCTCCGATTTAAATGAATAACCATCTCGCATCAAACAAGATCCAGATGTAATGTTCATGCTTAACGTTGGCACCAAATAACTATTACTTAGGTCTAAAACTAATCCCGAAGGTAGATGTAGAGGTAGCATGCCGACGACGATCACATCGACTTTGGAACCATTTCCCACGCGCATCGTCACCTCATCCTTAGCCAATTTTTGTTTAATCCGCAGCCCTTGTTTCGAGTTGCAAATATGAGCAATAGAACCAGTATCAAATACCCAGGCGCTACTACGAGCATTAGTAAGGTACACATCGGTAACATGTATATCAAATATACCTTTCATTTTTCCATCCTTCTTATCCGCCAAATACTTGGGGCATTTCCGCTTCCGGTGACCAGTCCCTTTGCAGTAGACGCACTCAGTCTCAGGCTTAGGTCGAGACTTGGGCTTATTCACTTGAGCAGCAACTTGCTTGCCGTTCTTCTTGAAGTTTCCCTTCTTTCCTTTACCCTTCTTCTTGAAACTAGTGGTCTTGTTAACCATCAACACTTGATGCTCCTTCTTGATTTCTACCTCCACAGCCTTTAGCATCGCGAAGAGCTCGGGAATTGATTTATCTATCCCTTGCATATTATAGTTCATCATGAAGCTTTTGTAGCTTGGTGGCAGTGATTGAAGAACTCTGTCAATGACACTATCATCAAGAAGATTAACTCCCAGTTGAGTCAAGTGGTTGTGGTACCCAGATATTCTAAGTATATGTTCACTGACAGAACCATTCTCCTCCATTTTGCAGTTGTAGAACTTATTGGAGACATCATATCTCTCAATCCGGGCATTTACTTGAAATATTAACTTCAACTCTTGGAACATCTCATATGATCCATGATGTTCAAAACGTCGTTGAAGTCCCGGTTCTAAGCCGTGAAGCATGGCACACCGAACTATCGAGTAGTCATCAACACGCGTCTGCCAGGCATTCACAATGTGTGCAGTTGCTAGCACGGGTGGTACACCTAGCGGTGCTTCCAGGACATAATTCTTCTGTGCAGCAATGAGGATAGCCCTCAAGTTACGGACCCAGTCCGTGTAGTTGCTACCATAATCTTTCAACTTAGCTTTCTCTAGGAACGCATTAAAATTCAAAGGAATGGTAGCACATGCCATTGATTTACAACAACATAGACATGCAAAATACTATCAGGTACTAAGTTCGTGATAAATTAAAGTTTAGTTAATCATATTACTTAAGAACTCCCACTTAGATAGACATCCCTCTAGTCATCTAAATGATCATGTGATCCATATCAACTAAACCATGTCCGATCATCACGTGAGATGGAGTAGTTTTCAATGGTGAACATCACTATGTTGATCATATCTACTATATGATTCACACTCGACCTTTCTGTTGGGGATATAACTATCAGTTATGACCCGCCCAGGAGGGGCCGGGTTAACCCCAATGGCGGGTCACTAAGGAAGCCCAATAAACACCCAAGACAATAGTTTATTGAACCTTATAGAAGGCCTAAAGGCCCGAAGGCAGCTTAAGGCCCAATATCGTAAACCGCCGTATATAAGTGATGACTTGTAAGGAAAGGCATGTAAAGAAGTCACCGAGCCGGACACGTTTTATGAGCCGGTCAGGACTTTGTAGGCCACCAGGCGTCAACCCGTGTATATAAGGGGACGACCCGGTGGCGGCTTAGGGCAAGAAACAAGAGATCGATAACCAAGCTGGCGAACTAGCCGCTTGGCGATCGAAACCCCAGCAATACCAACACAACTAGACGTAGGCTTTTACCTTCATCGTAAGGGGCAAAACTAGTATAAAATCTCTCGTGTCCTTTGTCCCGATTAACCCATTTAAGCTTCCTAGTTGCAATGGCCCTACGACTAATTCCTTTTGCTAGGACATCTGCCGTGACAATTCCATGACAGTTGGCGCCCATCGTGGGGCCAACACATGGTGGATTTGAGTTCTTGACGGGCAACTTCGAAGGGCTTAGGGGATACACTGTGGGCCGGATGACCAAGAGTCGTCGTGGCAAGCTCTACATCGATGACGAAGGCTGGGGCCCTGAGGCCGGCTCAATTGAGTACGGGTACCGGGTCCCCTTCGGCAGAATTCATGTCTTCATCGGCTGGATCGGTGAATCGGGCCCTGAGTCGGACGACCACACCAACCTCGTTGAAATGGCTCAGCGTGCGAGGTCCACCCGTGTTCAATCTGTCGTGAAGCATGCCTTCGTAGGTTGTGTCCACGGCGGTGAATACTCTAAAGAGTCGGTGGATGACGGTGAGATGGCCATCTGTTCTGATGCTACATCATTAACGGGCGAGACGGACTCTTTGTATCACCTGCAGGATGGCATGCTCGGGGGCTGTTCCGATGGTGGCAGTATTCCGGACCCCTTTGAGCCGTCGAATCGGGCCGGAGTCTTCATGGCAGGCACACAGCCTGGCCAGAACTCCACAGCAGCAGCAACAGCCACCAGATCGGCAGCAGCCGAGTCAGGAGACTCCGTGCGCCTCCCAGCTCAGATTCTAATGGACCTCACAGATAAGCTGACGGCTCTGTTGACTGCCGTGGTAGAGCCGGCAGATAAGGTTCAGGATGACATGGAGGTAGCACGCGTACGTGAAGAGATGGTACAAGCTAAGGAGAATTTAACAGCAAAAGAGGTCAGGATGGCCGCGGAGCAGGCAGCTTTGGACGCTCGTGCTCACCAGCTTCAAGCAGAGACATTCCAGCTCTCGGTGGATCTGAACGCATCAAACGAGGTCATGAGAAGAAGGCACTAGAAAACTCAGTCACGTCTACCTCTGACACTCGATCCTAGGAACCTTTTTCATACACACGGGGCCGGGGCAAGTAACCCGCCAGAGGCAAATCGGATCACGACACCCGGGGCACCGGTTCAGCCGCGCACCATGGAACCACCTTGTGTGGACACCGCTCCGCCTCATTATGTGCCAACACCGCTGGGTCACTTCTCCAATCCCTTGGAAAACCTAATTGCTGCGTCAGCCCGTTTGGCGGCTCTCCCGATGGAAGGCGACTCTTCGGCGGCAATTCAAACATGAAGGGCGAGAGAACTTCTTCAAACAGCTCTAGCGCAGCAGGATGCATACTCTTACAGTCGGGACAGAATCCATTCAACCCCTCGCCCGAGCCGGAGCCCAAGCTATAGTAGGCATATGGAATCAGCTGATATGTCGAGCAATGCTCAACGTTGCAACCGACCGCACATGCATGAGCCAGTACCGGCTGGAGCCCTTAACTTAGCGGATCAGGACAAGATCCGACAAGAGGCTGAGCGAGCGGTTCAACTGGTAGCGGAGCAGGCGGCTCATCAGACTTTTCCGGCTTATCCAGCAACCTCGGTTGAGGCAGGAGTGGCCACGAGAACCGGAGGTGTCCCTTGCCTGGTGCCGGCCATACGTAATGAGCGTTTGCCGAAGGACTTCAAGGGGCCTCACAAGGTGCCTAATTACACGGCCGACTTACAGCCTGGGGCCTGGATTGAGAGTTATGAGATGGCTATGGAGCTATCGGAGGTCAGCGACGCGGCGATGGCTAAGTATTTCACTATGATGTTGGATGGAACGGCTCGTACTTGGCTAAAAGGTTTGCCCCCCAATTCCATCGACTCATGGGCGGAGTTAAAAGCCTGATTCATTCAGAACTTCAAGGACACATGCAAACAACCTATGTCAATCATGGACCTGACTAATTGTAAGCAAGAGGAAGGTGAGTCCACAACCCATTGGGTGCGCCGGGTCAAGGAGATAATTCATTCATCTGATAAGATGGATGCCGGCTCGGCAGTCTTAATTTTGGAGAAAAATTGCCGTTTTGAACCTCTAAAGCAGAAGCTGGGGCGGCTTAAACGTGACTGCAATGACATGGGCCAGTTGATGGCGGCTCTCCTCAAGTATGCTGATTCTGATAGTACCAAGGACCCTGTGTCTGATGAAGAAAAGACAAGGAAGGGAAAGAAGAACGGCAACGGCAAGGGTCACCAGCATAACCCGGCAAATCAAGGAAGTAATAAACGTAAGGCTACCGAATTTGTGGCTAACACCAATACGCAGGGCAACAATCAACGGCGCAAGGGTAGGCAACCCCCTCGGTCGGGCGGGTCAGGTCCCACCCTTGAGCAACTATTGAATGAACCTTGTCCAAGACATGGCACCCGGGAGAAGCCAGCCACCCATCTGTGGAAGGACTGTACAATCATGAAGGCATTTAAGAATTCAAATGCATTTGATGGAAGTCAAGGCCCTGGCGGTGGTTCAGGTGGAGGCGGCTTTCATGGCCCGGGCACCGGCTCAGGTGGAGGCGGCTTTCACGGTCAGGGACATGCGGGTAGCCAAGGAGGTTATAATCCACAACCCGGCCAAGGTAATCAGCAGCAATCTGGATATCTAAGCAACCCAAAACAGTTGAATAGCGGGCAATATCGTGTATTTACCACTAGTTTGTGCAAGAGGGACCAAAAGCTTCACAAGAGGGCTGTCAATGCCGTTGAGCCGGCGATTCCGCGTTACTTACGGTGGTCAGAACAACCTATTGTGTGGAGGAGAGAGGATCATCCTCCCCGGGTTGACAATCCGGGTCACTTGGCCTTGGTAGTAGCGCCTCAGGTTGGTGGATATAAATTCACTAAGGTGCTCATGGATGGAGGCAGTAACATCAACATCCTTTACTGTGAGACATTTCATCGGATGGGATTGACTGATAAGAGTCTTAAGCAATTCCAACACCGTTTTTCACGGTGTGGTACCTGTCAAATCGGCATACCTAGTTGGCAAGATTGAACTGGAAGTAGCCTTTGGGGATGAATATGATTCCAGAGCGGAGAAATTAACCTTTGAGGTGGTTAAGATCAAAAGCCCATATCATGCTTTGTTTGGACGGCCGGCTTATGCCAAGTTCATGGCTCGGCCGTGTTATGTATATCCGCAGCTCAAAATGCCGAGTTATAAGGGCACCATTACAGTACATGGAAGCCGGAAAATAGCCCTGGAGTGTGAAGAAGGAGATGCTGCATATGCTGAGTCTGTTTGTGCAACGGGGGAGGCGAAATTTTATAAGGATAATGTCGACCTGGCAGACATGACATCTCTAAAGAAGCCAACAACAGAGCATGAACCGGTGTTGAAATTCAAGACAACTGATGACACCAAGACGGTTGATTTTGTGCCCGGCGACTCATCCAAGCAATTCATCATCGATGCCAATTTGGATCCAAAATAGGAAAGCGCGCTCATCGAGTTCATCCGTGAGAACTGGGACATCTTTGCATGGAAACCTTCTGACATGCCGGGTGTCCCGAGAGAACTCACTGAGCACATTCTCAATATTGATCCAAAGTTTAAGCCGGTCAGGCAATTTCTTCGATGATTCAACGAAGAAAGGCGCAAGGCTATCGGAGAAGAGGTGGCCCGGCTCTTGGCGGCCGGGTTCATCATGGAAGTCTTTCACCCAGAGTGGTTAGCCTACCCGGTGCTTGTACTCAAAAGGAACGGCACCTGGCGTATGTGTGTGGATTACACCAATTTAAATAAAGCTTGTCCAGCTGACCCTCTTGCTCTCCCCCGTATTGATCAGATCATTGATGCTACGGCGGGTTGTGCATATTTGAGTGTTTTGGATGCCTATTCAGGTTATCATGAGATTAAGATGGCAGTCAAGGACCAGGAGAAGACGGCTTTCATCACTCCGTTTGGAGCCTTCTGCTATGTGTATATGCCCTTCGGGCTCAAGAGTGCCCAGGCAACTTATCAACGGTGTATGCAGAATTGCCTTCACGATCAGATCAGGCGTAATGTTCATGCTTATGTGGATGATATAGTGGTAAAATCTAGGAAAGAGGAAACCTTGGTCATAGATCTGAAAGAGACCTTTGATAACCTCCGGATCTACAAAATGATGCTTAACCCGACCAAATGTGTTTTTGGAGTCCCAGCTGGCAAGCTCTTGGGTTTTTTGGTGTCCAACCGAGGTATTGAAGCTAACCCAGAGAAGATTAAGGAAATCACATCCCTGGCCAAACCAACGTGCCTCAATGACATTCAACGGCTGGCGGGTCGTGTTGCTGCTTTGAGCCGGTTCATAAGCCGGTTAGGGGAGAAGGCGATGCCTTTGTATCAGATGATGAGGAAAACGGATGATTTCGTTTGGAGCGATGCTACGAACTCTGCTTCTGAAGATTTTAAGAAACAGCTTGCTGAGCCGCCGGTCCTTGTTGCTCCAGTTGAGAAAGAGCCGCTATTGTTATGCGTATCCGCCAACTCACGAGCTGTTAGTGTGGCAATTGTGGTAGAGCGCAAGGAGGTTGGCAAAGAACATCCGATTCAACGGCCGGTTTACTACGTTAGTGAGGTGTTGATTGAATCTAAACAAAGATATCCACATTGGCAGAAGCTCATATATGGGGTGTTCATGGCGAGCTGGAAGCTCAAACATTACTTCCAGGGTCACCCAATCACTGTGATTAGCTCTGCTCCTTTGGGAGACATCATTCAAAATAGAGAAGCCACTGGACGAGTCGCCAAGTGGGCCATTGAGCTTGGGTCTCATGGGTTGAAGTATGTACCACGTACCGCGATCAAGTCTCAAGCACTGGTCGATTTTATTAATGACTGGACAGAGATGCAGATGCCGGAGGAGAAACCAGACAACACATATTGGACTATTCACTTTCATGGGTCCAGACAGTTGGAAGGCTCGGGGGCTGGAGTTGTTTTAACCTCCCCTTGAGGTGACAAATTTTGTTAAGTGTTGCGGCTGATGTTTCCTTCCACTAACAATGCAGCGGAATATGAAGCGTTGCTCCATGGTCTTCGAATGGCTAAAGAGATGAGCCTGAGCCGGGTCCGGTGTCTTGGCGACTCAGATTTGGTAGCTCAACAGGTGTCAAGCAAGTGGGATTCCAAAGATCCTCTCATGGTGGCTTATCGCCGTGAAGTTGATGCTGTTGCAGGGCATTTTAAAGGTTATCAGGTGGAGCACATTGACCGCAGGAAGAACGAAGCGGCTGATTCTTTAAGCCAGTTGGGATCTCAGCGTAAGCCGATGCCACCTAACACCATTTTGGATGTTTTGCATAACACGTATGTTAAGTTACCTACAGAAGAAGATCTAGCCATTCCTGACCTGGAGCGCAGTTGGTGGTGGCTCTTCACGTCATCCCAGATTGGACAGTACCGTTCTTGGCTTACATGACCCGGGGCGAGCTGCCAGCGGATGAGACCCTGGCCCGACAGATAACCCGGCGGTATAAGTCAATGATGATTTCTGACGGAGAACTATACCATCGCAGTGTCTCTGGAGCATTTCAGTGGTGTGTTTCCCCTGAAGAGGGCCAAGAAATACTTCGTGAGATCCATGAAGGTGATTGTGGTCATCACGCCGGGTCAAAGTCTCTGGTGGCCAAAGCTTTTCGTCATGGTTTTTATTGGTTGACGGCTCACGCTGATGCAGAAGATCTGGTCAGTAGATGTGATGGATGTCAAAAATTCACACGACGAGCACATGTGCCGGCTCAAGAGTTGCGGATGATTCCAATCACTTGGCTGTTTGCGTTCTGGGGGATTGACATGGTTGGGCCTTTCGAAAGGTCTAAGGATAAAAAGACACATCTTTTAGTGGCAGTTGACAAATTCACAAAGTGGGTTGAGGCAGAACCAGTGAGTAAGTGTGATGCGCCACAGCGGTTTAGTTCATGAAAAAGGTGATCTTCCATTTTGGTTTTCCACACAGTATTATCACTGACAATGGCACTAATCTATCCCAAGGGGCTATGGAGGAGTTCTGTCAGCGCGAGCATATCCGGCTTGATGTTTCTTCTATAGCTCATCCTTAATCCAATGGTCAGGCTGAGAGAGCAAATCAGGAAATCTTAAAAGGTCTCAAGCCCCGGCTTATGGTTCCCTTGCAGCAAACGTCGGGTTGTTGGGTAGAGGAGTTACCCTCGGTGCTGTGGATTATCAACACCACCCCTAACAGATCTACAGGTTATACACCTTTCTTCATGGTTTATGGAGCGGAAGCAGTATTGCCTAGTGACATCGGTCATGACTCGCCCCGTGTGGCGGCTTATGTTGAAGCTAACAATGAACAAGCTAGACAGGATGCACTTGACTTGTTAGATGAGGAAAGAGACTTAGCAGTGGCTCGATCAGCAATTTACCAACATGACCTGCACCATTATCACAGCCGTCGGGTTAAGTCCAGGACTTTTCAAGAAGGTGACCTGGTGCTCCGGCCCATCCAGGATCTATCAGATGCACACAAGCTATCCCCACCTTGGGAAGGACCCTTTGTGGTCAGCAAGAACTTAAACAATGGGTCATATTACCTCATTGACGTACGAGAGCACAAAGACTCACGTAGGTCGGAAGAGGAGACCCGCCTACCGTGGAACATTTCTCAACTTCAGCCATACTACACCTGAGCCACCGGCTCTCATCATGTACATACGTTGACGTTATATATATATATTATGATAAGTAATAAAGTAGGACCATCAGTCTCTTTTCTTTTCAGAAAGGTTACACATCTTTATTATTTTTTACTACTATCTTCAAATGACTATTAAGGAGCTGATCATATTTGAATCAAGTCTATCCTTTTTTGGTACAGCTTATGATCGTATTCGAATCTAGCTGCAACTACCATGGTCACTTGGGGACTTCCTGTTCAAATATAGGTCGTATTCGAACCAAAGAGAACATAGCTGTCATAACCCGTTTGATCGGCTCAAAGCCAAACTCACTAGGGGGCTTCTTGATCGTATCCGAATCACAACTTAACCCCTTTTGGGTCCGACTTGGATCATATTCGAATCATGGTCATTAAAAACCTCTCAAGGTCATTTGGGGGCTTCCTGTTCAAACATAGGTCGTATTCGAACCAAAGAGAACATAGCTGTCGGTACCCTCTTGATTGGCGCAACGCCAAAGCCACTGGGGGCTATATGGTCGTATTCTATCCTTAGCTTAACCCCTTTGGTCCGGTTTACTGATCGTATTCGAATCAGAAACCCCCAACCTTTAGTTACAAGGCTAATGTTGTTTACCACCTATTATTTGTCTTATCGGCTTTTTGCTGTCTCAATTTCAAAATAATCAATCATGGTCTTTTTCACCGGCTTGACTATTTGACAACAAGCCGCCAGGGCATGATAATCATCAGGTATTCCGAAGCATTGACTTCTTGCAAAGACTTGATTATCAACCTCATCACCCGGGTCATATAAACCGGTGGTCTGGAGGTAAAAAATATAGGTATGGCTATTGTTTATGAACAGTTTCCTTCTGTATTAATCAAAGGTTATTTCAACCATTGTTTTCTTTTTACATCTGTTTCTGCTTTCTACTATGATAAAAATATTGGCTATAAACCGGGTGTTCTGGCCCGTTCGATACTAAGCCGCCAAGCCAGTTTTTTCCTTTTTATCTATAGGAACAGAGTTAAAGTATTGCAGGGACAACCATAAATATGATGCATATATTAACATCAGAAAGCAGAGAACACACGGTGTCTTATGCGCGATGGCATAGGCAGAATATGTAGTGTTTTCAAATCTAATCTATTACAAGGCTTTTACAAGCCCATGAAGATGGTCATCACTCCTCCCTCGCCGGTTCACCGCCCTCTGCTGATTGGAAGCTGGGTTTGACCAGTCAAAACCGTTTACAGCAATAAATTTTGCTTGTTCATCAATCGGGCCGGCCGGATCAACTTCCGGAGCAAATGTATGTTCACGAACAGGCGGGATTAAATCTTTCACCTTGTACGAGGGAGTTGCCATCTTCTTATTTTCCACATCAAAACCCGGCTGATACTTGTCGATATTGGTTTCATCTCCAAGAATAGTCGCCTGAGGTCGAACTCCGCGCACGCAAGCCATGAAGTCATCTTGTTCAAAGGGAGATACGTCTTCCTTCACGGTAGGATACCCTCTGGCTACGTCCGCCGGGTCTAGATCTGGCACCCAAGCCTTGGAGCGGCCCAGGGAAGTCAAAGCTTCGGCTCTGGCATAGGAGCGCTTCACTTCTTGGAACCTGGCGGGTAAGATTGACAGCTTTTTTAGGACGTCACTGAGCCGGTTGGGTCCTTGATTGGCAGGAGAGATAACGATAAGTGCCCGTTGTGCGCCAATATACAATTGCTCTACTAAGGTATACACTGCCTTCAGTTTAATCGCATTGTCTTGGCTCAGATTCTTGCTTCGTGGGCCTGCACATATTTTGTAAACAAAGAGTCAGCTGGCGGTTTATATTCCGGGTTAGCATAAGGTACAAAAGGTCAGTACAGATGGCTTACCAAAGATGGCGGACACCATTTGAGATACCCGGTTCTTTAAGTCGGTCAGCTCTGTAGTAACCTCCTCAAGAGCTACTTCCGTCGTTTCGGCGCGTTGTATCAGTAGTGTTTTCTCTTCAGCCCAGGTTTTCTGCTTGGTAGTCAAGCTGTTTTTTTAGCTTTTCCGTCTCACCAAGACTTAATTGAAGATTAGAGTCAGCAGCCTTGATTTCTGCCTCCTGATCCGCCAGTCGGGTCTTGGCATCAGTCAATTGCGAACCCAATTCAGATAGGGCGTTCTGCAAGACATATATAGGTGTATCAAGGCTCAAAATTCAAGATTTAAGTCTCAAGTGCCTTTGCACTGCAAAGGCACTTGACACTTGGGGGCTAATGTATGCCAAAACAAATTTTTATGACTCTATTATACTTCAAGTCCCAAGTACTTTACAAAGTAACAGCACTTGGCACTTGGGGGCTAATGTATGATATTCAGCAAGTATCTCAAGGGTAAGCCGGACTAGAGTATTTTTTGGATTTGGTACAAGACAGTTATGAAATTCAAAGTATCGGTTCATTTATGGTTAAATGAACCGGCCCTTGGGGACTACAGATGAGCTTTGTTCAAATTTTATTGGATTTTAGGAAAATCTAAAGGTACAGTCTTAGCCTATATCATAAAGTCTACAGATTATTCCGGTTTTCTCATAATCTGAAGACTTGGGGGCTGGCAGAATATAAGTAAGCCGGAAGAATATACCTCATACTTTAGCTGCAACTGCTTGACCATTTCAATCTCTGAGTCGCGGCTGGAGTGCACATGGATGAGATAGCCGGATAATATATCGTTGGCATTCAGATGGCCATAATGCAAAATATCAAAACACACTTTCTGTCTCTCCAATGCCTCTTGTTTCGCCGTGTGACGAGCCAGCACGGTGGGATTCCCCGGCTCAACGAAGCGGCTCCCAGTGATCAGAACGTCTTGAGCAGACGGTGATGGCGGGTTAGCCGAGTTGGATGGTCCAGTGGCAGAAGGGTTAACGGTGGCATTGTCCGCTGACAGCTCAGGAGGATTTAATTCAGCATTGGCGGCTGGGTCCTCTGGAGTTTCAGTAGGAGGGGGAGAAGGTGGCATGGCCGGTTCAGGTGCCAGGACTTGCGGGTCTTCCACTGGTTTAGCCACCTTGGCCTTCTTGGACTTAGCTTGACCACTAAAAGAAATGTTATGACACTATTAGTATAAAGATACAATTTGGAAAACACGGAGGAAAAAGGGTTCTTTCTTACCCAGGGGTGGTCTTGAAAGCCGGAAATTGGGTCTGAGACGAGTCGCCAGAAGAGCGAGATACCTCCTGCAAAGATAAAACAAAGTAAGTAATGCAAGGGAGAAGATCCATTAACAAAAAGTCAAAGACAAAGAAATAAACCTCATTCTGGCGTTTTTGAGGAGTCTGTTGAAGAATAGCAGGCAGTTCATCATCATTCCGGGTCTGACGGCGGCTCTCATGTTGCTTATTTTTCAAAAGAAAATGAGGATCCAGATAAGCCAAAGGGTGTGAAAACCTTACTTTCCGGGTTATGACTCGAAGTTTCTGTCTTGGCAAATGGGTTGAGTCAGAGGAAATAGTTACCTCTTCTTCCACGGCCTGACTGGCCCCTGTGTCATCCTGGCAATGATTAGTGTTAATAAGATTATTAAAAAGTTGGCCAAGGGAGTCAAGGGCTACCTCCGACTCAGAAGTATCATAAAGCTTCATCATATCCTAAGTGGTACTTTTCTTCTTCTTGGACCGCCGGGTCATTTTCTTGGTGTTGATAGCAGCGGCTCTAGCCTTCTTGGCGGCTTTGTGGTCGTACTTGGCTTTCCAGAAATCAGATCTGGCTTGCAGATGAATAACAAAGATGAAAGATCAGGCAGGTACTTAACACGGCTGGGAAATATATAAAGAAGGAGATCAGAGGTTCTTTACCTCTGGCGCCGGGTTAAGTTTGCAGAAGGGGTTTAACCCGACTTTACTGCAGTCTTCATATTTGCCGTTTACTAGAAGGGTTGACATTGCAACAATATCTTCTTCGGGTAATTGGACGGAGCTGTGATGAAGAGAATCATTTGGGCCTCCACCATATTCACACATCAGTTTTGATTGGCGGCTTAGAGGGATAACCCGCCATGAGATCCAGCAGCGGGTCAAGTCAACTCCGGTTAAACCGTTCCCTAACAAGGCGTTAATCCTTTTGATTGATGGGATCAACTTCTTGCGTTCGGCAGCAGTAAGCTTGTCAGGGAGAGCGAATTTGGAGTCAATACGCTCGGCGCGATAACCCGACAGTGGCTTCTCGTTTGCTGGTGAAGTGTCTTGACAATAGAACCAAGTCTGATTCCAGTCTTTTGGATGACTCGGCAAGACTATAAGGGGGAAGACAGCGCCCTGCCGACGCTGAATTGAGATGCCTCCAAGCTCCAAGCTAAGGTCGTTGGTGTACTCGTTCTGCCAGTCCAGATAAAAATACTCTCTAAACAGTTCCACGGTCGGCTCTTCCTGAAGGTACACCTCACAGAGCACTTGGAAGTTGCAAATATTGGATATGGAATTGGGACCGATATCTTGAGGGTGGAGTTTGAAAAATGGAGGACATCTCTGAAGAACTTTGAGTCGGGCGATGAAAAGCCACGGTTCATGTGGTCAGTAAAGACAATGACTTCGCCATCTCTTGGATTGGGCCAGTCTTTGTCCGGTTCAGGTGCGCGATAAGACATGACATTTTTTCCTGGCAAGAATCCTATGGAGAAGAACTCCTTCAAACGTTCCTCAGTTACGGTTGAGGGAACCCAGTTGTAGACAGCCGACGTTTTGGACGGCATGGTGTTCAAAAACGTACTGAAAGGAAAGTAACATGCCGGTTCAATTCAATAAATATGATGAAAGTAAAAGATGATACAGGGGAGTAATGGCGGCTTAATTAAGGGCTAATGTCATATAAGGAAAAGTAAGCCAGCACAGTAAGCCGCCATGACTACAGACATTTGAGAAATACCAGCGGCAGGATTGGTTAAGTATGGAGACAAACAGGTTTCTTAACTTCTGGATATTAATATGGATCAAATGGCCGTTCAAAATGAAAAACTTCCTAGACCTAAAAATATAGCTCAGATGAGTTCATCAGTTCTAAATGCGGCCCTTGTACTAGAAAAAGGGATCTACTAATATCAAAAGTAGGCACCAAACAACTACCGCTTAAAGCATACGTCTCTTTTGGATCAAGAGGAGGAGGCAGTGGAAGGACTACGACGAAACCGCGAAGAACTATGAAGAACATGAGGAAAACCTAGAAGCTTTGAATGCGGATCTGAGGAACAAGAGAACGAGAACTTACGGCTATGGACCCTCCAAGGAAGATCGCCGCCGTTCTCTGAACCAGGTCTGGTTGATGCAGCGGCCAAGGTCGGCGACGAGGTGCTCTGCGACGGCGGCGGGGCTCCAACTGCAGTGGAGTTGTGAGAGGAGGAAGATGAAGAAGAGAGAGGAATGAGAGAAGACCGGGGCATGCCTATTTATAAGGAAATAAGCGAACAGGCGGGTGCGAAAATCGAGGAAGAGCCGAATAATGGTTATCTAACTAGATGGACGCCTCGATTCTCGGAAGGCATTAAAGATGAAGATCCGTTGGGAGATGACGTCATAAAAGTTATTCATGTTTTCTAGAGATGACATCATGGCGGGTTACAAAAACCTCTGCGAGGATAAGAAGATGGATTTTGTCTAAGTATTGAAGATTGACAAAGAACAAAGTTCAAAGTCAACCTAGGGCCTAATGTTGGGGATATAACTATCAGTTATGACCCGCCCAGGAGGGGCCGGGTCAACCCCAATGGCGGGTCACTAAGGAAGCCCAATAAACACTCAAGACGATAGTTTATTAAACCTTATAAAAGGCCTAAAGGCCCGGAGGCGGCTTAAGGCCCAATATTGTAAACCGCCGTATATAAGGGAAGACTTGTAAGGAAAGGCATGTAAAAGAAGTCACCGAGCCGGACACATTTTATGAGCCGGCCGGGACTCTGTAGTCCACCAGGCGTCAATCCGTGTATATAAGGGGACGACGCGGTGGCGGCTTAGGGCAAGAAACAAGAGATCGATAACCAAGCCGGCGAACTAGCCTCTTGGCGATCGAAACCCCATCAATATCAACACAACTAGACGTAGGCTTTTACCTTCATCGTAAGGGGCCAAACTAGTATAAAATCTCTCGTGTCCTTTGTCCCGATTAACCCCTTTAAGCTTCCTAGTTGCAATGGCCCTACGACTAAGTCCTTTTGCTAGGACATCTGCCCTGACAATTCCACGACACTTTCGGTCTTAGTGTTCTGAGGCCATATCTGCATATGCTAGGCTCGTCAACTTTAACCCGAGTATTCTGCGTGTGCAAAACTGGCTTGCACCTATTGTATGTGAACGTAGAGCTTATCACACCCGATCATCACGTGGTGTCTCGGTACGATGAACTGTAGCAACGGTGCATACTCAGGGACAACACTTATACCTTGAAATTTAGTGAGAGATCATCTTGTAATGCTACCGCCGTATTAAGCAAAATAAGATGCATAAAAGATAAACATCACATGCAATCAAAATAAGTGATATGATATGGCCATCATCATCTTGTGCCTTTGATCTCCATCTCCAAAGCACCGTCATGATCACCATCGTCGCCGGCTTGACACCTTGATCTCCATCGTAGCATCGTTGTTGTCTCGCCAACTATTGCTCCTACGACTATCGCTACCTCTTAGTGATAAAGTATAGCAATTACATGGCGATTGCATTTTATACAATAAAGCGAAAACCATATGGCTCCTGACAGTTGCCGATAACTTATACAAAATATGATCATCTCATACAACAATTTATATATCATCACGTCTTGACCATATCACATCACAACAAGCCTTGCAAAAACAAGTTAGACGTCCTCTACTTTGTTGTTGCAAGTTTTACGTGGCTGCTATGGGCTTCTAGCAAGAACCGTTCTTACCTACGCATCGAAACCACAACGATTTTTCGTCAAGTGTGTTGTTTTAACTTTCAACAAGGACCGATCGTAGTCAAACTTGATTCAACTAAAGTTGGAGAAACAAACACCCGCTAGCCACCTATGTGCGAAGCACGTCGGTAGAACCAGTCTCATGAGCGCGTTCATGTAATGTCGGTCCAGGACACTTCATCCAACAATACCGCCGAATCAAAGTAAGAGGTTGTTGGTAAGCAGTATGACTATTATCGCCCACAACTCTTTGTGTTCTACTCATGCATATAACATCTATGCATAGATCTGGCTCGGATACCACTATTGGGGAACACAGTATTTAAAAAAATCCTACGATCAAGCAAGATCTATCTAGGAGATGCATAGCCATGAGAGGGGAGAGTGTGTCCACGTACCCTCATAGATCGAAAGCAGAAGCATTTAGTAACACGGTTGATGTAGTCGAACGTCGTCGCGATCCAAGCACCGAACGTATGGCACCTCCGCGTTCAGCACACATTCAGCTCGATGACATCCCTCGATCTATTGATCTAGTTGAGGACGAGGGAGAGTTCTGTCAGCACGACGGCGTGGTGACGGTGATGATGAAGTTACCGGCGCAGGGCTTCGCCTAAGCACTACGACAATATGACCGAGGTATGTAACTGTGGAGGGGGGCACCGCACATGGTTAAGAGAAACTTGTGTGTTCTAGGATGCAACCCTGCCCCCGTATATAAAGGAGGGGAGGGGGAGGTCGGCCGGCCCCTGTAGGTCGCGCCGGGAGAGGGGAGTCCTACTAGGACTCCAAGTCCTAGTAGGATTCCACCTGGAGGAAGGGGGAAGAAGGAAGGGAGAGGGGGAAGGGAAGGGAAGGGGCGCCGCCCCTTCCCCTAGTCCAATTCAGACCCAAGGAGGGGGCGCGCGGCCAGCTCCTTGTGGCCCTTCTCTCTCCCCACTAAGGCCCATGAAGGCCCATTAATTCCCCCGGGGGTTCCGATAACCCTCCGGCACTATGATAATTTTCCGGTATTTCTCGAAACTCATCCGGTGTCTGAATAACATCGTCCAATATATCAATCTTTATGTATTGACCATTTCGAGACTCCTCGTCATGTCTGTGATCTCATCCGGAACTCCGAACAAACTTTAGTCATCAAATCACATAACTCATAATACAAATCTTCATCGAACGTTAAGCGTGCGGACCCTACGGGTTCAAGAACTATGTAGACATGACCAAGACACATCTTCGGTCAATAACCAATAGCGGAACCTGGATGCTCATATTGGCTCCTACATATTCTATGAAGATCTTTATCGGTCAAACCGCATAACAACATACGTTGTTCCCTGTGTCATCGGTATGTTACTTGCCCGAGATTCGATTGTCGGTATCACCATACCTAGTTCAATCTCGTTACTGGCAAGTCTCTTTACTCATTCCGTAACGCATCATCCCATGACTAACTCATTAGTCACATTGCTTGCAAGGCTCATAGTGATGTGTATTACCGAGAGGGCCCAGAGATACCTCTTCGATACACAGAGTGACAAATCCTAATCTCGATCTATGCCAACTCAAAAAACACCATCAGAGACACCTGTAGAGCATCTTTATAATCTCCCAATTACGTTGTGATGTTTGATAGCACACAAGGTGTTCCTCTGGTACTTGGGAGTTCCTTAATCTCATAGTCAGAGGAACGTGTATAAGTCATGAAGAAAGCAATAGCAATAAAACTAAACGATCATTATGCTAAGCTAATGGATGGGTCTTTATCGGTCAAACCGCATAACAACATACGTTCTTCCCTTTGTCATCGGAAAGTTACTTTCCCAAGATTCGATCATCGGTATCACCATACCTAGTTAAATCTCGTTATCGGCAAGTCTCTTTACTCGTTCCTGAAAGTGCAACTATCCCAGGGTTGTTTGTGTAATTACTAACAACATATAGCTCATTGAACTAATGCTATTTCAAGATGATCATTTCGGAAAGTTCAATGATTGGCATGGCATGGATTAGGATTGTGGACCCCTCAAAATGCTAAGGACACATATTCGCTCAAGCTCAAGACTCTACATTTTCATTTAGTGATCCAAGATCACATTGAGTCCATAGGAAAAGCCAATACTATTAAAAGGGAATGAGGTGTTGCTTAATTGCTTGATTGCCCAAAATGCTTAGTGATATGCTCCAAAATCCCTCAACCACTTTCTCATTTTCACATATGTCCCAAACCAAAAGTCAAACTCGGCCCCACCGAAATGTTTTATCCGGCGCCACCGTGTTCAATTGATAGGGCCACTTCCAGAAACCTCATTTCAGTCTCACCGATAGGGATTTCGGTCTCACCGAGATGGGATTGCAAACTCTCTGTTTCCCTTCGTAACGTTTCGGTCCAACCGAGATGAGCGATCGGTCCCAACGATTTTGCAATGCAAACTCTCTGTTTCCCTTCCGTAACGTTTTGGTCTCACCGAAATGAGCGAATCGGTCCCACCGAGTTTGCCTGACCAACTCTCTGGTTAGCTTATTACCAAAGTCAGTCCTACCGAGTTTGTGTAATCGGTCTCACCGAGATTACGTTATGCCCTAGCCCTAATGGAATCGGTCTAATACATCTCCATCGTATCTACTTTTCCAAACACTTTTGCCCTTGTTTTGGCCTCTAACTTGCATGATTTGAATGGAACTAACCCGGACTGACGCTATTTTCAGCAAAATTACCATGGTGTTATTTATGTGCAGAAACAAACGTTCTCGGAATGACCTGAAATTTCACGGAGCAACTTTTTCGAAAATATAAAAAATACGTGCAAAAGATGAAGGCCAGGGGGCCCACCACCTGTCCACGAGGGTGGGGGCGCGCTTGCCCCCCTAGGGCGCGCCCCCTACCTCGTGGGCCCCCTGGAGCTCCTCCGACTCCAACTCCAACTCTATATATTGTGTTTCGGGGAGAAAAAACCAGAGAGAAGAATTCATCATGTTTTACGATACGGAGCCGCCGCCAAGCCCTATAACCTCTCGGGAGGGCTGATCTGGAGTCTGTTCGGGGCTCCGGAGAGGGGAATCCATCGCCATCGTCATCATCAACCATCCTCCATCACCAATTTCATGATGCTCACCGCCGTGCGTGAGTAATTCCATCGTAGGCTTGCTGGACGGTGATGGGTTGGATGGGATCTATCATGTAATCGAGTTAGTTTTGTTAGGGTTTGATCCCTAGTATCCACTATGTTCTGAGATTGATGTTGCTATGACTTTGCTATGCTTAATGCTTGTCACTAGGGCCCGAGTGCCATGATTTCAGATCTGAACCTATTATGTTTTCATCAATATATGGGTGTTCTTGATCCTATCTTGCAAGTCTATAGTCACCTATTATGTGTTATGATCCGTTAACCCCGAAGTGACAATAATCGGGATACTTACCGGTGATGACCGTAGTTTGAGGAGTTCATGTATTCACTATGTGTTAATGCTTTGTTCCAGTACTCTATTAAAAGGAGGCCTTAATATCCCTTAGTTTCCGTAAGGACCCCGCTGCCACGGGAGGGTAGGACAAAAGATGTCATGCAAGTTCTTTTCCATAAGCACGTATGACTATATTTGGAATACATGCCTACATTACATTGATGGACTGGAGCTAGTTCTGTGTTGCCCTAGGTTATGACTGTTACATGATGAACCGCATCCGGCATAATTCTCCATCACCGATCCATTGCCTACAAGCTTTCCATATATTGTTCTTCGCTTATTTACTTTCCCGTTGCTATTGATATCGTCACTACAAAATACCAAAAACATTACTTTTACTACTGTTACCTTTTGCTACCGTTACCACTACTATCATATTAGTTTGCTACTAAATACTTTGCCGCAGATACTAAGTTTCCAGGTGTGGTTGAATTGACAACTCAGCTGCTAGTACTTGAGAATATTCTTTGGCTCCCCTTGTGTCGAATCAATAAATTTGGGTTGAATACTCTACCCTCAAAAACTGTTGCGATCCCCTATACGTGTGGGTTATCACGGTCCCACCGAGTTGACATGTCGGTCCCACCGTAAAGCCTAACGTTCACATTTTGAACTGAATCGGTCTGACCGAGTTTTCTGATTCGGTCCCACCGAGTTTGGTAAATTGTGTGTAACGGTTAGATTTTGTGTGGAGGCTATATATACCCCTCCACCCACTCTTTAGTTGTAAGGAGAGCCATCAGAACGTGCCTACACTTCCAGCATACATTTTCTGAGAGAGAACCACCTACTCATGTGTTGAGACCAAGATATTCCATTCCAACCATATGACTCTTGATCTCTAGCCTTCCCAAAGTTGCTTTCCACTCAAATCATCTTTCCACCAAATCCAAATCTGCGAGAGAGAGTTGAGTGTTGGGGAGACTATCATTTGAAGCACAAGAGCAAGGAGTTCATCATCAACACACCATCTATTACCTTTTGGAGAGTGGTGTCTCCTAGATTGGTTAGGTGTCACTTGGGAGCCTCCGACAAGATTGTGGAGTTGAACCAAGGAGTTTGTACGGGCAAGGAGATCGCCTACATCGTGAAGATCTACCCTAGTGAGGCAAGTCCTTCATGGGAGATGGCCATGGTGGGTTAGCCAAGGTTGTTTCTTCATGGACCCTTCATGGGTGGAGCCCTCCATGGACTCGCGCAACCGTTACCCTTCATGGGTTGAAGTCTCCATCAATGTGGATGTATGATAGCACCACCTATCCGAACCGTGAAGCTACCGCGGAGGAGTTGAAGATGCCGCAATACAATGCTCAAGCTTGTGATATCCTCTTCAACGGGTTGTGCCCCGAAGAATTCAACAAAATCAGCCAACTTGAGAGTGCAAAGGAAATTTGGGATACTTTGATTGATATGCACGAGGGTACCGACTCTGTTAAGGAATCCAAATTGGATGTGCTTCAAAGTCAACTTGACAAGTTCAAAATGAAGGTGGTAAAGGTGTCGCCGAAATGTACTCTAGGCTTCGTCTCATCACAAATGAGATTGTCGGCTTAGGAATTGAAGAGATGACCAATAGATTCATCATCAAGAATATCCTAAGAGCCTTGGATGGAAAATATGATACCATGTGCACATTGATCCAAATGATGCCCAACTACAAAGATCTCAAGCCAATGGAAGTCATTGGAAGAATTGTTGCTCATGAGATGTCACTCAAGGATAAGGAAGAGCTTCACGACAAGTCAAGTGGTGCTTACAAAGCCTCATGTGATGCTCCTACATCATCAAGTGAGAAACAAGCCTTCAATGAAGAATTGAGCCTAATGGTGAAGAACTTCAACAAGTTCTACAAGAGTAGAAGAAAGGAAAGAAGTTCCAAGTCAAGGTCCTACAATGACAAAAGATCTTCGAGTCGTGAACGAAATTGCTACAATTGTGGAAGACCCGGACACTACTACAATGAGTGTATGCCCCCCTACAAAAGAAGAGAAGATTCACCCAAAAGAAGAAGTAGAAGAGAAGAATCACCACCAAGATAGAGAAGGAGTAGAGATGATCATTATGAATGAAGAACATCACGGAGAAGCAAGGATTCAGAAAGGAAGGACAAGTCATCAAGGAGCTACACAAAATGAAGACATCAAGCTCATGTTGGTGAATGGGTATCCGACTCTGACTCCGACAATCACTCCGAAAGAAGTTATCACTCCGACTCCGAATATACTCAAGATGAAGGTGTTGCCGGTGTAACACTTGTGTCAACCAACTCCTACGACATATTTGACTCTCGAAATGAAGGAATTGGAAGATGCTTCATGGCCAAAGGCCCAAAGGTATCACACCCCGAGTTTGTTGATTTCAATAGTGATGAAGATGATTTGCTAGGTGATGATGATTTACTTGTTGACAACTCTAGTGATGAAAACTATGATGAACTTGCTATTAATCATGCTAATCAAGATAAAACGAATGATGATGATGATAAGAAGGAGATTGAGCATCTAACTAAAGAACTAAAAACTCTTGAGTTAGCTCATGAAACTACCTTGGAAGATCATCGAGAACTTTTAAAGACTCATGAGAAGTTACGCTTTGAAAAGCTCAACCTTGAGCAAGAGCATGGGTTCTTAAAAGCAATCAATGATGATCTTCGCAAGAAAAGTTCTTCTTACACTGCCAAGCGTTTACTCCTGTCTACTTACACGCCACAAGTTAAATCTAGCAACAAGAGTAAGAGAGATTCTTCTTCTAGTAGTAACAATAATCAAGTTAAATCCAATGTTGTTGCTTCTAGTAGTTCTCTTGATTCCACTAATGATTCTCTTAGCCAGGTTACCTTTGAGCAACAAAATAGCTTATTGAAGGGAATTATAGAGAAAGATGCTTACAAGAGCCTTGCCGGAAGTAAGCAATTTGAGGAAATTGTACGCAAGCAAGGAAGGCACCGGAAGAATCAAGGTGTTGGTTTTGAACGAAAGTTCAATGCCAATGGAGTTGAGTGGGAAGAAGATCAATACCCCGAGATGAAGTTTGTTCCTCAACAAGAGAAGTATGATCCTACTTCTTTCCAAGGGACACAAGCTCAAGATGATCTTCCACCACAAGACCACAAGCAAAAAGGCAAGGACAAGCTTCAAGAGGAGATTGATGCATTTGAAGAAGCTCCTAAGGCCTTGGTCAAGTGGGTTCCCAAGACTACACCAAGTTCTACTTCATCAAGTACGACTACAACTCCAAGGATTCCCATCAAGATGATGTGGATCCTGAAGAAGAAGAACTAGAGAGTTCTTGAGGGTGACTCCGCCAACATACTTCACTCATATCATCTTGGCAAGGACAAGTGCAAACAACTTCCACATATTGCACTAGTTCAAGGAGTCACAAAGCCTCTTGTTGGTAAGACAAGGGACCAAGTAACCTAATGGTTTCATGGACATCATCTATGTGTACATCACTCTATGTCTATGGATATCCTTGTTTGTTCCTTGTGGGACTAACCCGTGTAGGTATTGAAAGTACAACTCACTCCAATGGATTGCTCCAAATGATCTACATCAACATTGAGCATCCACATCTTCAACACCTACATGAAGTCATCATCGACAAAACCCAAGGTTAGTTCATCCCTCTTAGGGGGGATATCACATCTAGGGGGAGCTTTACTCTAATCATTTGAGCTAAAGCAATTCTAAAGGTGTGAACACAACAATGCTTTATGTAAAAGTGGCAACCCCACTTGTGCTAAAACAATGAGTATGACCTACGATCAAATGTTCTCATTTGACTCCTAAGTCAATATACTCATATATAGATGACCTAGTCATCGCCAATTGCTTGATAGCTGCTAGACTGTTTGTGCATGCTTTGTCACATATTTCATTTGCCATTTTATTGCGTGAGCATGTTGATTGCATATTTTACTCATTCGAGGACATCCATTTGTTGCTTTGATTGTTTGGTTTTTATCTTTTGCCAAATGGATGGACAAGAATGCCTAAGAACTTCCTCTAGATATCTATGCTTTTCTCGTCTCAAACTCTATTCATGCTACATCACAAAGTTTTATCAAGTCAGATTCGAACCACTTTGTGTGAGGAGCACTCGAAGTCCCCGATTTGTCATAGACTTAAACTTCCAAAAGCTCTATGTGCATTTCGGTCTAACCGATCCTTCCACTTCGGTCACACCGAGTTCATTGAGTTGATCTAGGTTTTCAATCTCGGTGCAACCGATTTGAACTTTTCAGTCACACCGAGTTGTAGTAACCGCTTGCGATTTTGCATCTTGGTGCCACCGAGTTGTTCCACTCGGTCACACCGACAGGGTCAGGATATATATATCCACGGGTGAGATTTTGGAAATTTCTTCAAAACACTCCATCCCGCGTGTATCCTGCTCTGCTGCCTCGGGTCTCTGGATCGTCTCCTCATTGCTAGCGACCTCCCGCCGCTGGTTTCCGTCACCGTCAACGGGATTCAACCCCACCAATGCCGTTGTAGCGAACTCACCGCCGAACTAGGGTATGACTTTGATCTTTTGTGCTAATTACTTACTCCTATTCTTAGCACAATGCAATGCCATGTTCTTTACCACGTATGAGATCAATCTATCCAGAGAAAACTTCCTTTAGGTTAGGTTTGATTCAAAAATTTAGGGTTAGATTTCTGCCGAACTCATCTCGGACCGACCGAGTTGTAGAAATTGGTCTCACCGATTTGGCTTAGGTCATTGCACTTGCACTTTTCGGTCTGACTGAAAGTTGCAAATCGGTGCGACCAAGTTTGACTCTGTGTGAAACCCTAGCAATCTCGGAGCCACCGAACTGTGACTCGGTCTGACCGAGTTCACTAGTTTAGACTCCAAAAGTTGCTTCGGTGTCACCGAGTTTAACAAATCGGTAGCTCCGAAATGCTTTCTGTGGAGAACTAAAACTAAGTTTTTGACTCATCTGTTTTGCAAAAACTCTGCACTTTGTGATGCTCATCCACTCTACATCATCTATATCTATTCACAGGGTCTGCTGCCAGTTTGCTTGCTAGAATGTCTGACCAGAGTGATAGCCAGAACGAGTCAGAAGAGCAAGTGAAATGAGTGAGGGCACTAGTCCCTCAAGCAGCTATGATGAGGGCAGCAGGAGCACTCCCAGTAATTTGCCCAAGGCAGCCACCAGATCAAGGAAGAAGAAAACCTCAGATTCTGAGGATGAGGACTATGTGGCTACAGAGGAGGAAGTTAGCTCCAAAAAGAAAGTGTTGAAAAAAGAATATGGTACTGCTGCAACAACAAAGCCTAGATTGCATAAGAAGACCCCTGCCAAGAGGGTGCCAACCTTAAAGGCCAGAGCCTCAACTGCTGAAACTTCTAAGCCAACTGAAGAGGCTGCTGGAGAGGGTACAAAAAGGAAAGAGGGGGTCAAGAAGACCACTGCCAGAGTCATTGGTAGATCCTCTATAATGAGAGATCCAAAAGAAGATGCAGAAGCCCAAGTGCCAAGGAAATTGAAACCAAAGATTCCAGAACACAATGGCACTCATCCAGTGGTTGATGATATGAACATCAGGAAGGATGTAGGACTAAGACTTTGGAGACAGTCTGATCCATATGTTGTGAGGAGGAAGACTGCAGTGGACTATAGGTTCCACACCAAAGAACAACAAGACTACTATGAGACTATTTTGCTTGACAAGCCTATAGTCTGTGATATGAAATGGGTTGATTAGGAATTCATTGATGAGAATGAAGACTATTTTCCAGGAGTACATGAAAGCTTCAAATCTTGTGGAGTTGATGAGTTTGTGGGACAAAAGCTTACCAAATGGAATGATGATCTCATTATGCAGTTGTATTCTACAGCTTACCTCTATCCAGATGGTATAATTGTTTGGATATCTGAGGGTACAAGGTACCGGTCAACTATTGATGAGTGGGCCAAGTTGATCAATGCCCCAGAAGAGCATGAGGATGATTTGGATGTGTATGCCAAGAAGAAGAAAGACCACAATTCTATGGCCAACATGTACAAGGAGATACCAGACAAAGCTTTGGAGACACACAAGCTTGGGTCTGTGCATTATTTGTTGTCTGGTCTGCCTAAAATCAACACAATCTTGAGGCATACTCTGTTACCCAAATCTGGAAATCACAACATGATCAGAGGCCATTCAATCAACTTGCTGCAGATATTTGATGCCTAAAAAATTCAAGGTCATGCGTATGATTGTTGAGACAATCAAGAGGACTTATGCAGATCAGAAAAGATCTTGTGGGTATGCTCCACACATTCAGGTGATCATCAACTCCAAGATGGGCACAGGCACTTACTTGTTGGACAAGGTGTTGGGAAACGTAGTAATTTCAAAGATTTTCCTATGCACATGCAAAATTAGGGTGATGCGTAGCAACGAGAGGGAAGAGTATCATCCACGTACCCTCGTAGACCGTAAGCGGAAGCGTTATGAGAACACAGTTGATGTAGTCGTACGTCTTCATGATCCGACCAATCCAAGTACCGAACGCACGGCACCTCCGAGTTTAGCACATGTTCAGCACGATGACGTCCCACGAACTCCGATCCAGCAGAGCTTCGCAGGAGAGTTCCGTCAGCACGACGGCGTGATGATGGTGATGATGTTGCTACCGACGCAGGGCTTCACCTAAGCACCGCTACGATATGATCGAGGTGGATTATGGTGGAGGGGGGCACCGCACATGGCTTTGAACAATCAACTTCTGTGTCTTTGGGTGCCCCCCCTCCCCCGCCCCCGTATATAAAGGAGCAAGGGGGGAGGCCGGCCAGCCTTGGTGCGCCCCAAGGAGAGGAGGAATCCTCTTCCTAGTAGGAAGAGGGTTCATCCTTTCCTAGTCCAACTAGGAAGAGGGAAGAGGGAAGGAAAGAGAGGGAGAGGGAAAGAGGGGCCACGCCCCCCTCCCCTAGTCCAATTCGGACTCCCCATGTGAGGGGGCGCGCCACCTCCTGGGCTGCAGCCTTCTCTATCTCCCCTCAGGGAGAGGGAAAGAGGGGCCGCGCCCCCCTCCCCTAGTCCAATTCGGACTCCCCATGTGAGGGGGCGCGCCACCTCCTGGGCTGCAGCCTTCTCTCTCTCTCCTCAGGCCCACTAAGGCCCAATACTTCCCCGGGGGGTTCCGGTAACCCCTCCAGCACTCCGGTTTTCTCCGAAATCATCCGGAACACTTTCGCTGTCCGAATATAGCCGTCCAATATATCAATCTTTATGTCTAAACCATTTCGAGACTCCTCGTCATGTCCGTGATCACATCCGGGACTGTGAACTACCTTTGGTACATCAAAACACATAAACTCATAATACTGATCGTCACCGAACTTTAAGCGTGCGGACCCTACGGGTTGGAGAACTATGTAGACATGACCAAGACTCGTCTCCGGTCAATAGCCAATAGTGGAACCTGGATGCTCATGTTGATTCCTACATATTCCACGAAGATATTTATCGGTCGAACCGCATAACAACATACGGTGTTCCCTTTGTCATCGGTATGTTACTTGCCCGAGATTCGATCGTCGGTATCTCAATACCTAGTTCAATCTCGTTACCGGCAAGTCTCTTTACTCGTTCCATAATACATCATCCCGCAACTAACTCATTAGTCACAATGCTTGCAAGGCTTATAGTGATGTGCATTACCGAGAGGGCCCAGAGATACATGTCTGACAATCAGAGTGACAAATCCTAATCTTGATCTATGCCAACTCAACAAGCACCATCAGAGACACCTGTAGAGCACCTTTATAATCACCCACTTACGTTGTGATGTTCGGTAGAACACAAAGTGTTCCTCCAGTACTCGGGAGTTGCATAATCTCATAGTCATAGGAACATGTATATGTCATGAAGAAAGCAATAGCAACAAACTAAATGATCATCGTGCTAAGCTAACGGATGGGTCAAGTCAATCACATCATTCTCTAATGATGTGATCCCGTTAATAAAATGACAACTCATCTCTATGGTTAGGAAACATAACCATCATTGATTCAACGAGCTAGTCAAGTAGAGGAAAACTAGTGACACTTTGTTTGTCTATATGTTCACACATGTACTAAGTTTCCGGTTAATACAATTCTAGCATGAATAATAAACATTTATCATGATATAAGGAAATATAAATAACAACTTTATTATTGCCTCTAGGGCATATTTCCTTCAGTCTCCCACTTGCACTAGAGTCAATAATCTAGTTCACATCTTTATGTGATTAGTTCACATCTCCATGTGACTAATACCCAAAGGGTTTACTAGAGTCAATAATCTAGTTCACATCTCTATGTGATTAACACCCAAAGAGTGATCATGTTTTGCTTGTGAGAGAAGTTTAGTCTACGGGTCTGCAACATTCAGATACACATGTATTTCGCAAATTTCTATGTCTACAATGCTCTGCACGGAGCTACTCTAGCTAATTGCTCCCACTTTCAATATGTATCCAGATCGAGACTTAGAGTCATCTAGATCGATGTAAAAAGCTTGCATCGATGTAACTCTTTACAATGAACTCTTTTATCACCTCCACAACCGAGAAATATTTCCTTAGTCCTCTAAGGATAATTTTGACCGTTGTCCAGTGATCTAATCCTAGATCACTATTCGTTTGCCAGAATCATGCTAAGGAATACAATAGGACTGGTACACAGCAAGCATACTTTATAGAACCTATGACTGAGGTACAGGGAATGACTTTTCATTATCTTTCTATTTTCTGATGTGGTCGGGTTTTGAGTCTTTACTCAACTTCACACCTTGCAACACAGGCAAGAACTCCTTCTTTGTCTGTTCCATTTTGAACTATTTCAAAATCTTGTCAAGGTATGTAGTCATTGAAAAATCTTATCAAGCGTCTTGATCTATCTCTATAGATCTTGATGCTCAATGTGTAAGCAGCTTCACCGAGGTCTTTTCTTTGAAAAAATCCTTTCAAACACTCATTTATGCTTTCCAGAAAATTCTACATTATTTTGGATCAACAATATGTCATTCACATATACTTATCTGAAAGGTTGTAGTGCTCCCACTCACTTTCTTGTAAATACAGGCTTCATCGTAAGTCTGTATAAAACCATATGCTTTGATCACTTTATCAAAGCATATATTCCAACTCCGAGATGCTTGCACCAGTCCATAGATGGATCGCTGGAGCTTGCACACTTTTTTAGCACCTTTAGGATCGACAAAACCTTCTGGTTGCATCATATACAACTCTTCTTCAAGAAATCCATTAAGGAATACAGCTTTGACGTCCATTTGCCAGATTTCATAAAATGCGGCAACTGCTAACATGATTCAGGCAGACTTTTAAGCATTGCTATGAGTGAGAAAAATCTCATCGTAGTCAACATCTTGAACTTGTCAAAAACCTTTTGCGACAATTCGAGCTTTGTAGATAGTAACACTACTATATGTGTCCATCTTCCTCTTGAAAATCCATTTATTCTCAATGACTCACCGATCATCCGGCAAGTCAATCAAAGTCCATACTTTGTTCTCATACATGGATCCCATCTCAGATTTCATGGCCTCAAGCCATTTCGCGGAATCTGGGCTCATCATTGCTTCCTCATAGTTCGTAGGTTCGTCATGGTCTAGTAACATGACTTCCAGAAAGGATTACCGTACCACTCTGGTGCGGACCATACTCTGGTTGTCCTACGAGGTTCGGTAGTAACTTGATCTGAAGTTTCATGATCATCATCATTAGCTTCCTCACTAATTGGTGTAGAGATCACTAGAACTGATTTCTGTGATGAACTACTTTCCAATTCAGGAGAAGGTACAATTACCTCATCAAGTTCTATATTCCTCCCACTCACTTCTTTCGAGAGAAACTTCTTCTCTAGAAAGGATCCACTCTTTAGCAACAAAGATATTGCCTTTCGGATCTGTGATAGAAGGTGTACCCAACAGTTTCTTTTGGGTATCCTATGAAGACGCACTTTTCCGATTTAGGTTTGTGCTTATCAGGCTGAAACTTTTTCACATAAGCATCACAACCCAAACTTTAAGAAACAACAACTTAGGTTTCTTGCTAAACCAGAGTTCATACGGTGTCATCTCAACGGATTTAGATGGTGCCCTTTTTAACGTGAATGTAGTTGTCTCTAATGCATAACCCCAAAAACGATAGTGGTAAATCGGTAAGAGACATCATAGATTGCACTATATCCCATAAAGTACGGTTATGATGTTCATACACACCATTATGCTGTGGTGTTCCAGGTGGCACGAATTTGTGAACTATTCCACATTGTTTTAATTGAAGACCAAACTCGTACCTCAAATATTCGTCTCCACAATCAGATCGTAGAAACTTTATTTTCTTATCACAATGATTTTCCACTTCACTCTGAAATTCTTTGAACTTTTCAAATGTTTCAGAGTTATGTTTCATCAAGTAGATATACCCATATTTGCTCAAATCATCTATGAAGGTCAGAAAATAATGATACCCGCCACGAGCCTCAACACTCATCGGACCGCATACATCAGTATGTATTATTTCCAGTAAGTCAGTTGCTCGCTCCATTGTTCCGGAGAACGGAGTCTTAGTCATCTACCCCATGAGGCATGGTTCGCAAGCATCAAGTGATTCATAATCAAGTGATTCCAAAAACCCATCAGCATTGAGTTTCTTCATGCACTTTACACCAATATGACCTAAACGGCAGTGCCACAAATAAGTTGCACTATCATTATTAACTTTGCATCTTTTGGCTTCAATATTATGAATATGTGTATCACTACGATCGAGATTCAATAAACCATTTATATTGAGTGTATGACCATAGAAGGTTTTATTCATGTAAATAGAACAACAGTTATTCTTTGACTTAAATGAATAATTGTATTGCAATAAGCATGATTCAATCATATTCATGCTTAATGCAAACACCAAATAACATTTATTTTAGGTTCAACACTAATCCTGAAAGTATAGGGAGTGTGCGATGATGATCATATCAATCTTGGAATCACTTCCAACTCACATCATCACCTCGCCCTTAACTAGTCTCTGTTTATTTTGCAACTCCCATTTCGAGTTACTACTCTTAGCAACTGAACCAGTATCAAATACTGAGGGGTTTCTATAAACACTAGTAAAGTACACATCAATAACATGCATATCAAATATACTTTTGTTCACTTTGCCATCCTTCTCATCCGCCAAGTATCTAGGGCAGTTCCACTTCCAGTGACCATTTCCTTTGCAGTAGAAGCACTCAGTTCCAGGCTTGGGTCTAGCTTTGAGCTTCTTCATGGGAGCAGCAACTTGCTTGCTATTCTTCTTTGAAGTTCCTCTTTTTTCCCTCCACCCTTTTCTTGAAACTAGTGGTCTTGTTAACCATCAACACTTGATGCTATTTCTTGATTTCTACCTTCGCCAATATCAGCATCGCGAAGAGCTTGGGAATTACTTTCGTTATCCCTTGCATATTATAGTTCATCACTAAGTTCTAGTAACTTGGTGATAGTGACTAGAGAACTTTGTCAATTACTATCTTATCTGGAAGATTAACTCCCATTTGATTCAAGCAAATTATAGTACCCAGACAATCTGAGCACATGCTCACTGGTTGAGCTATTCTCCTCCATCTTGTAGGCAAAGTACCATCAGAGGTCTTATACCTCTTGACATGAGCATGAGTATGAAATACCAATTTCAACTCTTGGAACATGTTATATGCTCCATGGCGTTCAAAACATTTTTGAAGTCCCGGTTCTAAGACGCAAAGCATGGTGCACTAAACTATCAAGTAGTCATCATACCGAGCTTTGCCAAAACGTTCATAACGTTTGCATCTGCTCCTGCAATAGGTCCGTCACCTAGCGGTGCATCAAGGACATAATTCTTCTATGCAGCAATGAGCATAATCCTCAGATCACGGACCTAGTCCGCTTCATTGCTACTTTCATCTTTCAGCACAGTTTTTCTCTAGGAACATATCAAAAATAAACGGGGAGCTACATCGCGGGCAATTGATCTACAACATAGATATGCAAATACTATCAGGACTAAGTTCATGATAAATTAAAGTTCAATTAATCATATTACTTAAGAACTCCCACTTAGATAGACACCCCTCTAGTCATCTAAATGATCACGTGATCCAAATCAACTAAACCATGTCTGATCATCACGTGAGATGGAGTAGTTTTCAGTGGTGAACATCACTATGTTGATCATATCTACTATATGATTCAGGCTCGACCTTTCGGTCTCCAGTGTTCCGAGGGCATATCTGCATGTGCTAGGCTCGTCAAGTTTAACCCGAGTATTCCGCGTGTGCAAAACTGGCTTGCACCCGTTGTATGTGGTGTCTCGGCACGAAGAACTGTCGTAATAGTGCATACTCAGGGAGAACACTTATACCTTGAAATTTAGTGAGAGATCACCTTATAATGCTACCGTCGAACTAAGCAAAATAAGATGCATAAAGGATAAACATCATATGCAATCAAAATATGTGACATGATATGGCCATCATCATCTTGTTCTTTTGATCTCCATCTCCAAAGTACCTTCATGATCTCCATCGTCACCGGCATGACACCATGATCTCCATCATCTTGATCTCTATCAACGTGTCGTCATATGGTCATCTCACCAACTATTACTTTTGCAACTATTGCTATCGCATAGCGATAAAGTAAAGCAATTGTATGATGCTTGCATCTTATGCAATAAAGAGACAACCATAAGGCTTCAGCCAGTTGCCGATAACTTTAACAAAACATGATCATCTCATACAACAATTTATATCTCATCATGTCTTGACCATATCACATCACAACATGCCCTGCAAAAACAAGTTAGACGTCCTCTACTTTGTTGTTGCAAGTTTTACATGGCTGCTACGGGCTGAGCAATAACCGTTCTTACATATGCATCAAAAACCACAACGCGGTATAGTGATTGCTCTTTGATCTTCAGAAAGAACTCTGTTCATTGAATCCGATTCAACTAAAGTTGGAGAAACAGACACCACTAGCCACCTGTGTGCGAAGCACGGCGGTGGAAGCAGTCTCGCGTAAGCGTAAGCGTAATGTCGGTCTGGGCCACTTCATCCAACAATACCGCTGAATTAAGAAACAACTAGTGACGGCAAGCAATATGTATATACCCACACTCACAACTCCTTTGTGTTCTACTCGTGCATATAACATCTACGCATAAACCTGGCTCGGATGCCACTATTGGGAAACATAGTAATTTCAAAGATTTTCCTATGCACACGCAAGATCATGGTGATGCATAGCAACGAGAGGGGAGAGTATCTTCCACGTACCCTCATAGACTGTAAGTGGAAGCATTATGAGAATGCGGTTGATGTAATCATACGTCTTCACGATTCGACCGATCCAAGTACCGAACGCACGAAACCTCCGAGTTCAGCACACGTTCAACTCGATGACGTCCCACGAACTCCGTTCTAGCAGAGCTTCACAGGAGAGTTCCGTCAGCACGACGGCATGATGACGGTGATGATATTGCTACCGACGCAGGGCTTCACCTAAGCACCGCTACGATATGATCGAGGTGGATTATGGTGGAGGGGGGCATCACACACGGCTTGGAACAATCAACTTATGTGTCTTTGGGTGCCCCTCCCCGCCCCCGTATATAAAGGGGCAAGGGGGAGGCCGACCAGCCTTGGTGCGCCCCAAGGAGAGGAGGAATCCTCTTCCTAGTAGGAAGAGGATTCATCCTTTCCTAGTCCAACTAGGAAGAGGGAAGAGGGAAGGAAAGAGAGGGAGAGGGAGAGGGAAAGAGGGGCCGCGCCCCCTCCCCTAGTCCAATTCGGACTCCCCATGTGAGGGGGCGCGCCACCTCCTGGGCTGCAGCCTTCTCTCTCTCCCCTCAGGCCCACTAAGGCCCAATACTTCCCCAGGGGGTTCCGGTAACCCCTCCAGCACTCCGGTTTTCTCTGAAATCATTCGGAACACTTCCGGTGTCCGAATATAGCCATCCAATATATCAATCTTTATGTCTCGGCCAGTTCGAGACTCCTCATCCTATCCGTGATCACATCCGGGACTCCGAACTACCTTCGGTACATCAAAACACATAAACTCATAATACCGATCGTCACCGAACTTTAAGCGTGTAGACCCTACGGGTTTGAGAACTATGTAGACATGACCGAGACTCGTCTCCGATCAATAACCAATAGCAGAACCTGGATGCTCATATTGGTTCCTACATATTCTACGAAGATCTTTATTGATCAAACCGCATAACAACATACGTTGTTCCCTTTGTCATCGGTATGTTACTTGCCCGAGATTCAATCGTCGGTATCTCAATACCTAGTTCAATCTCGTTACCGACAAGTTTCTTTACTCGTTCCGTAATACATCATCCCACAACTAACTCATTAGTCACAATGCTTGCAAGGCTTATAGTGATGTGCATTACCAAGAGGGCCCAGAGATACCTCTCCGACAATCGGAGTGACAAATCCTAATCTTGATCTATGCCAACTCAACAAGCACCATCGGAGACACCTGTAGAGCACCTATATAATCACCCAGTTACGTTGTGATGTTTGGTAGCACACAAAGTATTCCTCCGGTACTCGGGAGTTGCATAATCTCATAGTCATAGGAACATGTATAAGTCATGAACAAAGCAATAGCAAAAAACTAAACGATCATCGTGCTAAGCTAACGGATGGGTCAAGTCAATCACATCATTCTCTAATGATGTGATCCCGTTAATCAAATCACAACTCATGTCTATGGTTAGGAAACATAACCATCATTTATTCAACGAGCTAGTCAAGTAGAGGCAAACTAGTGACACTCTGTTTGTCTATATATTCACACATGTACTAAGTTTTTGGTTAATACAATTCTAGCATGAATAATAAACATTTATCATGATATAAGGAAATATAAATAACAACTTTCTTATTGCCTCTAGGGCATATTTCCTTCACAAGGAGCATTTAACTTTGCACCCAGAATTTGAGGATAACACAGTTGTGATGAATGAGGATGATCCTTCATCAGTGCAAGCACAAGAGAAGAGAGCAAAGGCAAAGGCAGAAAAGGCTGCAAGGATGCCAAGTGTTAAGGAAGCATCTCAGGTGTTCTTAAAGAGAAAACAAGATTAGCTAGCTTATCTGATTCAGGCAACTTTGAGGATTGAGAAGGGCTTGGCCACTCTGACTCAGAATCAGGAGAGCTTGGAGAGGATCGTCGAGACCAAGTTTTTTGATCTTGATCTGAAAGTGACTGAGATACAGACTGCAGTCGAGCAGCTCCAGGATGAAGCAGAGGAGAAGAAAGGGAAGGCAACTATGGATGCTTTTCAGCGAGTGCCAAGAGGTCAGAGGTTAGCTGCAGTGCTAGTGCCAGGTACAAGAGCTACTTCATCTGCACCAGCAGCAATAGCTTCAGTGCCATCTCCAGCAACTACTCCACCAGCTCCAACAACATCTACTGATGCCTTCGTCCTTGGAGTTCTCTCTACACCACCTCCCGAAGACCAAGACTGAGAGATGCATATCACTATGCATTTTAAAACTTTTTGGTAACTTGTTGCCAAAGGGGGAGAAATGTATAGATCATAGGCTTCGAGAGAGAGTGTTTCGCTTCTTTTGTCTCTCTTGCTATTTGGTTGATCTTTTGTGTGTGCTCATTTGATACTTTTTATGTCTATGTGTGAGATACTTATATGATCATGTGTTTGATCATATCATACTTTAATGTTTGCTTGGATGATATTATCTTTTATATCCCTATATGATCATTCACTTTGCTTGGTGATGAGTGCATGTTTTAATTCCTATCATTTTGAGCGCTCCACCAAGATGTATGTGACATGGAAGAGTAACCCATGATCCTAATCGATTGTGCATTTGCATTCAAAAGAAAATTTTAAATAATGCACAAATTTAGGGGGAGCTCTTGCTTATCACATACTTCTCAAAGCGACGATGTATTTAAATCTTATTATCATTTGTTGAAGCTTTGATCTATATGTTGTCATCAATTACCAAAAAGGGGGAGATTGAAAGTGCAACTATCCCTGGATGGTTTTGGTAATTACTAACAACATATAGCTCACTGAACTAATGCTATTTCAAGATGATCATTTTAGAAAGTTCAATGATTGGCATGGCATGGATTAGGAATGTGGACCCCTCAAAATGCTAAGGACACATATTCGCTCAAGCTCAAGACTCTACATTTTCATTTTAGTGATCCAAGATCACACTGAGTCCATAGGAAAAGCCAATACTATTAAAAGGGGATGAGGTGTTGCTTAATGGCTTGATTGCTCAAAATGCTTAGTGATATGCTCCAAAATCCCTCAACCACTTTCTCATTTCCACACATGTCCCAAATCAAAAGTCAAACTTGGCCCCACCGAAATGTTCTATCCGGCGCCACCGAGTTCACTTGACATAGCCACTGCCAGAAACCCTAGTCATTTCGGTCTCACCGATAGGGATCTCGGTCTCACCGAGATGGGATTGCAAACTCTCTGTTTCCCTTCGTAACGTTTCGGTCCAACCGAGATGAGCGATCGGTCCCACCGAGTTCGCAATGCAAACTCTCTGTTTCCCTTTCATAACGTTTCGGTCTCACCGAAATGAGCGAATCGGTCCCACCGAGTTTGCCTGACCAACTCTCTGGTTAGCTTATGACCAAAGTCGGTCCTACCGAGTTTGTGTAATTGGTCTCACCGAGATTACGTTATGCCCTAACCCTAATGGAATCGGTCCCACCGAGTTGACATGTCGGTCCCACCGTAAAGCCTAACGTTCACATTTTGAATTGAATCGGTCTGATCGAGTTTTCTGATTCGGTCCCACCGAGTTTGGTAAATTGTGTGTAACAGTTAGATTTTGTGTGGAGGCTATATATACCCCTCCACCCACTCTTCAGTTGTAAGGAGAGCCATCAGAACATGCCTACACTTCCAGCATACATTTTCTGAGAGACAACCACCTACTCATGTGTTGAGACCAAGATATTCCATTCCAACCATATGAATCTTGATCTTTAGCCTTCCCCAAGTTGCTTTCCACTCAAATCATCTTTCCACCAAATCCAAATCTATGAGAGAGAGTTGAGTGTTGGGGAGATTATCATTTGAAGCACAAGAGCAAGGAGTTCATCATCAACACACCATCTATTACCTTTTGGAGAGTGGTGTCTCCTAGATTGGTTAGGTGTCACTTGGGAGCCTCCGACAAGATTGTGGAGTTGAACCAAGGAATTTGTACGGGCAAGCAGATCGCCTACTTCATGAAGATCTACCCTACTGAGGCAAGTCTTTCATGGGCGTTGGCCATGGTGGGATAGACAAGGTTGTTTCTTTGTGGACCCTTCATGGGTGGAGCCCTCCGTGGACTCGCGCAACCGTTACCCTTCGTGGGTTGAAGTCTCCATCAACGTGGATGTACAATAGCACCACCTATCGGAACCATGCCGAAAATCTCCATGTCTACATTACGTTTGCTACCTCCAAACTCCTCCCTTTACCTTCATATGCAAATATTTTACATTCCGATGCTATTCTCTTAGACTTGCATGTGTAGGTTAATTGCTTGACTTGTGCTAAGTTGCTAAAATCTGCTAAGACTTAAAATTGGGAAAGGCTAGATTTTTATTTGGTCAAGTAGTCTAATCACCCCCCCCTTCTAGACATACTTTCAATCCTACAGTTCCATAATGCATCATCCCGTGACTAACTCATTAGTCACATTGCTTGCAAGGATCATAGTGATGTGTGTTACCGAGAGGGCCCAGAGATACCTCTCCGATAAACTAAGTGACAAATCCTAATCTCGATCTATGCCAACTCAACAAACACCATCAGAGACACCTGTAGAGCATCTTTATAATCACCCAGTTACATTGTGACATTTGATAGCACACAAGGTGTTCCTCCGGTATTCGGGAGTTGCATAATCTCATAGTCAGAGGAACATGTATAAGTCATGAAGAAAGCAATAGCAATAAAACTAAATGATCATTATGCTAAGGTAACGGATGGGTCTTGTCCATCACATCAATCTCTAATGATGTGATCATGTTTATGAAATGACAACACATGTTTATGCTCAGGAAACTTAACCATCTTTGATTAACGAGCTAGTCTAGTAGAGGCATACTAGGGACACTCTGTTTGTCTATGTATTCACACATGTACTATGTTTCTGGTTAATACAATTCTAGCATGACTAATAAACATTTATCATGATATAAGGAAATATAAATAACAAATTTATTATTGCCTCTAGGGCATATTTCCTTCACTTCCTTGGACTACAAGATCCGAGAGGAGCAGGAGAAGAACAACATACGACTATACCAGCATAGGATTTGTTGCCGCCCACGCCATTAGCGGCGGCCACCGAAACCCTAGCAAGGTCGCACTTCAATCACCGAGTCCTATTTCCGCCGAAGCGTTACGTACTCATAGTCTTCTTAGTTGGTTGTTTACGTATAGCTGCATACATAATTAATTTAATTGATATGTTGTATGACATATGGGAGCAGATATGCTGTTTTTGATTGGTTTGTTGTATATGGAAGCAGATCTACTATCTTGCTTGATCTATTGTATATGACAACGGATTTGCTGAGAACACATGTATAGTGATCTTATCTAGACTAAAGAAGTATAGGTGAAGATAAAGAAATTTTTACTGCCCAAATAACTGATTGTAGAAAACCAAAAATGGGTGGCAACAAATAATGAATGGGAGGTGAAGCTTCACTAAATGTACAACCATCAACTCTCTTTTAATATAGTAGAGAATTATATTTATAGGGGGGGAGGGGGTTCTATTTGGACATCATTTTTCGTGAAACGAAACATTCAGGGTTAAACAAAAACAAATGCCCCCATGCCGCCATCAACAAGGGCGAGACAGGGCGGCTTATAACCCTAAGTGTCGCTAGTTCCCTCATCAGTATCCCCTTCCTCGTGGTTGGCGATGATGGCGGGCTTCCCTAGCAGTGGGGTTCCCCTGTTCCAGCGGCGTGACTTCTAGGAGGCGAGAGGGTGTGTGCATTCGATTCTCTCTGTTGGCATCAAAGACTATTCTATGGTCATTGGACCCGAGAAGGCCAAGACCCGACACCATCATATGACATGGGTAGCTAAGGTGCATTGAAGACTTGGCGGTTTGCTAGTTTCGCGGCCAATGTTGGATGAAAGATATCGCTGCGGTCCTTGGACGGATCCGGCAAAAATAGTGTTCCCCGTTGTCATTAACTTCATGAAGGTGTTATCTTGGTGTCGTGCCCTGCTACCTCTTGAGCACTGCGTTGGTTTTCCCTTGAAGAGGAAAGGGTGGTGCAGTAAAGCAGCGTAAGTATTTCCCTCAGTTTTTGAGAACCAAGGTATCAATCCAGTAGGAGACCACGCGTGAGCCACCTCGTACCTACACAAACAAATAAGAACCTCGCAGCCAACATGATAAAGGGGTTGTCAATCCCTTCATGGCCACTTGCAAGAGTGAGATCTGATAGATATAATAATAATACTAAGATAAATATTTTTGGTATTTTTATGATATAGATTGAAAGTAAAGATTGCAAAATAAAATAGATTGGAAACTTGTATGATGAAAAATAGACCCGGGGGCCATATGTTTCACTAGTGGCTTCTCTCAAGATAGCATAAGTATTACGGTTGGTGAACAAATTACTATCGAGCAATTGATAGAAAAGCAAATAATTATGAGAATATCTAGGTATGATCATGTATATAGGCATCACGCCCATGACAAGTAGGCCGACTCCTGCCTGCATCTACTACTACTACTCCACACATTGACCGCTATCCAGCATGCATCTAGAGTATTATGTTCATAAGAACAGAGTAACGCCTTAAGAAAGATGACATGATATAGAGGGATAAACTCATGCAATATGATATAAACCCCATCTTTTTATCCTCGATGGAAACGATACAATACGTGTCGTTTCCCTTTCTGTCACTGAGATCGAGCACCGCAAGATTGAACCCAAAGCTAAGCACTTCTCCCATTGCAAGAAAGATCAATCTAGTAGGCCAAACCAAACTGATAATTCGAAGAGACTTGCAAAGATAAACCAATCATACATAAAAGAATTCAGGGAAGATTCAAATATTGTTCATAGATAAACTTGATCATAAACCCACAATTCATCGGATCTCGACAAACACACCGCAAAAGAAGATTACATCAAATAGATCTCCAAGAGAATCGAGGACAACTTTGTATTGAGATCCAAAGAGAGAGAAGAATCCATCTAGCTACTAGCTATGGACCTGAAGGTCTTAGGTAAACTACTCACACATCATTGGAGGGGCCATGGAGTTGATGTAGAGGCCCTCTGTGATCGATGCCCCCTCCGGCGGAGCTCCGGAAAAGGCCCCAAGATGGGATCTCTTGGGTATAGAAGGTTGCGGCGGTGGAAATAGGGTTTCGTGGTGCTCCTGGATGTTTTGCGGGGTTTATGAATATATATAGGAGGAAGAAGTAGGTCGGTGGAGCAACGAGGGGCCCATGAGGGTGGAGGGCGCGCCCCCTGCCTCGTGGCCTCCTCATTGATTTCTTGACGTCCACTCCAAGTCCTCTGGATCACGTTTGTTCCAAAAGTCACGCTCCCGAAGGTTTCATTCCGTTTGGACTCTGTTTGATATTCCTTTTCTGCGAAACACTACAATAGGCAAAAAAACAGCAATTTGGGCTGGGCCTCCGGTTAATAGGTTAGTCCCAAAAATAATATAAAAGTGTAAAATAAAGCCCGTTATCATCTAAAACAGATAATATAATAGCATGGAACAATAAAAAATTATAGATACGTTGGAGATGCTTGGGGATGCTTGATACGTCTCCAACGTATCTATAATTTTTGATTGCTCCATGCTGTTATATTATCTGTTTTGGATGTTAATGAGCTTTATTTTACACTTTTATATCATTTTTTGGACTAACCTATTAACTGGAGGCCCAACCCAAATTGTTGTTTTTTTGCCTATTTCGGTATTTCACGGAAAAGGAATATCAAACAAAGTCCGAACGGAATGAAACCTTCGGGAACGTGATTTTCTCAACAAACGTGATCCAGGAGACTTGGAGTGGGCGTCAAGAAACAATCTAGGAGGCCACGAGGCGGGGGGCACGCCTACCCCCCTGGGCGCGCCCTCCACCCTCGTGGGCCCCACGTTGCTTCACCGACCTACTTCTTCCTCCTATATAAGTCCACGTAGCCCGCAAACATCCCGGAGCACCACAAAAACCTAATTCCACCGCCGCAACCTTCTGTACCCAAGAGATCCCATCTTGGGGCCTTTTTTGGAGCTCCACCGGAGGGGGCGTTGATCACGGAGGGCCTCTACATCAACTCCATGGCCTCTCCGGTGATGTGTGAGTAGTTTACTTCAGACCTTCGGGTCCATAGCTAGTAGCTAGATGGCTTCTTCTCTCTCTTTGGATCTCAATACAAAGTTCTCCTCGATTCTCTTGGAGATCTATTCGATGTAATCTTGTTTTGCGGTGTGTTTGTCGAGATCCAGTGAATTGTGGTTTATGATCAAGTTTATCTATGAACAATATTTGATTCTTCTCTAAATTCTTTTATGTATGATTGGTTTATCTTTGCAAGTCTCTTCGAATTATCAATTTGGTTTGGCCTACTAGATTGATCTTTCTTGCAATGGGAGAAGTGCTTAGCTTTGGGTTCAAGATTGCGGTGCTCGATCCTAGTGACAGTAGGGGAAACGACACGTATTGTATTGTTGCCATCGAGGACAAAAAGATGGGGTTTGTATCATATTGCATGAGTTTATCCCTCTACATCATGTCATCTTGCTTAAGGCATTACTCTGTTCTTATGAACTTAATAATCTAGATGCATGCTGGATAGTGGTCGATGTGTGGAGTAATAGTAGTAGATGTAGGCAGGAGTCGGTCTACTTGTCACGGACATGATGCATATATACATGATCATGCCTATATATTCTCATAATTATTCGCTTTTCTATCAATTGCTCGACAGTAATTTGTTCACCCATCATAATACTTATGCTATCATGAGAGAAACCAATAGTGAAACCTATGGCCCCCGGGTCTATTTTCCATCATACAAGTTTCCAATCTACTTTATTTTGCTATCTTTTACTTTCAATCTATATCATAAAAATGCCAAAAAATATTTATCTTATTATTGTCATCTCTATCAGATCTCACTCTTGCAAGTGGCCGTGAAGGGATTCACAACCCCTTTATCACGTTGGCTGCGAGGTTCTCATTTGTTTGTGTAGGTACGAGGTGACTCGCGCGTGGTCTCCTACTGGATTGATACCTTGGTTCTCAAAAACTAAGGTAAATACTTACGCTGCTTTACTGCATCGCCCTTTCCTCTTCAAGGGAAAACCAACGCAGTGCTCAAGAGGTAGCAAGAAGGATTTCTGGCGCCGTTGCTTGGGAGGCTTACGCAAAGTCAAGTCAAGATTTGATATCCCAACAACTAGCCATTTCTGCCGCCGTTGCTGGGGAGATCTACGCCAAGTCAAGACATACCAAGTACCCATCACAACTCTTATCCTCCGCGTTACATTATTTGCCATTTGCCTCTCGTTTTCCTCTCCCCCACTTCACCCTTGCCGTTTTATTTGCCCTCTTTTCCTCTCGCCCTCTCTTTCCGTTCACCTCTTTTTCGCTTGCTTCATCATTATGGCTAGTCCTTTATCTACTCCTTTGTCTCCCGAGAATGAAGTTCTTAATTTTAAACAAAGGGAGGGAGAAAATCTAAAAGATGCCTGGTACAGAATTTGCAATGCGCAAAATAGATCTACTAGGAAGCAATCTACTTCCGTTCTTCTTCGCAATTTTTATGTGGGCATCACTCCTTGGAATAGATGTATTCTTGATAGCATTACCAGAGGAAAATTCTTGGGTAGCCATACTTTTGATTCTTATAATGCTATGATAGATTTGTTTGGCCCACCACCTATTTTGGTTAATGAAACTATTTTAACTTTGGAACATGTGACGCAAGGCTTGAAATTATTGAAAATTAAGTTGCCACCGTAGAGTTGATTGAAAATTTGGATAGGAAGATCCAAAACCAAATTACCCAATACAGATCTAAGGTAGGAGTTGCTCTTAAATTTTTTAAAGAAAAGGGACCTATGCTTAATGAAAAGATAGATCAAGATTCCACTAGAATTGATAAAATTGAGGATATTCTTACCAACCTTGGGTCTGCCTTTTCTTCCATGAAAAACACTCCTCCTAATGTTAAGATTGCCAAATTGATGTATGTTCTTAAAAATAAGGGTGAAACTTCTAGTAAGGAAAATGCGGACCTCAAATCCATAAGTGCTCACCACAACTTTCTCACTAACCTTAAAGAACCTTTTGCTACAAACGATTTTCTCGATTTTATTCCTAGGAGCTTGATAATTAATAAAAATAAAGAAACTCCTAAGAGTTATAGGTGTCTCATTGAAGAATTACATACCAAAGATGGCAATACCTAGATCTATCCTTGCTTTTATGCCTAGCTAGGGGCGTTAAACGATAGCGCTTGTTGGGAGGCAACCCAATTTTATTTTTATTCCTTGATTTTTGCTCCTGTTTAGTAATAAATAATTTATCTAGCCTTTGTTTTGGTTGTGTTTTTTGTGTTTAATTAGTGTTTGTGCCAATTAGAACCGTTGGGAAGACTTGGGGAAAGTCTTTTTGATCTTGCTGTAAAAAACAGAAACTTTAGCGCTCACGAGAATTGCTGCCATTTTTAAAGTGCTATTTAGTTAATTATTTTTGAAGATGATTAATAGATAAATTTGTCACGTCTAAAAATTTATTTTAGAATTATTGGGGTTCCATAAGTTTGCGTTAGCTACAGATTACTACAGACTGTTATGTTTTTGACAGATTCTGTTTTTCGTGTGTTGTTTGCTTATTTTGATGAATCTATGGCTAGTAAAAGAGTTTATAAACCATAGAGAAGTTGGAATACAGTAGGTTTAACACCAATATAAATCAAGAATGAGTTCACTAAAGTACCTTGAAGTGGTGTTTTGTTTTCTTTTGCTAACGGAGCTCACGAGATTTTCTATTTTGAGTTTTGTGTTGTGAAGTTTTCTAGTTTTGGGTAAAGATTTGATGGATTATAACACAAGGAGTGGCAAGAGCCTAAGCTTGGGGATTCCCATGGCACCCCAAGGTAAAATTCAAGTACACCAAAAATCCTAAGCTTGGGGATGCCCTGGAAGGCATCTCCTCTTTTGTCTTCGTCTATCGGTAACTTTACTTGGAGCTATATTTTTATTCACCACATGATATGTGTTTTGCTTGGAGCGTCTTGTATGATTTGAGTCTTTGCTTTTTAGTTTACCACAATCATCCTTGCTGTACACACCTTTTGAGAGAGACTCACATGATTTGAAATTTATTAGAATACTCTATGTGCTTCACTTATATCTTTTGAGCTATATAGTTTTTGCTCTAGTGCTTCACTTATACTCCCTCCATTCCAAATTACTCGTGATAGGAATGAATGTATATAGAACTAAAATACATCTAGATACATCCATACCTGCAACAATTAATTCGAAATGGAGGGATTATCTTTTAGAGCACAACGGTGGTTTTATTTTATAGAAATAATTGATCTCCCATGCTTCACTTAAGTTATTTTGAGATTCCTTTAGAACAACATGGAAATTTGCTTTTAGGAATAATATAAAAACTTTCATAGAAGTGCATTGAATACTATGCGAAGTTTCATACTTGATAATTGTTTTGATATATGGAGATGGTGATATTAGAGTCATGCTAGTTGAGTAGTTGTGAATTTGAGAAATACTTGTGTCGAAGTTTGTGATTCCCGTAGCATGCACGTATGGTGAACCATTATGTGAAGAAGTCGGAGCATGATTTATTTATTGATTATCTTCCTTATGAGTGGCGGTCGGGGACGAGCGATGGTGTTTTCCTACCAATCTACCCCCTAGGATTATGCACGTAATACTTTGTTTCGATAACTAATAGATTTTTGCAATAAGTATGTGAGTTCTTTATGACTAATGTTGAGTCCATGGACTATACGCACTCTCACCCTTCCACCATTGCTAACCTCTCTAGTATCGCGCAACTTTCGTCGGTACCATAAACCCACCATATACCTTCCTCAAAACAGCCACCATACCTACCTATTATGGAATTTCCATAGCCATTCCGAGATATATTGCCATGCAACTTTCCACTGTTCTGTTATTATGACACACTTCATCATTGTCATATTGCTTGCATGATCATGTAGTTGACATCGTATTTGTGGCAAAGCCACCATTCATAATTCTTCATACATGTCACTCATGCATCATTACACATCCCAGTACACCACCGGAGGTATTCACATACAGTCATATTTTGTTCTAAGTATTGAGTTGTAATTCTTGAGTTGGAAGTAAATTAAAGTGTGATGATCATCATTATTAGAGCATTGTCCCAGTGAGGAAAGGATGATGGAGACTATGATTCCCCCACAAGTTGGTATGAGACTTCGGACAAAAAAATAAAAAAAAAGAGAAAAGAGGCCAAAAAAAGAAGGCCCAAATAAAAAATGATGAGAGAAAAAGAGAGAAGGGATAATGTTACTATCCTTTTTCCACACTTGTGCTTGAAAATAGCACCATGATCTTCATGATAGAGAGTATCCTATGTTATCACTTTTATATACTAGTGGGAGTTTTTCATTATAGAACTTGGCTTGTGTATTCCAATGATGGGCTTCCTCAAAATTGCCTAGGTCCTCATGAGCAAGCAAGTTGGATGCACACCCACTTAGTTCTTTTGTTGAGCTTTCATACACTTATAGCTCTAGTGCATCCGTTGCATGGCAATCCCTACTCACTCACATTGATATCTATTGATGGGCATCTCCATAGCCCGTTGATACGCCTAGTCGATGTGAGACTATCTTCTCCTTTTTGTCTTCTCCACAACCACCATTCTATTCCACATATAGTGCTATATCCATGGCTCACGCTCATATATTGCGTGAAGATTGAAAAAGTTTGAGAACATCAAAAGTATGAAACAATTGCTTGGCTTGTCATCGGGGTTGTGCATGATTTAAATATTTTGTGTGGTGAAGATAGAGCATAGCCAGACTATATGATTTTGTAGGGATAACTTTCTTTGGCCATGTTATTTTGAGAAGACATGATTGCTTAGTTAGTATACTTGAAGTATTATTATTTGTATGTCAATATTAAACTTTTATCTTGAATCTTTCGGATCTGAACATTCATGCCACAATAAGAAAATTTACATTGAGAAATATGTTAGAAAGCATTCCACATCAAAAACTCTTATTTTTTATCATTTACCTACTCGAGGACGAGCAGGAATTAAGCTTGGGGGTGCTTGATACGTCTCCAACGTATCTATAATGTTTGATTGCTCCATGCTATTATATTATCTGTTTTGGATGTTAATGGGCTTTATTTTACACTTTTTATCATTTTTGGGACTAACCTATTAACCGGAGGCCCAACCCAAATTGCTGTTTTTTGCCTATTACGGTGTTTCGCAGAAAAGGAATATCAAACGAAGTCCAAACGGAATGAAACCTTCTGGGAATTGATTTTCTCAACAAACATGATCCAGAAGATTTGGAGTGGGCGTCAAGAAACAATCAAGGAGGCAACAAGGCAGGGGGCGCGCCCTCCACCCTCGTGGGCCCCTTGTTGCTCCACCAACCTACTTCTTCCTCCTATATAAGTCCACGTACCCGGCAAACATCCAGGAGCACCATGAAAACCTAATTCCATCGCGGCAACCTTCTGTGCCCGAGAGATCCCATCTTGGGGCCTTTTCCAGAGCTCCGCCGGAGGGGGCATTGATCACGGAGGGCCTCTACATCAACTCCATGGCCTCTCCGGTGATGTATGAGTAGTTTACTTCAGACCTTCGGGTCCATAGCTAGTAGCTAGATGGCTTCTTCTTTCACTTTGGATCGCAATACAAAGTTCTCCTTGATTCTCTTGGAGATCTATTCGATGTAATCTTCTTTTGCGGTGTGTTTGTCGAGATCCGATGAATTGTGGGTTTATGATCAAGTTTATCTATGAACAATATTTGATTCTTCTCTGAATTCTTCTATGTATGATTGGTTTATCTTTGCAAGTCTCTTTGAATTATTAGTTTGGTTTGGCCTACTAGATTGATCTTTCTTACAATGGGAGAAGTGCTTAGCTTTGGGTTCAATCTTGTGGTGCTCGATCCTAGTGACAGTAGGGGAAACGACACGTATTTTATTGTTGCCATCGAGGATAAAAAGATGGGGTTTATATCATATTGCATGAGTTTACCCCTCTACATGATGTCATCATGCTTAAGGCATTGCTCTATTCTTATGAACTTATACTCTAGATGCATGCTGGATAGCGGTCGATGTGTGGAGTAATAGTAGTAGATGCAGGCAGGAGTTGATGTACTTGTCACACGTGAGGCCTATATACATGATCATGCCTAGATATTCTCATAATTATTCACTTTTCTATCAATTGCTCAATTGAAACCTATGGCCCCCGGGTCTATTTTTCATCATACAAGTTTCCAATCTATTTTTTGCAATCTTTACTTTCAATCTATATCATAAAAATACCAAAAATATTTATCTTATTATTATTATTATCTCTATCAGATCTCACTCTTGCAAGTGGCCGTGAAGGGATTGACAACCCCTTTATCGTGTTGGTTGCGAGGTTCTTATTTGTTTGTGTAGGTACGAGGTGACTCGCGCGTGGTGTCCTACTGGATTGATACCTTGGTTCTCAAAAACTGAGGGAAATACTTACACTGCTTTACTGCATCACCCTTTCCTCTTCAAGGGAAAACCAACGGAGTGCTCAAGAGGTAGCAATTGCCCCCTTTTTATTTTATTTTATTTTTTTGGGCCTTATTATTATTTGGCCTTTCTTTTTTTTCTTTTTATGGTACAATGCTCTATTACTGATGATCATCACACTTCTATTTATTTACAACTCAATGATTACAACTCAATACTAGAACAAGATATGACTCTATATGAATGCCTCCGGCGGTGTACCAAGATGTGCAATGACTCATGAGTGACATATATGAAAGAATTATGAATGGTGGCTTTGCCACAAATACGATGTCAACTACATGATCATGCAAGGCAATATGACAATGATGATGCGTGTCATAATAAACGGAACAATGGATAGTTGCATGGCAATATATCTCGGAATGGCTATGGAAATGACATAATAGGTAGGTATGGTGGCTATTTTGAGGAAGATATAAGGAGGTTTATGTGTGATAGAGCGTATCGTATCACGGGGTTTGGATGCGCCGGCGAAGTTTGCACCAACTCTCAAGGTGAGCAAGGGCAATGCACGGTACCGAAGAGGCTAGCAATGGTGGAAGGGTGAGAGTGCGTATAATCCATGGACTCAACATTAGTCATAAAGAACTCACATACTTATTGCAAAAATCTACAAGTCATCAAAAACCAAGTATTACGCGCATGCTCCTAGGGGATAGATTGGTAGGAAAAGACCATCGCTCGTCCCCGACTGCCACTCATAAGGAAGGCAATCAAATAACACCTCATGTTTCAAATTTGTTACACAATGTTTACCATACGTGCATGCTACGGGACTTGCAAACTTAAACACAAGTATTCCTCAAATTCACAACTACTCAACTAGCACAACTTTGATATCACTATCTCCATATCTCAAAACAATCATCAAGTATCAAACTTCTCTTAGTATTCAATGCACTTATATGAAAGTTTTTATTATGACTAAAAGAAAATTGCCATGTTGTTCTAAAGGACTCTCAAAATAATATAAGTGAATCATGAGAGATCAATTATTTCTATAAAATAAAACCACCACCGTGCTCTAAAAGATATAAGTGAAGTACTAGAGCAAAAAGTATATAGCTCAAAAGATATACGTGAAGCACATAGAGTATTCTAATAAATTCCAATTCATGTGTGTCTCTCTCAAAATATGTGTACAGCAAGGATGATTGTGGTAAACTAAAAAGCAAAGACTTAAATCATACAAGACGCTCCAAGCAAAACACATATCATGTGGCAAATAAAAATATGGCTCCAAGTAAAGTTACCGATGAACGAAGAAAAAAGAGGGGATGCCTTCTGGGGCATTCCCAAGCTTAGGCTTTTGGTGTTCTTGTATTTTACCTTGGGGTGCCATGGACATCCCCAAGCTTAGGCTCTTTCCACTCCTTGTTCCATAATCCATCAAATCTTTACCCAAAACTTGAAAACTTCACAACACAAAACTTAACAGAAAATCTCGTGAGCTCCGTTAGCGAAAGAAAAGAAAACACCACTTCAAGGTACTGTAATGAACTCATTCTTTATTTATATTGGTGTTAAACCTACTGTATTCCAACTTTTCTATGGTTCATAAACTCTATTACTAGCCATAGATTCATCAAAATAAGCAAACAACACACGAAAAACAGAATCTGTCAAAAACAGAACAGTCTGTAGTAATCTGTAGGTTTCGAATACTTCTGGAACCCCAAAAATTCTAAAATAAATTGCTTGACGTGAGGAATTTATCTATTAATCATCTTCAAAAAGAATTAACTAAATATCACTCTCCAGTAAAAAAAAGGCAGCAATTCTCGTGAGCACTAAAGTTTCTGTTTTTTACAGCAGGATCAAAACGTCTTTCCCCAAGTCTTCCCAACGGTTCTACTTGGCACAAACACCGATTAAACACAAAAAATACAATCAAAACAGATTCTAGATAAATTGCTTATTAATAAACAGGATCAAAAGGCAAGGAATAAAAATAAAATTGGGTTGCCTCCCAACAAGCGCTATCATTTAACGCCCTTAGCTAGGCATAAAAGCAAGGATAGATCTAGGTATTGTCATCTTTGGTAGGGAATTCTTCAATAAGACACCTATAACTTTTAGGAGTTTCTTTCTTTTTATTAATTATCAAACTCCTAGGCAAGAAATTAAGAAAATCATTTGTAGCAAAAGGTTCCTTAAGGATAGTGAGAAAATTGGGGTGAACACTTATGGATTTGAGATCCGCATTTTCCTTACTAGAAGTTTCACCCTTATTTTTAGGAACATACATCAATTTGGCAATCTTAACATTAGGAGGAGTGTTTTTCATGGAAGAAAAGGCAGACCCAATGTTGGTAATAATATCCTCAATTTTATCAATTCTAGTGGAATCTTGATCTATCTTTTCATTAACCATAGGTCCCTTTTCTTTAAAAAATTTAAGAGCAACTCCTACCTTAGATCCATATTGGGTAATTTGGTTATGGATCTTTCTATCCAAATTTTCAATTAACTCTATAGTGGCAACTTTATTTTGAATAATTTCAAGCCGTTGCATCACATGTTCCAAAGTTAAAATAGTTCAATTAACCAAAAGAGGTGGTGGGCCAAACAAATCTATCATAGCATTATAAGAATCAAAAGTATGGCTACCCAAGAAATTTCCTCCGGTAATGGTATCAAGAATACATCTATTCCAAGGAGTGATGCCCACATAAAAATTGTGAAGAAGAAAGTAGATTGCTTCCTAGTAGATCTATTTTGCGCATTGCAAATTCTGTACCAGGCATCTTTTAGATTTTCTCCCTCCCTTTGTTTAAAATTAAGAACTTCATTCTTGGGAGACAAAGGAGCGGATAAAGGACTAGCTATAATGACGTAGCAAGCAGAAAAGAGGTGAACGGAAAGAGAGGGCGAAAGGAAAAGAGTGCGGATAAAACGGTAAGGGTGAAGTGGAGGAGAGGAAAACGAGAGTCAAATGGCAAATAATGTAATATGAAGGATAAGGGTTTTGATGGGTACTTGGTATGTCTTGACTTGGCGTAGATCTCCCTGGCAACGGCGCCAGAAATCCTTCTTGCTACCTCTTAAGCATTACGTTGGTTTTCCCTTGAAGAGGAAAGGGTGGTGCAGTAAAGCAGCATAAGTATTTCCCTCGGTTTTTGAGAACCAAGGTATCAATCCAGTAGGACACCACGCGCGAGTCACCTCGTACCTACACAAACAAATAAGAACCTCGCAACCAACACGATAAAGGGGTTGTCAATCCCTTCACGGCCACTTGCAAGAGTGAGATCTGATAGAGATAATAATAATAATAAGATAAATATTTTTGGTATTTTTATGATATAGATTGAAAGTAAAGATTGCAAAAAAATAGATTGGAAACTTGTATGATGAAAATAGACCCGGGGGCCATAGGTTTCATTAGTGGCTTCTCTCAAGATAGCATAAGTATTATGATGGGTGAACAAATTACTGTTGAGCAATTGATAGAAAAGCGAATAATTATGAGAATATCTAGGCATGATCATGTATATAGGCCTCACGTGTGACAAGTACATCAACTCCTGCCTGCATCTACTACTATTACTCCACATATCGACCGCTATCCAGCATGCATCTAGAGTATAAGTTCATAAGAACAGAGCAACGCCTTAAGCATGATGACATCATGTAGAGGGGTAAACTCATGCAATATGATATAAACCCCATCTTTTTATCCTCGATGGCAACAATACAATACGTGTCGTTTCCCTTTCTGTCACTAGGATCGAGCACCGCAAGATTGAACCCAAAGCTAAGCACTTCTCCCATTGCAAAAAAGATCAATCTAGTAGGCCAAACCAAACTGATAATTCGAAGAGACTTGCAAAGATAAACCAATCATACATAAAAGAATTCAGAGAAGATTCAAATATTGTTCATAGATAAACTTGATCATAAACCCACAATTCATCGGATCTTGACAAACACACTGCAAAAGAAGATTACATCGAATAGATCTCCAAGAGAATCGAGGACAACTTTGTATTGAGATCCAAAGAGAGAGAAGAAGCCATCTAGCTACTAGCTATGGACTCGAAGGTCTGAGGTAAACTACTCACACATCATCGGAGGGGCCATGGAGTTGATGTAGAGGCCCTCCATGATCGATGCCACCTCCGATGGAGCTCCGGAAAAGGCCCCAAGATGGGATCTCTTGGGCAGAAGGTTGCGGCGGTGGAAATAGGGTTTCGTGGTGCTCCTGCATGTTTGCGGAGTATATGAATATATATAGGAGGAAGAAGTAGGTCAGTGGAGCAACGAGGGGCCCACGAGGGTGGAGGGCGCACCCAGGGGGTAGGCGTGCCCCTGGCTCATGGCCTCCTCGTTGATTGGTTGACGTCCACTCCAAGTCCTCTGGATCACGTTTGTTCCAAAAATCACGCTCCCGAAGGTTTGATTCCGTTTGGACTCCATTTGATATTTCTTTTCTGCGAAACACTGAAATAGGCAAAAAAACAGCAATTTAGGCTGGGCCTCCGGTTAATAGATTAGTCCCAAAAATAATATAAAAGTGTAAAATAAAGCCCGTTATCATCCAAAACAGATAATATAATAGCATGGAACAATCAAAATTATAGATACGTTGGAGACGTATCATGCCCCTCTTCTCCTCTTGAAGTGTTCTGGGATTTGATGATGGCAACATGTTGTATCATATTCTTCTTGGGAGCAGCCATTTTTGGAGCTGACGTTGACTAAGGGACCAATGGTTTGCCTCTCATTTGCATGGTGTTGTTACGATTTTGGTGGCACTAGCAACGATAGTGAGCGGAGTAGGGTTGCCGTTTGACCTTCTGATGTCGATGGTTTGGTGTTTCTATTAAGTGTGTCCATGCTACATTATGACCGTGTTAGACAAGTAAAATTTGACTGATGTATCAGATTAGGTTAGTGCGAGGCTTGCAACTTTATATTGCGAAGTATGCTAGCAAAATCGGAGCTACATTGTCCTAGATGTGTATATCACTTTTTTGCGGTGCTTTGTAGATTTGGTTTAATGCCTCCATAGTTGGCAAGTTGGTCCTTGTCGAGATGAAGTTAAAATCATCAAATTTAGGGCAATGGATGATGTCGACGGTGCTAGTTGTTGGCGCCGATCTGGTCATATGGTTATTCATGATTAGACATTCCTAATGGTCATGTCGACGGTCCCCTGTGGAAGTTTGTCATCTTGCATTTTGCATTTTCCCTCCAGTTAACCAAACAATTCTCTTCTACTTGATGAATGATAATAATAATTTTTTAGTCATTTAAAAAAACATGTTTGACTCAATTTTGTAATCACACGCATTGCATTATGTGGAACTAAATTTGTAAATCATACCTTATTTATATTGCTTCGCTTAAGGCCAACTTATATAATTGGTCTTAGGAATGGCTGTATAGACAATGCGTAAAACGATTGTTTTCACCGCTGGTGAATGTTTATTTAGATCATTAGCAAGGTCACCTCGTGGTTTCCATTGCTCACATAATTGTGAATGTTTGTGGGAGGGTCTATACATGTGTGTACAAGAGAAAAACGTTATTAAGAGGAGTTTGATGGATCATATAGCTAATTTTTGTTTGTAAGCTATTATATGTCCCTTCACTGTTTAGGCCCAATTGGAAGTTTGGAACACATCAGCTCAAAAGTTTTGAGCATCGACAACTACCACATGTGTGGCACAATAGACATCCGACCATACGACTCGTCCGGTCATACCCAGGAGCCAACCCACATGACCATGTATGGGCGAACATTAAAACTGCTCACACATTCGGGCGTAGCTACGACGACCCACACGACCCTGTGTGGTAATTTCCCACCTCCACCCCGTTAGTGTGAACATGTATGTAATTAGCTTTAGTTGCCATATGTAATTAACTATAGTTGCCATGTCTAATTACTGTAGTTGCCATGAACTTTAGTTGCCATGTATCATTAAATATAATTGACATGTATAACTAATTAGAGTTGCCATGTGTGGTCAAACCATAGTTGCCATGTATTGTCAACCATAGTTACCGTGTGTGATTAACCAGTTGTCACATATGCACATTTGTAGTTGCCGTCTATCACCGTGTGAGCATCGTGTGGGCGAAGAGCAGTTTCACCCACACGTTCAAACGAGCGTCGCGTGTCTGTTCGGGCGAGGAGTGCCCACCCGTGTGGCATTAAATGATAACGCCCACACGACGATGGGTGCTTATGTGGCTCTCGACCTAGATGGCAACTGCTACAATATTCATGCAAATGAATCGAGCGGCATCGACTGATAAATGTCACACGTGTGGGCGTTATCATTTAGCAAAGGTTTTGAGACAGGAAAACTGTAAGAACTGAGATGTAAGGCCAACTCCAATGGACCCCTAAAAAAGAGGAAGATTCGGACGAGTAAACCTTAGTGGAGTATATTTACCCCACTAAGTTTTGGCCGGACCTAACCCATCCCCAAAATATAACATGTATAATTTTGTTTCTTCTAACTTATTCATTTCTAGTTTACATTTCAACTACATATTAGCACACATATAGAAAAGAGACATAAATTCGAAGGTTCAAGAAAATCATGAATACAGTCTACAAACCGAATTTAAAGTTTACAAACTGAATTATTCGAACTAAAACACACCTAATGCCTCAAATGTATACCCTCCATCCCAAAATAAGTGACTCAAGTTTGTATTAAGTTTAGTACAAACTTGAGTCACTTATTTTGGGATGGAGGGAGTAGCAAATAACATGAGAAACACAACTAAGAAGTGCTATGAAGTAGCCAGTGATGCTCAATAAGATTTTCTCGGAGTTGAGTATGAACTTGTTGGTTCTTAATCCCACAATGCCCTTCAAGGTATTACTGGATCCTATTTGGATCATACTCTGGCTCACTAGAAGTCCTCTTACTTCACTTTTTGCCATCAACATCTGAGTGTCTTCCTTGTTGGGTGCCCTCAAGTACTCCAGTCCAAAAACATTGATCACAACTTTAGTGAACCTTCGAACAGCCTCCAAGATTGTGTCTTCACCAACACGGACATAATCGTCAATTGCATCGGCCGAACACCCATATGCCAAAACTCAAACAACCGCAATGCACTTCATCAGAGGGTTTGCACTTATCTCTCCGCATACATTTCTTCGAAGCTCATCATACTTCTCAATGGCTTTTGCAATGGTCAGAAAAAAAGACTTGTGTGCATCTGAAAGCACCGACGAAAGTACTTCTCCGGATAGGTTGGATTTGGATCAAACTAGTCTCTCATGATCTTGGCATGGCCCTTCACTTTATCATGGTCGATTGGTATGTGGCCAAACTGTGATTCTCTCCTAGGCCGCCGAATATCATCATTGAAAATCATCCCAAGAACAGTTTCAAAGTCTTCGTCATCTTCTTCCTCTTCGGATGACGACGAGTCCTCGAAGACCATCTCCCTCAACCTCTTCATCTTCAATTCAAACGGCCCGATTCAAAACGAAACAAAAAAAACTCACCTAGGCAAACCATCGAACACTTGCAAGGCGGCGGCGGTGCACTGGCCGACCAACGTCGTTTAGGCCAAACCAGCGGGCGGCGACGTGTGGGAATGACCTGCAGCGGTGCCCAAGAAGGTCAGATGCAGCATCCGCCAACAGAGGAAGAAGATTCGAAGCAATCCAACAAATTGGCTATGGCGACGGCGGCGGCGTTCACCTTGATTTCAGCAACGGCGACAGACGACGAACGGGCTCGGAGTCGAGCAGAAGGGCGGAGAGGGCCAAGGGAGGCAACTAGGTAGTGGCGGGGCCAGTGGACGTTCGTTGGGAGGTGCGTCGGCGAAGAGGCAGTGGGGGGAGAGGCAGATTTTTTTTTCTTCTGAGCGGTAGTGGCCGAGTATATTTAGGCGCTGGATAAAAGGCAGAGTAACAATTATTCTCTATTAGCTAAATGCTGAATGCTGGTTAGAGGAGTAAAATTAAAGAGGATCAGCTAGAGTTGGCCTAATGCATCTAAATTGTCACAGTAATTTGAAATTTTTGAATACTTCAAATTGCAGATCGGATACCACACTGTAAAAGCGTAGGAATTCTAGACACAAGTCATGTTTGTTTTTCTCCAAACTTCATATGGATCGCTCATTTTCCTAGTAATTTCATAGGAACCTGGGACGATTTGTATTGAAATTCAGCCCTCTCAAACTCATACGATTTTTGTTCTAAAAAAACTACTATGATTTTTCCATATTTCCAAAAAATGTGGTACGCAATTGCATTTAGACCCGAGCTTGTGCGACGTGTGAACGGGAGGAAAAAATACAAGGGATTGAAGACGCACATTTTTCAGAGAAGCTAGACCGATCAACACGAAATTGACTCAAGATCAACCAGGCGACCATCCATCTATTCAGTTTGCCGTGTGCATGAACCGAGGCAGGGCACCGCTCCCCATGCATCAAACACGTTTTCTTCAGTGTAGACACATAGACGGCACGCGGCATGGCCAAGCAGTACAAGGTCATTCAATATTAGTCGAAGTCGTTTGGTCCACCGTTTTGACGGCGCACCTGTACGGGCAACTTCGCCGAAGCTGCACGTTACGTGAGGCATTGCAGTGGTATTCGACAAGAGATTCAAGTCGTCTCCCTCTGGGTCTTCGACCCGCTGGCAGATGCATATTTCTCTCTTGTGACGGAGGAAAGAAAATGTGAAGAGAAAAAAATAGCCTAAAAAGATATAAAAATAGGGGGCATTCCGAGAATTGAACTCAGGACCTCTCGCACAATAAGCGAGAATCATAGCACTAGACCAAATGCCCATTAGTTAAGAAAATTTTCATTATCGGGCTATATATAATGATGCGCGCTAGAGCTTTGGGATGCAGATTTTAGGATTTCCCGAAATGCTTTTCAGGTGGGTTGCTTTCAGGTTTCAGCGAGTCATTTCTTTGGACCAGTTGGATTTCCACGGAGCGGTATGGTTATTGCTTTCCGACACGGCAGAGGGTGGTGCTCAACTGCTGATTGTTCTCCGACAGAGTTCTCCTCCTCCTTCTATATGCCAACTCGCCGGAGCGACATGCCTAGCGTCTCCCTTCGGGGATCAAATGTGAGAGATCAGCATGCGGTTTAAGTTGGGAATAGGGGATTTTTCACCCGGTTCTCAGAGACGTCTGTTAAACTCCCCGGCCACTTGGCCAAATTTTGTAATCTCCTCCTGCTAAGTCAATGAAATGTGATCCATTGAATCTTTCAAAAAAATATGCCAACAAAATTTCACCGCAAATAATTCAATTCCAGTGAAAACCGGGATAATTCAAGCATTCAAAATTAGGCTTAACTCAACTGTTTAAATAGAAATATTTCCAACTGCATACCGGTTACTCTCAATTTGATGCTGCTTCCTAAAACTAGGGAGAATGAAACTAATAAAAACTAACCTAGTAGTTGTGCCCTAAATTTCATCATCATCAATGATGCCATGTCTAGCAGCACATCGAGTGGGGACTGTAATATGGGATCCGGATTCGCTGACTTAGCCACAGCAAGTCCCCGCTGACTTTGCCGCAGGATCAAGATTCGAAGGCTGAGATTCGCTGAATCACTGTTTCCAATACTGTTCACATAAATCACTGTTCGTGCAAATCACTGTTGACCATACTGTAGCATCCGATTAGGCCGTCGCTTTTCAATCAGACGGACGTGATTAAGCAAAGGTAGCGGCACTGTAGCCTCGCTACCTTTGCCAGGGCAAGTCAGCGAATTTGAATCGTGTAATATGAGCCACACCTGATGTGTGCCTTGGTATTAGTTTAGCAGTGAGGTACCATAGTAATCCAGGAGTGGATCACTGGACAAAAGAACTCGTCGTAAATGGTTACGTTGATGCAAGCTTTGACACTGATCCGGATGACTCTAAGTCACAAACCGGATACATATTTTTATTGAATGGTGGAGCTGTCAGTTGGTGCAGTTTCAAGCAGAGCGTCATGGCGGGATCTATGTGTGAAGCGGAGTACATAGTTGCTTCGGAAGCAGCAAATGAAGACATCTGGATGAAGGAGTTCATATCCGATATAGGTGTCATACCTAGTGCATCGGGTCCAATGAAAATCTTGTGACAATAATGGTGAAATTGCCTTGGCAAAGGAATTCAGATTTCACAAAAGAACCAAGCACATCAAAAGACGCTTCAATTCCATCCGCGATCAAGTCAAGGAGGGAGACATAGAGATTTGCAAGATACATACGAATCTGAATGTTGCAGACCCGTTGACTAAGCCTCTCTCACGAGCAAAACATGATCAGCACCAAGACTCGATGGGTGTTAGAATCATTAGAATGTAATCTAGATTATTGACTCTGGTGCAAGTGGGAGACTGAAGGAAATATGCCCTAGAGGCAATAATAAATTTGTTATTTATATTTACTTATATCATGATAAATGTTTATTATTCATGCTAGAATTGTATTAACCAGAAACTTAGTACATGTGTGAATACATAGATAAACAGAATGTCACTAGTATGCCTCTACTTGACTAGCTTGTTAATCAAAGATGCTTAAGTTTCCTAACCATAGACATGAGTTTTCATTTGATGAACGAGATCACATCATTAGAGAATGATGTGATTGACTTGACCCATCCATTAGCTTAGCACTATGATCGTTTAGTTTATTGCTATTCTTGATGATTATAAATTGTTCTCATAAATTGTTTGCTCACAAAATCCCTATGCACAGGAAATGGGTTAGACTTAAATGTGCTAGTCATATCTTCATGATGCTCTCTTTATGTTTCAATTATTATCTTTTATGTGAGCATCATTGAAATCATCATGCCTAGCTAGGGGCGTTAAACGATAGCGCTTGTTGGCAGACAACCCAATTTTATTTTTGTCCTTTGCTTTTTGCTCCTATTTTGTAATAAATAATCCATCTAGCTTTTGTTATGATTGTATTTTTTTATGTTTTAATTAGTGTTTGTACCAAGTAAAGCCTTTAGTATCTTTTTGGGTGATTATTGTTTGATCTTGCTGATAAAAACAGAAAGTATGCGCTCATGAAAATAATTTTCATTTTTTTACCAGAGACCGATAAAATACCAATTCCAACTGCAGTAGATCAATATACAAATTGTCCTGGTCGTCCTAATTTTTCAGAATTTTTGAAGTTATAGAAGTATTCGAAACTTCCAGATTACTACAGATTGTTCTGTTTTTGACAGATTCTGTTTTTTATGTGTTGTTTGCTTATTTTGATGAATCTATAAGTAGTATCGGAGGGTATGAACCATAGAGAAGTTGGAATAAAGTAGATATTACACCAATATGAATTTATAATGAGTTCACAACAGTACCTAAGTGGTGATTTATTTTCTTATACTAACGGAGCTTACGAGTTTTCTGTTAAGTTTTGTGTTGTGAAGTTTTCAAATTTTGGGTAAAGATTCGATGGACTCTGAAATAAGAAGTGGCAAGAGCCTAAGCTTGAGGATGCCCAAGGCAACCCAAGGTAATATTCAAGGACAACCAAGAGCCTAAGCTTGGGGATGCCCTGGATGGCATCCCCTATTTCGTCTTCGTTCATTGGTAACTTTACTTGGAGCTATATTTTTATTCACCTCATGATATGTGTTTTGCTTGGAGCGTCATTTTATTTTATTTTATTTTGCTTGCTGTTTGAATAAAATGCCAAGATATGAAATTCTTAAATAATTAGAAAGTCTTCACATAGTTGCATAATTATTCAACTACTCATTGATCTTCACTTATATCTTTCGGAGTAGTTTGTCGTTTGCTCTAGTGCTTCACTTATGTCTTTTAGAGAATGACTGTGGTTCTATTTTATAGAAATTATTGATCTCTCATGCTTCACTTTTATTATTTTGAGAGTCTTTTAGAACAGCATGGTAATTTGCTTTGGTTATGAAATTAGTCCTAATATGATATGTATCCAAGATGGGTATAATAAAAACTTTCATATAGAGTGCATTGAATACTATGAGAAGTTTGATACTTGATGATTGTTTTCAGATATGAAGATGGTGATATTAGAGTCATGCTAGTTGAGTAGTTGTGAATTTGAGAGATGCTTGTGTTAAAGTTTGTGATTCCCGTAGCATGCACATATGGTGAACCGTTATGTGATGAAGTCAGAGCATTATTTATTTTTTGATTGTCTTCCTTATGAGTGGCGGTCGGGGACGAGTGATGGTCTTTTCCTACCAATCTATCCCCCTAGGAGCATGTGTGTAATACTTCGTTTCGATAACTAATAAATTTTTGCAATAAGTATGTGAGTTCTTTATGACTAATGTTGAGTCCATGGATTATACGCACTCTCATCCTTCCACTGCTGCTAGCCTCTCTAGTACCGCGCAACTTTCGCCGGTACCATAAACCCACCATATACCTTCCTCAAAACAGCCACCATACCTACCTATTATGGCATTTCCATAGCCATTCCGAGATATATTGCCATGCAACTTTCCACCATTCCGTTTATTATGACACACTCCATCATTGTCATATTCCTTCGCATGATCATTTAGTTCACATCGTATTTGTGGCAAAGCCACCGTTTATAATTTTTTATACATGTCACTCTTGATTCATTGCACATCCCAGTACACCGCCGGAGGCATTCACATAGAGTCATATTTTGTTCTAAGTATCGAGTTTTAATTCTTGAGTTGTAAGTAAATCAAAGTGTGATGATCATCATTATTAGAGCATTGTCCCATGTGAGGAAAGAATGATGGAGACTATGATTCTCCCACAAGTCGGGATGAGACTTCGGACAAAAAATAAAAAAAAGAGAAAAAAAGAGGCCATAAAAAAGAGAAGGCCACAAAAAAATAAAAAAATGAGAGAAAAAGAGAGAAGGGGCAATGCTACTATCCTTTTACCACACTTGTGCTTCGAAGTAGCACCATGATCTTCATGATAGAGAGTCTCCAATGTTGTCATTTTCATATACTAGTGGGAATTTTTCATTATAGAACATGGCTTGTATATTCCAATGATGGGCTTCCTCAAAATGCTCTAGGTCTTCGTGAGCAAGCGAGTTGGATGCGCACCCACTTAGTTTATTTTTGAGCTTTCATACACTTATAGCTCTAGTGCAACCGTTGCATGGCAATCCCTACACACTCACATTGATATCTATTGATGGGCATCTCCATAGCCCGTTGATATGCCTAGTTGATCTGAGACTATCTTCTCCTTTTTGTCTTCTCCACAACCACCATTTTATTCCACCTATAGTGCTATGTCCATGGCTCACGCTCATGTATTGCGTGAAGATTGAAAAAGTTTGAGAACATCAAAAGTATGAAACAATTTCTTGGCTTGTTATCGGGGTTGTGCATGATTTAAATATTTTGTGTGATGAAGATAGAGCATAGCCAGACTATATGATTTTGTAGGGATAGCTTTCTTTGGCCATGTTATTTTGAGAAGACATGATTGCTTTGTTAGCATGCTTGAAGTATTATTTTTTATGTCAATATTAAACTTTTGTCTTGAATCTTATGGATCTGAATATTCCTTCCACAATAGAGAAAATTACATTGAAAATTATGTTAGGTAGCATTCCACATCAAAAATTCTGTTTTTATCATTTACCTACTCGAGGACGAGCAGGAATTAAGCTTGGGGATGCTTGATACGTCTCCAACGTGTCTATAATTTTTGATTGTTCTATGCTATTATATTATCAATGTTAGATGTTTTTATATGCATTTATATGCTATTTTATATGATTTTTGGGACTAACCTATTAACCTAGACCCAGTGCCAATTTCTGTTTTTTCCTTATTTTTGAGTTTTACAGAAAAGGAATACCAAACGGAGTCCAATTGAAGTGCCAATTTTTGATGATTTTTTATGGACCAGAAGAAGCCCTCGATGTAAAAGAGTTGGGCCAGAAGAGTCCCGGGCCGTCCATGAGGGTGGGGGCGCGCCCTCCCCCCTCCCCCCCCCCAGCGCGCCGCCCTATCTCGTGGACGACTCGGGCACCTCCCTGACTTATTCCCGATGCCAAAAATTCCTATAAATACTGAAACCTCCAGAAAATAACCTAGATCAGGAGTTCCGCCGCCGCAAGCCTCTGTAGACACCGAAAAACCAATCTAGACCCATTCCGGCACCCTACCGGAGGGGGGAATCCCTCTCCGATGGCCATCTCCATCATCCCGGCGCTCTCCATGATGAGGAGGGAGTAGTTCACCCTTGGGGCTGAGGTTATGTACCATTAGCTATGTGTTTGATCTGATCTCTCTCTCTCTTTCGTGTTCTTGATTTGGCACGATCTTGATGTATCACGAGCTTTGCTATTATAGTTTGATCTTATGATGTTTCTCCCCCTATACTCTCTTGTAATGGATTGAGTTTTCCCTTTGAAGTTATCTTATCGGATTGAGTCTTTAAGGATTTGAGAACACTTGATATATGTCTTGCATGTACTTATCTGTGGGGACAATGGGATATTCACGTGATCCACTTGATGTATGTTTTGGTGATCAACATGCGAGTTCGGTGACCTCGTGAATTTATGCATAGGGGTTGGCACACGTTTTCGTCTTGACTCTTCGGTAGAAACTTTGGGGCACTCTTTGAAGTTCTTTGTGTTGGTTGAGTAGATGAATCTAAGAATGTGTGATGCATATCGTATAATCATACCCACAGATACTTAAGGTAACATTGGAGTATCTAGATGACATTAGGGTTTTGGTTGATTTGTGTCTTACGGTTTTATTCTAGTATGAACTCTAGGATAGATGGAACGGAAAGAATAGCTTTGTGTTATTTTACTACGGACCCTTGAATAGATCGACCAGAAAGAATAACTTTGAGGTGGTTTCGTACCCTACAATAATCTCTTTGTTTGTTCTCCGCTATTAGTGACTTTGGAGAGACTCTTTGTTGCATGTTGAGGGATACTTATATGATCCAATTATGTTATTATTGTTGAGAGAACTTGCACTAGTGAAAGTATGAACCCTAGGCCTTGTTTCAACGCATTGCAATACCGTTTTCGCTCACTTTTATCATTGGTTACCTTGCTATTTTTATATTTTCATATTACAAAAACCTATATCTACCATCCATATTGCACTTGTATCACCATCTCTTCGCCGAACTAGTGCACCTATACAATTTACCATTGTATTGGGTGTGTTGGGGACACAAGAGACTCTTTGCTATTTGGTTTCAGGGTTGTTTGAGAGAGACCATATTCATCCTACGCCTCCCACGGATTGATAAACCTTAGGTCATCCACTTGAGGGAAATTTGCTACTGTCCTACAAACCTCTGCACTTGGAGGCCCAACAACGTCTACAAGAAGAAGGTTGTGTAGTAGACATCAGAGACTGAAGGAAATATGCCCTAGAGGCAATAATAAAGTTGTTATTTATATTTTCTTATATCATGATAAATGTTTATTATTCATGCTAGAATTGTATTAACCGGAAACTTAGTACATGCATGAATACATAGACAAACAGAATGCCACTAGTATTGGTGTAAAGTGCATGAAGAAACTCTATGTTGATGGATTTTTGGAATCACTTGATGCTTGCGAACCATGCCTCATGGGCAAGATGACTAAGATTCCATTCTCCGGAACAATGGAGCGAGCAACTGACTTATTGGAAATAATACATATTCATGTATGCGGTCCGATGAGTGTTGAGGCTCGCGGCGGGTTTCGTTATTTTCTGACCTTCACAAATGATTTGAGCAGATATGGGTACATCTACTTGATGAAACATAAGTCTGAAACATTTGAAAAGTTCAAAGAATTTCAGAGTGAAGTGGAAAATCATCGTAACAAGAAAATAAAGTTTCTGTGATCTGATCGTGGAGGAGAATATTTGAGTTACGAGTTTAGTTTTCATTTGAAACAACGCGGAGTAGTTTCGCAACTCACGCCACCTGGAACACCACAGCGTAATGGTGTGTCTGAACGTCATAACCGTACTTTACTAGATATGGTGCGGTCTATGATGTCTCTTACCGATTTATCACTATCATGTTGGGGTTATGCATTAGAGACAGCTGCATTCATGTTAAATAGGGCACCATCTAAATCCGTTGAGATGACACCATATGAACCGTGGTTTGGCTAGAAACCTAAGCCGTCATTTCTTAAAGTTTGGGGCTGCGATGCTTATGTGAAAAAGTTTCAACCTGATAAGCTCGAACCCAAATCGGAGAAATGTGTCTTCCTAGAATACCAAAAGGAAATTGTTGGGTACGCCTTCTATCATAGATCCAAAGGCAAGATCTTTATTGCTAAAAGTGGATCCTTTCTAGAGAAGGAGTTTCTCTTGAAAGAAGTGAGTGGGCGGAATGTAGAACTTGATGAGGTAATTATACCTTCTCCCGAATTGGAAAGTAGTTCATCACAAAAATCAGTTCTAGTGATCTCTACACCAATTAGTGAGGAAGCTAATGATGATGATCAGGAAACTTCAGGTCAAGTTACTACCAAACCTCATAGGACAATCAGAGTATGGTCCGCACCAGAGTGGTACGGTAATCCTTTCTGGAAGTCATGTTACTAGACCATGACGAACCTACGAACTATGAGGAAGCGATGATGAGCCCAGATTCCGTGAAATGGCTTGATGCCATGAGATCTGAGATGGGATCCATGTATGAGAACAAAGTATGGACTTTGATTGACTTGCCCGATGATCGGTGAGTCATTAAGAATAAATGGATCTTCAAGAGGAAGACAGACGCTGATAGTAGTGTTACTATCTACAAAGCTCAAATTGTCGCAAAATGTTTTCGACAAGTTCAAGGTGTTGACTACGATTTTCTCACTCGTATTTATGCTTAAAAGTCTGTCTGAATCATGTTAGCAGTTGTGTATTTTATGAAATCTGGCAAATGGATGTCAAAACTGTATTCCTTCATGGATTTCTTAAAAAAAGAGTTGTATATGATGCAACCAGAAGGTTTTGTCAATCCTAAAGGTGCTAACAAAGTGAACAAGCTCCAGCGATCCATCTATGGACTGGTGCAAGCATCTCGGAGTTGGAATATATGCCTTGATAAAGTGATCAAAGCATATGGTTTTATATAGACTTGCGGTGAAGCCTGTATTTACAAGAAAGTGAGTGGGAGCACTACAACATTTCTGATAAGTATATGTGAATGACATATTGTTGATCGGAAATAATTTAGAATTTTCTGTCAAGCATAAAGGAGTGTTTGAAAAGAGTTTTTCAAAGAAAGACCTCAATGAAGCTGCTTACAAATTGAGCATCAAGATCTATAGAGATAGATCAAGACGCTTGATAAGTTTTTCCAATGAGTACATACCTTGACAAGATTTTGAAGTAGTTCAAAATGGAACAGTCAAAGAAGGAGTTCTTGCCTGTGTTGCAAGGTGTAAAGTTGAGTAGAGACTCAAAACCCGACCACGGCAGAAAATAGAAAGAGAATGAAAAGTCATTCCCTATGCCTCAGTCATAGGTTCTATAAAGTATGCTATGCTGTTTACTATTCCTATTGTATACCTTAGCATTTTTCTGGTAAGAGAGTACAATAGTGATCTAGGATTAGATCGCTGGACAGCGGTCAAAATTATCCTTAGAGGACTAAGGAAATATTTCTCGATTATGAAGGTGATAAAAGAGTTCGTCGTAAAGAGTTACATCGATGTAAGCTTTTTACATCGATCTAGATGACTCTAAGTCTCGATCTGGATACATATTGAAAGTGGGAGCAATTAGCTAGAGTAGCTCCGTGCAGAGCATTGTAGACATAGAAATTTGCGAAATACATACGGATCTAAATGTTGTAGACCCGTTGACTAAATTTCTCTCACAAGCAAAACATGATCACTCTTTGGGTGTTAATCACATAGCGATGTGAACTAGATTATTGACTCTAGTAAACCCTTTGGGTGTTAGTCACATGGAGATGTGAACTAATAACATAAATATGTGAACTATTGGTGATAAATCACATGACGATGTGAACTAGATTATTGACTCTAGTGCAAGTGGGAGACTGAAGGAAATATGCCCTAGAGGCAATAATAAAGTTGTTATTTATATTTCCTTATATCATGATAAATGTTTATTATTCATGCTAGAATTGTATTAACCAGAAACTTAGTACATGTGCGAATACATAGACAAACAGAGTGTCACTAGTTTGCCTCTACTTGACTAGCTCGTTGAATCGATGATGGTTATGTTTCCAAACCATAGACATGAGTTGTCATTTGATTAATCGGATCACATCATTAGAGAATGATGTGATTGACTTGACCCATCCGTTAGCTTAGCACGATGATCGTTTAGTTTGTTGCTATTGCTTTCTTCATGACTTATACATGTTCCTATAACTATGAGATTATGCAACTCCCGAATATCGGAGGAACACTTTGTGTGCTACCAAACGTCACAACGTAACTGGGTGATTATAAAGGTGCTCTACAGGTGTCTCCGATGGTACTTGTTGAGTTGTCATCAAGATTAGGATTTGTCACTCCGATTGTCGGAGAGGTATCTTTGGGCCCTCTCGGTAATGCACTTCAGTATAAGCCTTGCAAGCATGTAACTAATGAGTTAGTTGCAGGATGATGTATTATAGGACGAGTAAAGAGACTTGCCGGTAACGAGATTGATCTAGGTATTGAGATACCGATGATAGAATCTCGAGCAGGTAACATACCGATGACGAAGTGAACAACGTATGTTGTTATGCGGTTTGACCGATAAAGATCTTCGTAGAATATGTGGGAGCCAATATGAGCATCCAGGTTCCGCTATTGGTTATTGACCGGAGACGTGTCTCAGTCATGTCTACATAGTTCTCAAACCCGTAGGGTCCGCACGCTTAACATTCGGTGACGATCGGTATTATGATTTTATGTGTTTTGATGTACCAAAGGTAGTTCGGAGTCCCGGATGAGATTGGGGACATGACGAGGAGTCTCGAAATGGTCGAGACGTAAAGATCGATATATTGGACGACTATATTCGGACATCGGAAAGGTTCCGAGTGATCCGGGTATTTTTCGGAGTACCGGAGAGTTACGGGAATTCGCCGGAGGGGTCAATAGGCCTTCATGGGCCTTAGTGGAAAGAGAGGGCAGCAAGGAAGTGTGGGGTGCGCCCCCTAGGCCCAAACCGAATTGGTTTAGGGCTTTGGGGGCCGGCCCCCTCTTTCCTTCTCCCCTACTCCTCTTTCCTTCCCCTCCTAGTTGGACTAGGAAAGGGGGAACATACTCCTAGTAGGAGTAGGATTCCCCCCTTGGGGCGCATCCTATGAGGCCGCCGGCCCCCTCCCCTTGCTCCTTTGTATACGGGGGTAGAGGGCACCCTGGAACACACAAGTTGATCTATTGATCTATTCCAACCATGTGCGGTGCCCCGTCCACCATAATCCACCTCGATTATGTCATAGCGGTGCTTAGGCGAAGCCCTGCGTCGGTAGCATCATCATCACCGTCATAACGCCATCATGCTGACGAAACTCTCGCGTGAAGCTCTGCTGGATCGGAGTTCGTGGGACGTCATCGAGTTGAACGTGTGCTGAACTCGGAGGTGTCGTGCATTCGGTACGTGGATCGGTCGGATCGTGAAGACGTACGACTACATCAACCGCATTGTGCTAACGCTTCCACTTTCGGTCTACGAGGGTACGTAGACACACTCTCCCCTCTCGCTGCTATGCATCACCATGATCCTGTGTGTGTGCGTAGGAAAATTTTGAAATTACTACGTTCCCCAATAGTGGTATTAGAGCCAGGTTTATGCGTAGATGTTATATGCACGAGTAGAACACAAAGGAGTTGTGGACGTGGGTATATACATATTGCTTGCCATCACTAGTTGATTCTTGATTCAACGGCATTGTTGGATGAAGCGGCCCAGACCGGCATTACGCGTACGCTTATACAAGACTGGTTCTACCGACGTGCTTCGCACACAGGTGGCTAGTGGGTATCTATTTCTCCAGCTTTAGTTGAATCGGATTCAATGAATAGGGTTCTTTCTGAAGATCAAAAAGCAATCACTATACCGCGTTGTGGTTTTTGATGCGTAGGTAAGAACGGTTCTTGCTCAACCCGTAGCAGCCACGTAAAACTTGCATCAACAAAGTAGAGGACGCCTAACTTGTTTTTGCAGGGCATGTTGTGATGTGATATGGTCAAGACATGATGAGATATAAGTTATTGTATAAGATGATCATGTTTTATTGAAGTTATCGGCAACTGGCTGAAGCCTAATGGTTGTCTCTTTATTGCATAAGATGCAAGTGTCATGTAATTGCTTTACTTTATCGCTATGCGATAGCAATAGTTGCAAAAGCAATAGTTGGTGAGACGACCATGTGACGACACATTGACAGAGATCAAGATGATGGAGATCATGGTGTCATGCCGGTGACGATTGAGATCATGACGGTAATTTGGAGATGGAGATCAAAGGCGCAAGATGATCATGGCCATATCATGTCACATATTTTGATTGCATGTGATGTTTATCCTTTATGCATCTTATTTTGCTTAGTTCGGCGGTAGCATTATAAGATGATATCTCACTAAATTTCAAGGTATAAGTGTTCTCCCTGAGTATGCACCGTTGTGACAGTTCGTTGTGCCGAGACACCACGTGATGATCGGGTGTGATAAGCTCTACATTCACTAGTATTGGTGTAAAGCGCATGAAGAAACTCCATGTTGATGGATTTTTGGAATCACTTGATGCTTGCGAACCATGCCTCATGGGCAAGATGACTAAGACTCCATTCTCCGGAACAATGGAGCGAGCAACTGACTTATTGGAAATAATACATATTCATGTATGCGGTCCGATGAGTGTTGAGGCTCGCGGCGGGTTTCGTTATTTTCTGACCTTCACAAATGATTTGAGCAGATATGGGTACATCTACTTGATGAAACATAAGTCTGAAACATTTGAAAAGTTCAAAGAATTTCAGAGTGAAGTGGAAAATCATCGTAACAAGAAAATAAAGTTTCTGTGATCTGATCGTGGAGGAGAATATTTGAGTTACGAGTTTAGTCTTCATTTGAAACAACGCGGAGTAGTTTCGCAACTCACGCCACCTGGAACACCACAGCGTAATGGTGTGTCCGAACGTCATAACCGTACTTTACTAGATATGGGGCGGTCTATGATGTCTCTTACCGATTTATCACTATCATGTTGGGGTTATGCATTAGAGACAGCTGCATTCACGTTAAATAGGGCACCATCTAAATCCGTTGAGATGACACCATATGAACCGTGGTTTGGCTAGAAACCTAAGCCGTCATTTCTTAAAGTTTGGGGCTGCGATGCTTATGTGAAAAAGTTTCAACCTGATAAGCTCGAACCCAAACAGGAGAAATGTGTCTTCATAGAATACCAAAAGGAAATTGTTGGGGTACACCTTCTATCACAGATCCAAAGGCAAGATCTTTGTTTCTAAAAGTGGATCCTTTCTAGAGAAGGGGTTTCTCTCGAAAGAAGTGAGTGGGAGGAATGTAGAACTTGATGGGGTAATTATACCTTCTCCCGAATTGGAAAGTAGTTCATCATAGAAATCAGTTCTAGTGATCTCTATACCAATTAGTGAGGACGTTAATGATGATGATCATGAAACTTTAGATCAAGTTAGTACCGAACCTCGTAGGACAACCAGAGTATGGTCCGCACCAGAGTGGTACGGTAATCCTTTCTGGAAGTCATGTTACTAGACCATGACGAACCTACGAACTATGAGGAAGCGATGATGAGCCCAGATTCCGCGAAATGGCTTGATGACATGAGATCTGAGATGGGATCCATGTATGAGAACAAAGTATGGACTTTGATTGACTTGCCCGATCATCGGTGAGTCATTAAGAATAAATGCATCTTCAAGAGGAAGACGGACGCTGATAGTATTGTTACTATCTACAAAGCTCGAATTGTCGCAAAATGTTTTCGACAAGTTCAAGGTGTTGACTATGATTTTCTCACTCGTATCGATGCTTAAAAGTCTGTCCGAATCATGTTAGCAGTTGCCGCATTTTATGAAATCTGGCAAATGGATTTCAAAACTGTATTCCTTCATGGATTTCTTAAAAAAAGTTGTATATGATGCAACCAGAAGGTTTTGTCAATCATAAAGGTGCTAACAAAGTGAGGAAGCTCCAACGATCCATCTGTGCACTGGTGCAAGCATCTCGGAGTTGGAATATATGTTTTGATAAAGTAATCAAAGCATACGGTTTTATACAGACTTGCAGTGAAGCCTGTATTTACAAGAAAGTGAGTGGGACTACTACATCATTTCTGATAAGTATATGTGAATGACATATTCTTGATCGGAAGTAATGTAGAATTTTCTGGAAAGCATAAAGGAGTGTTTGAAAAGAGTTTTTCAAAGAAAGACCTCGATGAAGCTGCTTACACATTGAGCATCAAGATCTATAGAGATAGATCAAGACGCTTGATAAGTTTTTTCCATGAGTACATAGCTTGACAAGAGTTTGAAGTAGTTCAAAATGGAACAGTCAAAGAAGGAGTTCTTGCCTGTGTTGCAAGGTGTGAAGTTGAGTAGAGAGTCAAAACCCGACCACGGCAGAAAATAGAAAGTGAATGAAAAGTCATTCCCTATGCCTCAGTCATGGGTTCTATAAAGTATGCTATGCTGTTTACCAGTCCTATTGTATACCTTAGTGTTTTTCTGGCAAGGGAGTACAATAGTGATCTAGGAGTAGATCACTGGACAACGGTAAAAATTATCCTTATAGGACTAAGAAATATTTCTCGATTAAGGAGGTGATAAAAGAGTTCGTCGTAAAGAGTTACATCAATGTAAGCTTTTTACATTGATCTAGATGACTCTAAGTCTCGATCTGGATACATATTGAAAGTGGGACCAATTAGTTAGAGCAGATCCGTGTAGAGCATTGTAGACATCGAAATTTGCGAAATACATACGGATCTAAATGTTGTAGACCCTTGACTAAATTTCTCTCACAAGCAAAACGTGATCACTCTTTGGGTGTTAATCACATAGCGGTGTGAACTAGATTATTGACTCTAGTAAACCCTTTGGGTGTTAGTCACATGAAGATGTGAACTAATCGCATAAATGTGTGAACTATTGGTGTTAAATCACATGACGATGTGAACTAGATTATTGACTCTAGTGCAAGTGGGAGACTGAAGGAAATATGCCCTAGAGGCAATAATAAAGTTGTTATTTATATTTCCTTGTATCATGATAAATGTTTATTATTCATGCTAGAATTGTATTAACCGCAAACTTAGTACATGTGTGAATACATAGACAAACAGAGTGTCACTAGTTTGCCTCTACTTGACTAGCTCATTGAATCAATGATGTTTATGTTTCCTAACCATAGACATGAATTGTCATTTGATTAACGGGATCACAATACTAGAGAATGATGTGATTGACTTGACCCATCCGTTAGCTTAGCACGATGATCATTTAGTTTGTTGCTATTGCTTTCTTCATGACTCATACATGCTCCTATAACTATGAGATTATGCAACTCCCGAGTATCGGAGGAACACTTTGTGTGCTACCAAACGTCACAACGTAACTGGGTGATTATAAAGGTGCTCTACAGGTGTCTCCGATGGTACTTGTTGAGTTGGCATAGATCAATATTAGGATTTGTCACTCCTATTGTCGGAGAGGTATCTCTGGGCCCTCACGGTAATGCACATCAATATAAACCTTGCAGGCAATGTAACTAATGAGTTAGTTGCGGGATGATGTATTACAGAACGAGTAAAGATACTTGCCGGTAATGAGATTGAACTAGGTATTGAGATACCGACGATTGAATCTCGGGCAAGTAATATACCGATGACAAATGGAACAACGTATGTTGTTATGCAGTTTGATCGATAAAGATCTTCGTAGAATACGTGGGAGCCAATATGAGCATCCAGGTTCCCCTATTGGTTATTGACCGGAGACATGTCTCGATCATGTCTACATAGTTCTCGACCCCGTAGGGTCCGCACGCTTAACGTTTGGTGATGATCGGTATTATGAGTTTATGTGTTTTGATGTACCGAAGGTAGTTCGGAGTCCCGGATGAGATCAGGGGCATGACGAGGAGTCTCGAAATGGTCGAGACGTAATGATCGATATATTGGACAACTATATTCGGACATCAGAAAGGTTCCGAGTGATCCGGGTATTTTTCGGAGTACCGGAGAGTTACGGGAATTCGCCGGAGGGGTCAATGGGCCTTCATGGGCCTTAGTGGAAAGAGAGGGCAGCAAGGAAGTGTGGGGTCCGCCCCCCTAGGCCCAAACCGAATTGGTTTAGGGCTTTGGGGGCCGGCTCCCTCTTTCCTTCTCCCCTACTCCTCTTTCCTTCCCCTCCTAGTTGGACTAGGAAAGGGGGAACCTACTCCTAGTAGGAGTAGGATTCCCCCTTGGGGCGCATCCTATGAGGCCGCCGGCCCCCTCCCCTTGCTCCTTTATATACGGGGGCAGGGGGCACCCTAGAACACACAAGTTGATCTATTGATCTATTCCAGCCGTGTGCGGTGCCCCCCTCCACCATAATCCACCTGGAATATATCGTAGCGGTGCTTAGGCGAAGCCCTGCTTCGATAGCATCATCATCATTGTCATCACGCTGTCGTGCTGACGAAACTCTCCCATGAAGCTCTGCTGGATCGGAGTTCGTGGGACGTCATCGAGCTGAACGTGTGCTGAACTTGGAGGTTCCGTGCGTTCGGTACTTGGATCGATCGGATCGTGAAGACGTACGACTACATCAACCGCGTTGTGCTAACGCTTCGACTTTCGGTCTACGAGGGCACGTAGACACTGTCTCCCCTCTCATTGCTATGCATCACCATGATCATGTGTGTGTGCGTAGGAAAATTTTGAAATTACTACGTTCCCCAACAATTCGGACACTGGATGAGTTCCGGGGGTCACCAGATATATATCGGAGTGCTGAAAGGGTAATCGGAACCACCAGAGAAGTAATAGGCCGTATTGGGCCTAGGGGAGAGAGAGAGAGGGGTTGCCAAGGGCTGAACGTGCGCCCCCCATAGTCCTAATTGGACTAGGGGGAGGGGCGGCGCCCCCTCCTTCCTTATCTTCCCCCCTCCTTCCTTCTTCTCCTAGTAGGACTAGGAAAGGGGGGAGTCATACTCCTACTAGGAGGAGGATTCCTCCCCCCTTGGCGCGCCTATGAGGGCCGGCTAGCCTCCCCCCCTCTCTTTTATATACATGGGGAAGGGGGCACCCTAGAACACACTAGTTGATTGTTTAGCCGTGTGCAGTGCACCCTCCACAGAATTCCACCTCGGTCATATTGTTGTAGTGCTTAGGCGAAGCCCTGCGTCGGTAACTTCATCATCACTGTCATCACGCCGTCGTGCTAAAGAAACTCTCCCTCGGCCTCAGCTGGATCAAGAGTACGAGGGACGTCACAGAGCTGAACGTGTGCAGATCACAGAGGTGTCGTGCGTTCGATACTTGATCGGTTGGATTGCAAAGATGTTTGACTACATCAACAACGTTTCATAACGCTTCCGCTTTCGGTCTACGAGGGTACACAGACATACTCTCCCTCTCTCGTTGCTATGCATCTCCTAGATAGATCTTGCGTGATCGTAGGAATTTTTTTGAAATACTGCATAAACCAACAGTATCTCGATCACATCGAACAGGAACTCAACATTCTTAAAACAACCTGAAATGGTTCGGTATCAGTATGTAGCGACCCGACCTCAGACGGTCAAGTCTCTGTGCTTAAGTGTCATCCCTGGATCGGTATGCTGACACACACAGTACTCGAGGATTTATAACAGAGGTAAATCACATGTATAAACTAACGTAAATACTATTACCTCAATCCAAATAGCGGAAGTAACAACAAGGTTGTGGATTCCCATCAACACCAACGGCGAAGTTGAGTGTAGAAATCATAACCCTAACGTATCACTTACTCGTCGTAAGATAATCCTGCAACATGAGACGCTGCTGAAGGAAATATGCCCTAGAGGCAATAATAAAAGTTATTATTTATTTCCTTATATCATGATAAATGTTTATTATTCATGCTAGAATTGTATTAACCGGAAACATAATACATGTGTGAATACATAGACAAACTTAGTGTCACTAGTATGCCTCTACTTAACTAGCTCGTTAATCAAAGATGGTTATGTTTCCTAACCATGAAAAAGGTGTTGTTATTTGATTAACGAGGTCACATCATTAGTTGAATGATCTGATTGACATGACCCATTTCATTAGCTTAGCACCCGATCGTTTAGTATGTTGCTATTGCTTTCTTCATGACTTATACATGTTCCTATGACTATGAGATTATGCAACTCCCGTTTGCCGGAGGAACACTTTGGGTGCTACCAAATGTCACAACGTAACTGGGTGATTATAAAGGAGCATTACAGGTGTCTCCAAAGGTACATGTTGGGTTGGCATATTTCGAGATTAGGATTTGTCACTCCGATTGTCGGAGAGGTATCTCTGGGCCCTCTCGGTAATGCACATCACATAAAGCCTTGCAAGCATTACAACTAATATGTTAGTTGTGAGATGATGTATTACGGAACGAGTAAAGAGACTTGCCAGTAACGAGATTGAACTAGGTATTGGATACCGACGATCGAATCTCGGGCAAGTAACATACCGATGACAAAGGGAACAACGTATGTTGTTATGCGGTCTGACCGATAAAGATCTTCGTAGAATATGTAGGAGCCAATATGGGCATCCAGGTCCCGCTATTGGTTATTGACCGGAGATGTGTCTCAGTCATGTCTGCATTGTTCTCGAACCGTAGGGTCCGCACGCTTAACGTTACGATGACATTTATTATGAGTTTTTGCATTTTGATGTACCGAAGTTAGTTCGGAGTCTCGGATGTGATCACAGACATGACGAGGAGTCTCGAAATGGTCGAGACATAAAGATTGATATATTGGAAGCCTATATTTGGACATCGGAAGTGTTCCGGGTGAAATCGGATTTTACCGGAGTACCGGGAGGTTACCGGAACCCCCCGGGAGCCATATGGGCCTTAATGGGCTTTAGTGGAAAGGAGAAAGGGGCAGCCCAAGGTGGCCGCGCGCCTCCCCCTTCCCCTAGTCCTATTAGGACTAGGAGAGGTGGCCGGCCCCCCTCTCTCTCTTTCCCCCTCGGGGAATCCTAGTCCAACTAGGATTCGGGGGGAGTCCTACTCCCGGTAGGAGTAGGACTCCTCCTGCGCCCTCCTCCTGACCGGCGGCCCCCTCCCCCTTGGCTCCTTTATATACGGATGCAGGGGGGACCCCTAGACACACAAGTTGATCCTTGAGATCGTTCCTTAGCCGTGTGCGGTGCCCCCTGCCACCATATTCCACCTCGATCATATTGTAGCAGTGCTTAGGCGAAGCCCTGCGATAGTAGAACATCAAGATCGTCACCACGCCGTCGTGCTGATGGAACTCCTCCCCGACGCTTTGCTGGATCGGAGCCCGGGGATCGTCATCGAGCTGTACGTGTGCTAAGAACTCGGAGGTGCCGGAGTAACGGTGCTTGGATCGGTCGGATCGGGAAGACGTACGACTACTTCCTCTACGTTGCGTCAACGCTTCCGCAGTCGGTCTGCGTGGGTACGTAGACAACACTCTCCCCTCTCGTTGCTATGCATGACCATGATCTTGCGTGTGCGTAGGAATTTTTTGAAATTACTATGTTCCCCAACAGTGGCATCCGAGCCTAGGTTTTATGGTTTGATGTTATTTGCACGAGTAGAACACAAGTGAGTTGTGGGCGATATAAGTCATACTGCCTACCAGCATGTCATACTTTGGTTCGGCGGCATTGTTGGACGAGACGACCCGGACCAACATTACGCGTACGCTTACGCGAGACCTGTTTCCCCGACGTGCTTTGCACATAGGTGGCTTGCGGGCGACTGTCTCTCCAACTTTAGTTGAACCGAGTGTGGCTACGCTCGGTCCTTGTGAAGGTTAAAACGGAGTCTATTTGACAAACTATCGTTGTGGTTTTGATGCGTAGGTGAGATTGGTTCTTGCTTAAGCCCGTAGCAGCCACGTAAAACTTGCAACAACAAAGTAGAGGACGTCTAACTTGTTTTTGTAGGGCATGTTGTGATGTGATATGGTCAAGGCATGATGATGAATTTTATTGTATGAGATGATCATGTTTTGTAACCGAGTTATCGGCAACTAGCAGGAGCCATATGGTTGTCGCTTTATTGTATGCAATAAAATCGCGGTGTAATGCTTTACTTTATTACTAAGCGATAGTGATAGTCGTGGAAGCATAAGATTGGCGAGACGACAACGATGCTACGATGGAGATCAAGGTGTCGTGCCGGTGACGATGGTGATCATGACGGTGCTTCGTAGATGGAGATCACAGGCACAAGATGATGATGGCCATATCATATCACTTATATTGATTGCATGTGATGTTTATCTTTTATGCATCTTATCTTGCTTTGATTGACGGTAGCATTATAAGATGATCTCTCACTAAATTATCAAGAAGTGTTCTCCCTGAGTATGCACCGTTGCGAAAGTTCTTCGTGCTGAGACACCACGTGATGATCGGGTGTAATAGGCTCTATGTTCAAATACAACGGGTGCAAAACAGTTGCACACGCGGAATACTCAGGTTATACATGACGAGCCAAGCATATACAGATATGGCCTCAGAACACGGAGACCGAAAGGTCGAGCGTGAATCATATAGTGGATATGATCAACATAGTGATGTTCACCAATGAAACTACTCCATCTCACGTGATGATCAGACATGGTTTAGTTGATTTGGATCACGTGATCACTTAGAGGATTAGAGGTATGTCTATCTAAGTGGGAGTTCTTAAGTAATATGATTAATTGAACTTAAATTTATCATGAACTTAGTCCCTGATAGGATCTTGCTTGTTTATGTTGATTGTAGATAGATGACTCGTGCTGTTGTTCCGTTGAATTTTAATGCGTTCCTTGAGAAAGCAAAGTTGAAAGATGATGGTAGCAATTACACAGACTGGGTCCGTAACTTGAGGATTATCCTCATTGCTGCACAGAAGAATTACGTCCTGGAAGCACCGCTGGGTGCCAGGCCTGCTGCTGGAGCAACACCAGATGTTATGAACGTCTGGCAGAGCAAAGCTGATGACTACTCGATAGTTCAGTGTGCCATGCATTACGGCTTAGAATCGAGACTTCAACAATGTTTTGAACGTCATGGAGCATATGAGATGTTCCAGGAGTTGAAGTTAATATTTCAAGCAAATGCCCGGATTGAGAGATATGAAGTCTCCAATAAGTTCTATAGCTGCAAGATGGAGGAGAACAGTTCTGTCAGTGAGCATATACTCAAAATGTCTGGGTATAATAATCACTTGATTCAATTGGGAGTTAATCTTCCAGATGATTGCGTCATTGACAGAATTCTCCAATCACTGCCACCAAGCTACAAGAGCTTCGTGATGAACTATAATATGCAAGGGATGAACAAGACTATTCCCGAGCTCTTCGCAATGCTGAAAGCTGCGGAGGTAGAAATCAAGAAGGAGCATCAAGTGTTGATGGTTAACAAGACCACTAGTCTCAAGAAAAAGGGCATAGGAAAGAAGAAGGGGAACTTCAAGAAGAACGGCAAGCAAGTTGCTGCTCAAGAGAAGAAACCCAAGTCTGGACCTAACCCTGAAACTGAGTGCTTCTACTGCAAGCAGACTAGTCACTGGAAGCGGAACTGCCCCAAGTATTTGGCGGACAAGAAGGATGGCAAGGTGAACAAAGGTATATGTGATATACATGTTATTGATGTGTACCTTACCAATGCTCACAGTAGCACCTGGGTATTTGATACTGGTTCTGTTGCTAATATTTGCAACTCAAAACAGGGACTACGGATTAAGCAAAGATTGGCTAAGGACGAGGTGACGATGCGCGTGGGAAACGGTTCGAAAGTTGATGTGATCGCGGTCGGCACGCTACCTGTACATCTACCTTCGGGATTAGTATTAGACCTAAATAATTGTTATTTGGTGCCAGCGTTGAGCATGAACATTATATCTGGATCTTGTTTAATGTGAGACGGTTATTCATTTAAATCAGAGAATAATGGTTGTTTTATTTATATGAGTAATATCTTTTATGGTCATGCACCCTTGAAGAGTGGTCTATTCTTATTGAATCTCGATAGTAGTAATACACATATTCATAATGTTGAAGCCAAAAGATGCAGAGTTGATAATGATAGTGCAACTTATTTGTGGCACTGCCGTTTAGGTCATATCGGTGTAAAGCGCATAAAGAAACTCCATACTGATGGACTTTTGGAACCACTTGATTATGAATCACTTGGTACTTGCGAACCGTGCCTCATGGGCAAGATGACTAAAACACCGTTCTCCGGTACTATGGAGAGAGCAACAGATTTGTTGGAAATCGTACATACAGATGTATGTGGTCCGATGAATATTGAGGCTCGTGGCAGATATCGTTATTTTCTCACCTTCACAGATGACTTAAGCAGATATGGGTATATCTACTTAATGAAACACAAGTCTGAAACATTTGAAAAGTTCAAAGAATTTCAGAGTGAAGTTGAAAATCATCGTAACAAGAAAATAAAGTTTCTACGATCTGATCGTGGAGGAGAATATTTGAGTTACGAGTTTGGTGTACATTTGAAAAATTGTGGAATAGTTTCGCAACTCACGCCACCTGGAACACCACAGCGTAATGGTGTGTCCGAACGTCGTAATCGTACTTTACTAGATATGGTGCGATATATGATGTCTCTTACTGATTTACCGCTATCGTTTTGGGGATACGCTCTAGAGACGGCCGCATTCACGTTAAATAGGGCACCATCAAAATCCATTGAGACGACGCCTTATGAACTGTGGTTTGGCAAGAAACCAAAGTTGTCGTTTCTGAAAGTTTGGGGCTGCGATGCTTATGTGAAAAAGCTTCAACCTGATAAGCTCGAACCCAAATCGGAGAAATGTGTCTTCATAGGATATCCAAAGGAAACTATTGGATACACCTTCTATCACAGATCCGAAGGCAAGACTTTTGTTGCTAAATTCGAAAACTTTCTAGAGAAGGAGTTTCTCTCGAAAGAAGTGAGTGGGAGGAAAGTATAACTTGACGAGGTAACTGTACCTGCTCCCTTACTGGAAAGTAGTACATCACAGAAAACTGTTTCAGTGACACCTACACCAGTTAGTGAGGAAGCTAATGATAATGATCATGAAACTTCAGATCAAGATACTACTGAACCTCGTAGATCAACCAGAGTGAGATCCGCGCCAGAGTGGTATGGTAATCCTGTTCTGGAAGTCATGCTACTAGATCATGATGAACCTACGAACTATGAAGAAGCGATGGTGGCTTGAAGCCATGAAATATGAGATGGGATCCATGTATGAGAACAAAGTATGGACTTTGGTTGACTTGCCCGATGATCGGCAAGCGATTGAGAATAAATGGATCTTCAAGAAGAAGACTGACGCTGATGGTAATGTTACTGTCTACAAAGCTCGACTTGTCGCAAAAGGTTTTCGACAAGTTCAAGGGGTTGACTACGATGAGACCTTCTCACCCGTAGCGATGCTTAAGTCTGTCTGAGTCATGTTAGCAATTGCCGCATTTTATGATTATGAAATTTGGCAAATGGATGTCAAAACTGCATTCGTGAATGGATTTCTGGAAGAAGAGTTGTATATGATGCAACCAGAAGGTTTTGTCGATCCAAAGGGAGCTAACAAAATGTGCAAGCTCCAGCGATCCATTTATGGACTGGTGCAAGCCTCTCGGAGTTGGAATAAATGCTTTGATAGTGTGATCAAAGCATTTGGTTTTATACAGACTTTCGGAGAAGCCTGTATTTACAAGAAAGTGAGTGGGAGCTCTGTAGCATTTCTGATATTATATGTGGATGACATATTACTAATTGGAAATGATATAGAATTTCTGGATAGCATAAAGGGATACTTGAATAAGAGTTTTTCAATGAAAGACCTCGGTGAAGCTGCTTACATATTAGGCATTAAGATCTATAGAGATAGATTAAAACGCTTAAGGACTTTCACAAACCACATACCTTGACAAAATTTTGAAGAAGTTCAAAATGGATCAAGCAAAGAAAGGGTTCTTGCCTGTGTTACAAGGTGTGAAGTTGAGTAAGACTCAATGCCCGACCACTGCAGAAGATAGAGAGAATATGAAAGATGTTCCCTATGCATCAGCCATAGGATCTATCATGTATGCAATGCTGTGTACCAGACCCGATGTTTGCCTTGCTATAAGTCTAGCAGGGAGGTACCAAAGTAATCCAGGAGTGGGTCACTAGACAGCGGTCAAGAACATCCTGAAATACCTGAAAAGGACTAAGGATATGTTTCTCATATATGGAGGTGACAAAGAGCTCATCGTAAAAGGTTACGTTGATGCAAGCTTTGACACTGATCCGGATGATTCTAAATCGCAAACCGGATACGTGTTTACATTAAACGATGGAGCTGTCAGTTGGTGCAGTTCTAAACAAAGCGTCGTAGCGGGATCTACATGTGAAGCGGAGTACATAGCTGCTTCGGAAGCAGTGAACGAAGGAGTCTGGATGAAGGAGTTCATATCCGATCTAGGTGTCATACCTAGTGCATCGGGTCCAATGAAAATCTTTTGTGACAATACTGGTGCAATTGCCTTGGCAAAGGAATCCAGATTTCACAAGAGGACCAAGCACATCAAGAGACGCTCCAATTCCATCCAGGATCTAGTCCAGGTGGGAGACATAGAGATTTGCAAGATACATATGGAAATGAATGTTGTAGACCCGTTGACTAAGCCTCTTCCACGAGCAAAACATGATCAGCACCAAGGCTACATGGGTGTTAGAATCATTACTGTGTAATCTAGATTATTGACTCTAGTGCAAGTGGGAGACTGAAGGAAATATGCCCTAGAGGCAATAATAAGTTATTATTTATTTCCTTATATCATGATAAATGTTTATTATTCATGCTAGAATTGTATTAACCGGAAACATAATACATGTGTGAATACATAGACAAACTTAGTCTCACTAGTATGCCTCTACTTAACTAGCTCGTTAATCAAAGATGGTTATGTTTCCTAACCATGAACAAGGTGTTGTTATTTGATTAACAAGGTCACATCATTAGTGGAATGATCTGATTGAAATGACCTATTTCATTAGCTTAGCACCCGATCGTTTAGTATGTTGCTATTGCTTTCTTCATGACTTATACATGTTCCTATGACTATGAGATTATGCAAGTCCCGTTTGCCGGAGGAACACTTTGGGTGCTACCAAACTTCACCACGTAACTGGGTGATTATAAAGGAGCATTACAGGTGTCTCCAAAGGTACATGTTGGGTTGGCATATTTTGAGATTAGGATTTGTCACTCCGATTGTCGGAGAGGTATCTCTGGGCCCTCTCGGTAATGCACATCACATAAAGCCTTGCAAGCATTACAACTAATATGTTAGTTGTGAGATGATATATTACGGAACGAGTAAAGAGACTTGCCGGTAACGAGATTGAACTAGGTATTGGATACCGACGATCGAATCTCGGGCAAGTAACATACCGATGACAAAGGGAACAACGTATGTTGTTATGCGGTCTGACCGATAAAGATCTTTGTAGAATATGTAGGAGCCCATATGGGCATCCAGGTCCCGCTATTGGTTATTGACTGGAGATGTGTCTCAGTCATGTCTGCATTGTTCTCGAACCGTAGGGTCCGCACGCTTAACGTTACGATGACAGTTATTATGAGTTTTTGCATTTTGATGTACCGAAGTTAGTTCAGAGTCCCGGATGTGATCACAGACATGACGAGGAGTCTCGAAATGGTCGAGACATAAAGATTGATATATTGGAAGCCTATATTTGGACATCGGAAGTGTTCCGGGTGAAATCGGATTTTACCGGAGTACCGGGAGGTTACCGGAACCCCCCGGGAGCCATATGGGCCTTAATGGGCTTTAGTGGAAAGGAGAAAGGGGCAGCCCAAGGTGGCCGCGCGCCTCCCCCTTCCCCTAGTCCTATCAGGACTAGGAGAGGTGGCCGGCCCCCCTCTCTCTCTTTCCCCCTCGGGGAATCCTAGTCCAACTAGGATTCGGGGGGGGGGGAGTCCTACTCCCGGTAGGAGTAGGACTCCTCCTGCGCCCTCCTCCTGGCCGGCGGCCCCCCTCCCCCTTGGCTCCTTTATATACGGAGGCAGGGGGCACCCCTAGACACACAAGTTGATCCTTGAGATTGTTCCTTAGCCGTGTGCGGTGCCCCCTGCCACCATATTCCACCTCGATCATATTGTAGCAGTGCTTAGGCGAAGCCCTGCGACAGTAGAACATCAAGATCGTCACCACGCCGTCGTGCTGACGGAACTCCTCCCCGACGCTTTGCTGGATCGGAGCCCGGGGATCGTCATCGAGTTGTACGTGTTCTAAGAACTCGGAGGTGCCGGAGTAACGGTGCTTGGATCGGTCGGATCGGGAAGACGTACGACTACTTCCTCTACGTTGCATCAACGCTTCCGCAGTCGGTCTGTGTGGGTACGTAGACAACACTCTCCCCTCTTGTTGCTATGCATCACCATGATCTTGCGTGTGCATGGGAATTTTTTTGAAATTACTACGTTCCCCAACAGCTGCAGCCACAAAGGGTCAGTACATTGAATGTATTGGCAAATTCACACCATAGAGCAATGAGGAATAATAGCTATCACTACATGCATATATGGCTGGTGGAAAAGCTCTATGGTTATAATGTTTTTGCGAAAAGCCAATTTTTCCCTACTTCAAAGGAATATAATTTATTTAACTACAAAGTTGGTTGAAAATATTGAGAAGGTTCCTCCAACTCAATCCCAAATTAGCATCAATAACCCAACAAATTATTTAAGTAACATGATGAGATCAATATGATAATCCAAGTACCAGATACTCAAGATTTGTCCATAACCAGGGACACGGCTAATCATGATTAGTTTGTACACTCTGCAGAGGTTTGCACACTTTTCCCCACAAGACTTGATCTCCTCTGTTGGATTTCTTGCACTACATGATGTTTGAGAAACGGATGACCGAGACACAGTCTTTCAGAAGTATTAACTCTCTACTCCGGATAGACTATACCACCTACAACCCACTACCTGCTAGTCTATCTCTTCAAGAGATTCACACAACTTACTCAACTATGCTAGAGCCCATAATAGCTTGTGGCTTACACGGAAGTTTCTAGCATGAATATGTAGCGACTAGACCTCAAACAGTCTGATCTCTGTGCTCCGGTGTCATCCCTGGATCAGTAATGCTGACACCACACAGTACTCGGAGGATTTATAGCAGAGTAGCAATCACACACTTATTACATCGAGTGTCTCCATAGAGAACTTATTACAATAAATATGGCTTAAGGCCATCTAATAACGATAACAGCGGAAGGCTTGGAAGATAAGTGAGTCCATCAACTCCAATGGCATCACTGAGTATAGAACCACAACCTAAAAACTCCTTAATCGTCGTCTGAAAAGTCTGCAACATTAACATTGCAGCCCGAAACGGGTCAACACATGGAATATGCTGGCAAGGTATCACATAGAGAGTACTGGAATGAAATAGCTATACTATATGCATATTTGGCTGGTGGAAAGCTCTATGGTTACAGTTTTGCGTAAAGCCAATTTTTCCCTACTTCAAAGGAATAAAATTTAATTACTATCATGGTAGTTGTTAAACATTGAGAATGGTTGACAGCATTCACAATCCCAATTAAGCATCATCATAACCCAACAAAATTAATTTAGAGTAACATGTTGAGATTCACATGATAATCCAGGTACTAGATACTCAAGATGTCCATAACCAGGGACACGGCTAACCATGATTAGTTTATTACACTCTACAGAGGTTTGCGCACTTTTCCCCACAAGACTCGATCGCCTCCGTTTGGTTTCTCGCACTACATGGTGTTTGAGAAGACGGATGACCGAGACATAGTCTTTCAGAAGCGCTAGCACCTTACGATCGGGTAGACCGTACCACCTACATCCCCTACATCTGCTAGTCTACCACTGTAAGAGTTCGCACGACTTAGTCAACTATGCTAGAGCCCATAATAGCTTGTGGCTGCACACGGAAGTTTCTAGTATGAATAGTCTCATGATCCCTTTGAGCCTGGGTGGCGGTCCAAAAGAAAACAGGCAAGTTCTGGAATACCCAGGTGCCTCAATCCACCCAGATGTGTGTTTAAGTTGCCACCTTAGATAAACCATTAATTAACAATCTCACGTCTGTCATGGATATCACTCACCCAATCCACGTCTACTAGCATAGCATGGCATAATAAGCAAACGTAGAAGTGACTCCCAAAGGTTTGATAATAAACAGGTAATAGGTACTACCTCATCTACTTCTCATCCCACAATTTAATTAGATCCTAATCATGCAATGTGTGAGGATTGATCTAATGCAATAAAACTGGGTAGTAGAAAAGGTATGATCAAAGTGTTACTTGCCTTGCTGATGATCCGCGAAACCTAACGATTCGAAGTAACAGGCGGCGCACTCCGGGTATTCTATCGCAGACAAACAAACAAGCATACAATAAGTACTCATCTAATGCACAGGTAAAACTCAAATAAAAGATCTAACCAGAAGATTCAACTTAAGAACTCTGTTGGCAAAAAGAATCAAATCGAACGAAGCAACGAAAAACGAACGGCGAAAGAAAACAACTTCGTTCTACTAATCTGGATCTAGGGCAAATTTTACAGTAGCAAAATCTTGTTTAAGTTGGTTAAACGAATAGAGGGTTTCGAGACGAAACTCTAGGTGCTTGAATCGCCTGATTCCGATAAACGAGTGAAAAGTTAAACTAAAACGAAAATCGGATCAGGAATCGTGATCAGGAAAATCACGGATTTAATCCGAGAAAAAGTAAAACGACGAACGCCGATTTTTTTTCGGCACAGAAAATGAGGCGCGACGAACCTCGGGCGGCGGGATCATCGGCCGTGGCGGCTCCGGCGGCGCGCGCGGATCGAGGCGGGGCTGATGGGCTGGGGTGGCTCGGGGCGGCGCTATTTAAAGGCTGCCCCCGGGCGGTGTCCCGCTCGGGTACGGCCCGAAGTCGGTTCTTTTTTTTTAATTATTCTGCTCGGAAGAAAAATAAAAAGAAATACTAAACGAACTCCAAAAATTCCGAAATAAATTTTCACGGGCTTCTAAAATCAAGCCGCACAAGGTGAACATTTATTTGGGCCCTAAATGCAATTTTGAAAAACACACTTTTTTTCCTAAATTCAAATAAAACACCGAAAAACTCTGAAATAAAATCTTATTTGATTTTTTTATTAAATCTTCAATATTTCTTTATTTTGGGAAAGTCATTTTATTCCCTCTCTCATATTTTTGTAATAGAAATAATTGATGATAAAATAAATAAAATCAAATGATCCTATTCTCAAAATTTGAGAAAACTCAAATATGAGAATAACGAAATCCCCAACTCTCTCCGTGGGTCATTGAGTTGCATAGAATTTCTAGGATCAACCAAAACGCAAAATAAAATATGATATGCATGATGATCCAATGTATAACATTCCAAATTGAAAATTTGGGATGTTACAAACCTACCCCCCTTAAGATGAATCTCGCCCTCGAGATTCGGGTTGGCTAGAAAATAGGTGAGGGTGGTCTTTGAGCAAATCTTCCTCTCGCTCCCAGGTGGCTTTATCCTCCGTGTGGTGGCTCCACTAAACTTTGCAAAACTTAATAACCTTGCTGCGAGTAACTCGGCTGGCAAACTCGAGGATCTTAATTGGTTTCTCCTCGTAGGTCAAATCGTTATCCAACTGAATAGTTTCCAAAGGCACTGTGTCTCTCAGCGGTATGTCAGCCATCTCCGCATGACATTTCTTTAACTGAGAAACGTGGAACACATCATGTACTCCTGACAATCCTTCGGGCAATTCCAACTTGTAGGCCACTTCTCCCATACGCTCCAAAACTCGATATGGTCCTACAAATCGTGGTGCTAAGTTCCCTTTAACTCCAAAACGCTTTGTTCCTCGAAGTGGAGATACTCGAAGATAAGCTCTGTCTCCGACTTCGTAAACTGTCTCCTTGCGTTTAGAATCCGCATAACTTCTGTCTGGACTGGGCTACCTTGAGCCTATCGCGAATCAATTTCACCTTCTGTTTAGACTCCTTAATCAAGTCAGGTCCAAACAATTGGCGGTCTCCAACTTCGTCCCATGACAACGATGTCCTGCACCTCCTTCCGTACAATGCTTCGAAAGGGGCCATCTTTAAACTGGTTTGGTAACTGTTATTGTAAGAGAACTCTGCATATGGCAAATTATCGTCCCAACTAGATCTGTAATCTAGCGCACAAGCTCTCAGCATATCCTCCAAAATCTGATTGACTCTCTCGGTCTGTCCATCTGTCTGTGGATGAAAAGTTGTACTGAATTCTAGCCTGGTACCCAAAGTTTCATGCAACTGCTTCCAGAACTTTGAGGTAAACTAGGTTCCTCTATCCGATACGATACTCCTTGGAACTCCATGCACACATACGATCCTGGTCATGTATATCTTTGCCAACTTAGCACTGGTGTAAGTGGTCTTTACTGGGATGAAATGAGCTACTTTCGTCAATCGATCAACTACAACCCAAATCGAGTCATAGCCTGAACGAGTCCTGGGCAATCCCGTGATAAAATCCATGCCTAGCTTATCCCACTTCTATTCGGGTATCGGCAATGTCTGTAACAATCCTGCTGGCTTCTGATGCTCTGCCTTTACTCTCTGACATACATCACAAACTGCTACATACTCCGCTATATCCTTCTTCATTCCGGTCCACCCGAAAATATCCTTCAAATCCAGATACATCTTGGTATTTCCTGGGTGAATTGAATACGGTGAGTCGTGTGCCTCTTGCAAAATCAACTTCCTGATCTCTGGGTCATTGGGCACATAAACGCGGTCTTCAAACCATAGGGTGTTGTGCTCATCCTCACGAAATCCTTTAGCTTTTCCTTTGCTCAGTTTCTCCTTTATAGCGGCAATCTCTTTGTCAGCTTTCTGAGCTTCTCTGATTCTATCCATCAAAGTTGACTGAATCTCCAATGCTGCTACATAGCCTCTCGGAACTATTTCCAAACATAGTTCACGAAGATTTTCTGCTAACTCCTTGGGTACTTCTCCCGTCATTAATGTATTGACATGGCTCTTACGGCTTAATGCGTCTGCTACTACATTAGCCTTTCCAGGATGATAATGCAATTTCATATCATAATCCTTGATAAGCTCCAACCATCTCCTTTGTCTGAGATTCAACTCCTTCTGTGTGAAAATGTACTTCAAACTCTTATGATCCGTGTACACCTCACAATGGTTTCCAATGAGAAAATGTCTCCATGTTTTCAAAGCATGCACTACGGCTGCTAACTCCAAATCATGCGTAGCATAATTCAACTCGTGAGGCTTCAGTTGTCTTGAGGCATATGAAACAACTCTCCCTTCCTGCATAAGCACTGCTCCCAGTCCTCGACGTGAAGCGTCACAATACACCTCATAATCTTTGGTCTGGTCTGGCAAAATCAACACTGGTGAGGTAACCAAACGTTTCTTCAACTCCTGGAAACTAGCCTCACATTCCTCTGTCCATATGAACTTGGTATCTTTCTTTAACAACTCAGTCATAGGCTTCGTAATCTTTGAGAAATTCTCAATAAATCTCCGGTAGTATCCTGCGAGTCCAAGAAAACTCCGGATCTCTCCAACTATTGTTGGGGCTTCCCACTTGGTCACGGTTTCAACTTTAGCGGGATCTATTGCTATACCTTCTCCTGATATAACGTGTCCGAGGAATCCTACTTCCTTCAACCGAAACTCACATTTGCTGAACTTGGCATATAATTGATGTTCTCTGAGCTTTCCAAGTACCAAACGCAAATGCTCCTTATGTTCCTCTTCATTCTTTGAATAAACTAGGATATCATCAATGAACACTATGACGAACTTATCCAAAAACTCCATAAACACTTTGTTTATCATGTTCATAAAATAGGCAGGTGTGTTAGTCAGACCAAATGACATAACGGTATACTCATACAACCCATACCTGGTGGTAAATGTTGTCTTCGGAATATCTTGTTCTCGAATCTTTAACTGGTGGTATCCTGATCGCAGATCGATCTTGGAAAATACCTTAGCTCCTTGCAATCGATCAAACAGATCATTGATCATTGGTAGCAGGTACTTGTTCTTGATCGTTACTTCATTCAATCCTCGATAATCAACAACCATCCTTAACGATCCATCCTTCTTCTCCACTAGAAGTACTGGCGATCCCCAAGGCGAAGAACTTGGGTGAATATATCCCTTATCCAGTAACTCCTTAATCTGCTTCTTATTTTCCACCAAATCCTTTGCTAGCATCCTATATGGTCTCTTTGATATTGGCCCTGTGCCTGACAATAGCTCAATCAAAAACTCAATATCTGTATTCGGTGGCATGCCTGGCAACTCCTCTGGAAATACATCAGGGAAATCCCTTACCACTGGTACTTCCTCCTGCACAACTCCTATTAGGCAATTTACTTGAGTCCTCTTTGGCACATGCCGGGATACATACTTGATCGTTCTCCGTTCTGGGGTGGTAAGCAAAATTGACTTGCTAGAACACTCAAAATTCCCTTCATACTTTGATAACCAATCCATGCCTAATATCACATCCAATCCTTGAGATTTCAATACTGTTAGGTCTGAGGGAAAAACATAGTTACCAATCCTAAATGGTAACCGATCACACCATAGACTAGCCACATACTCTGCTCCGGGCGAGGTTACTAACATGGGTGGCCTAAGGGCTTGAGTTGGTAGGTTATACTTATCCACAAATCCCCTTGAGATGTATGAATGCAATGCGCCAGTATAAAAAAGAACGAGTGCAGTAAATGACTTAACCAAAAACTTACCTATTACTGCATCGGGCTGAGCTTCAACCTCCTCCACGCTAACATGGTTCACCTGTCCCCTGTTGAAAGGGTTCAGCTTCTTCCCAGAACTTCCATTGCTATTTCCATTTTGTAATTCAGGACATTCATTGGCATAATGTCCTGTCTTCGAACACTTAAAGCAAGTGACTTGGCTTAGGTCCTTCTTGGCTGGGGTTGAGGGCTTGGTGCGATTCTGGCCATTGCTTCCTCCATTTCCATTTCCATTCTTGGTGCCATTGTGATTGTGCATGCTACCTCCTCCATGGGTATGCTGAAAATGTCCTCTGGGTCTAGGGGTAAAACGTGGCTTCTGTTGAGCTCCTGAATTGTACTTTCCTTGTCCATACTTCCTCTTGCGATTCTCAATTTGCTGCTGCTTCCCTTCAATCATAAGAGCACGATCTACCAACTCCTGGTAGTTGTTGAAGGTTGCTACCATCAACTGCATGCTCAACTCGTCATTCAGTCCTTCTAGAAACTTCTCCTGCTTAGCTTCATCCGTAGCGACGTCATCTGGGGCATAACGTGCTAGCTTACGAAATTCCTCCACATACTGGCCAACTGTCCTTCCTCCTTGGCGCAAGTTGTGAAACTCACGCTTCTTCATGGCCATAGCTCCTGCTGAAACGTGTGCAGTATGAAAAGCCTGCTGAAATTGGTCCCATGTGACAGTGTCGACAGGGAAAGTGGCTGTGAAATTCTCCCACCATGATTCTGCGGGTCCTTCTAGCTGATGTGCGGCAAACTTCACCTTCTCCGCATCTGTGCATCCTGCTGTGGTCAACTCCCTAGCTGTCTTGCAGAGCCAATCATCTGCTACTATCGGCTCGGTGCTACTAGAAAACACTGGCGGATTCAGCCTAAGAAAATGGGCTAAGTGGTCAATAGGTGGTGGTGGTGGTGGGTTGTTGTTGTTGTTCCCCTGATTCTCATTCTGGACTAGTAACTGCATCAATGTGTTCTGCTGCTGGATCAATTGGGTGAGCTCCCGTGGAAAGGAAAATTCAGGGTCACGTCTCGGAGGCATCTGAGGGTTTAGAAAAGATGAGATATAAGAATAGAGGGGGTCTAAAGAGAAAACACTACCCATATGCACATGAGGCAAAAGCAAACAATTCACTTCAATCAATCAAACAAGGGCATACAATCGATCTATCTATCGCAAAAGTGCTCGGACTACTATATTTACATGGTGGACTACTACTACTGATGAGGTGGTCTACTAGAAATATTCTTTGGTTGCAGACTCCATGCTATCTGCTCCAGCTTCATCAACATAGTCATCATCGCTACTTTCTGGTTCCGAATCGGTGCCGTCAATGATGATGTAGTCTTCCGGGCTAATCTCCTGGGGTTCTTCGTCTTCATCTACTGGTGTAGGGTCTCCCATAAATATTCCAATCTTCTTGATCAGGTCGTCATTCTTCTCCACCAATACTTCAATTTCCTCTTCATAATCTTCATGTGTAGCCTTGAGTTCTTCCTCCAGTTCCTTAATTCTAGTCTTAGCCTTCTTCAGATCTATCATGTCGGCGCACATCTGGTTCTCCTGTCATCGAATGTGCTGGTTTAGCTCCTGGATAAAAGTTGCGATTGATCTATCCTTCCTGGTGCTGATCATCTCCCAGTGTTCATCTCGGCACCCACAAATCTGGTAGATAGTATCCTTGAGATTGTAGCGACCTGACCCGAATGGATCACGTCTACTGTGCTACGGTGTCATCCCTGGATCAGTAATGCTGACACCACACAGTACATCGAGGTTTTATAGCAGAGTTTCAATCACACACTTATCACATCGATGGCTCAAAAAGAACTTATTACAATAAATATGGCTTAAGGCCATCTAATATCGATAACAGCGGAAGACTCGGAAGATAAATGGGTCCATCAACTCCAGCGGCATCACTGAGTATAGAACCACGACCTAAAAGCTCTCAATCATCGTCTGAAAAGTCTGCAACATGAGAAGTTGCAGCCCGAAAACGGGTCAGCACATGGAATATGCTGGCAATGTAACACATAGAGAGTAATGGAATGAAACAGCTATACTATATGCATATATGGCTGGTGGAAAGCTCTATGGTTACAGTTTTGCGTAAAGCCAGTTTTTCCCTACTGCAAAGGAATAAATTTTATTTAACTATCATGGTGGTTGTGAAACATTGAGAATGGTTGACAACATTCTCAATCCCAATTAAAATAATTAAAACCCAATAACATTAATTAGAAGTAACATGTTGAGATTCACTTGATATTCAAGTACTAGATACTCAAGTTGTCCATAACCGGGACACGGCTAATCATGATTAGTTTGTAAACTCTGCAGAGGTTTGCGCACTTTTCCCCACATGACTCGATCGCCTCCGTTTGTTTACTCGCACTACATGGTGTTTGAGAAACGGATGACCGAGACATAGTCTTTCAGAAGCACTAGCACCTTACATGTGGGGTAGACCGGTACACCTACATTCCCTACATCTGCTAGTCCACCCCGTAAGAGTTCACACAACTTAGTCAACTATGCCAGAGCCCATAGTAGCATGTGGCTGCACACGGAAGTTTTTAGCATGAAAGATCTTATGATCCCTTTGAGCCTGGGTGGCGGTCCAAAAAAAACAGGCAAGTCCTGATAGACATCAGGTGCCTCAATCCACCCAGATGTGTGTTTAAGTTGCCACCTTAGATAAACCATTAAAATTATCATCTCACATCTGTCATGGATATCACTCACCCAATCCACGTCTACTAGCATAGCATAGCATAATAAGCAAACGTAGAAGTAACTCCCAAAGGTTTCATAATAATACAGGTAATAGGTACTACCTCATCTACTTCCCATCCCACAATTTAATTAGATCCTAATCATGCAATGTGTGAGGATTGATCTAATGCAATAAAACATGGGTTGTAGAAAAGGTATGATCAAAGTGTTACTTGCCTTGCTGATGATCCGCGAGTCCTAGGGTTTCGAAGTAACAAGCGGCGCAATCCGGGTAATCTATCGCAGACAAACAACAAGCATACAATAAGTACTCATCTAATGCACAAGTAAAACTCGAACGAGAGATCGAACCAGGTAGTTCAACTTAAGAACTTCGGTTGCAAAGAAAGAACGAACCGAACAAACGGCGGAAAACAAACGGCGGAAGAAAACAACTCGGTTCTAGCAAGTTGAAACTAGGTCAAATTTTACTGTAGCAAAAGCTTGTTCAAGTTGATTAGACGGAACGGCGGTTTCGAGACGAAACTCCAGGCGCTTGAATCACCTGATTCCGATAAACGAGCGAAAAAGAAAGACTAGAAAGAAGATCGGATCTGAGATCGCGATCGCGGAATAAATCCGACGAAAAGAAAAAGAAGAACGGTTAAACGAACGGATGTCGTTAACCTAGAAGAATCCGGTGATCACGTTCATTAGGACGAACGGTCCGGCGAACGGTCCAAAGGCAACTAAATCGGAGAAGAAAACGAATCCGATCTAGGGTTTCGGAGAAGAAAACCGATCGAAAAACCGATCTAGAAAACCGGAACGGTTTAGAGAAGAAAAGAATCGGAACGATTAGAAGAAAACGATCCGAGGAAAAGAATAGATGTAGCGCGGGGCAACCTTGGCGAGGTCTCCGGTGAACGCGGCTCCGGCGGCGGCGGCGTTGGGCGGCGGCGGCGGTGGCGTGGGTGAGGGGCGGCGGCGGTGTAGGCAAGGCGCGGGCGGCGGCTTAGGGTGGCGCGGCGACTAGGTGCGGCGGTGGCGTAGGGCGCGGGGTGGCGCGGCGCGGGGGGGGGTGGTGCGGCGGCGCGGCGTGTGGTGTGGTGGTGCTCTAGGCTTTGGGTTTGATGATTTAGAGGGGGGGTGCTTGGGTATTTATATTGGGGAGAGGGGACAAAACTTGGGGTAGAGGACAAGGAATTTGACTAGGAATAGGAATGGAAAAAAGGAAAGGAAAAGATCTAGAAATAGAAAAGGAATATACGGAAGTAGGACAAAAGTCCTACTAGGATTCGGTAGAAACAAGAGGCGGCGGCGGCCTCCTGCGCCTGCGCCTGGTGCGGCTAGCGATGGCCTTGGCCGTAGCCTTGGCCGGCTGGGCCTTTGGCCCAAGGCGCTGGACTTTGATTTTTTTTAACTGGTTCTCGCGCAGAAAAAAAACAAAAAGAGATCTAAACGAACTCCGAAAAATCTAAAGTAAATTTTCCCCGACTCCTAAAAATGAGCCGAACAAAATGAACTTTTCTCCGGACCTAAAATGCAATTTTAGAAAACGCGCATTTTTCCCTATCCAAATAAAATGCAAATAAACACCGGCAAACAAAAATTGATCTATTTATTATATCTTCATTTTTCCTATATTTTGGGAAAGTCATATTATTCCCTCTCTCATATATTTTGATATCAGAAAAATTATTGAAGTCAAAATAAATAAATCAAATGATCCTCTTTTCAAAATTCGAGAAAACTCTCAAATATGAAAGATAACGAAATCTCCGACTCTCTCCGAGGGTCCTTGAGTTGCGTGAAATTTCTAGGATCAACCAAAATGCAAGTAAATATGATATGCATGATGATCTAGTTTATAACATTCCAAATTGCAAATTTGGGATGTTACAGAGATCCTTGCGGTAGACTTCTCCAATGCATCCCATGGTGATGTGAGCTGCCATGCTCTTTCCTAGACTCCAAGTTGGTGCATCAAAAGAAAACTCTATGGGCTCAGTGACTGGTATGAACGTCCTTCCTGGTACTTGAACTTGAATCATCCAACGCTCTTCTTCAGGTAAAGTGGCGTTGTAGGTTCCCGTGAAGCTTGGTACTCCTATATTCAGGTATCTAGTGGCTTCCTTCAAGTGGCGTCCAAAGGGTGTATCTTCATCCGGTTGTGTGAACTTGTTCCTTGCATCTGCCATCCTAAAGAGTAGAAAAGATGAGAGGTCAGAAGAGAAGAGAGTGAATAGTGATCTAGGTCTCTAACTTAGTGGTCGTGTCCTACAGTCAGCGTGTGCTCTGATACCATCTCTGTAGCGACCAGACCTCAAACAGTCTGATCTCTGTGCTCCGGTGTCATCCCTGGATCAGTAATGCTGATACCACACAATACTCGGAGGATTTATAGCAGAGTAGCAATCACACACTTATTACATTGAGTGTCTCCATAGAGAACTTATTACAATAAATATGGCTTAAGGCCATCTAATAATGATAACAGCGGAAGGCTTGGAAGATAAGTGAGTCCATCAACTCCAACGGCATCACTGAGTATAGAACCACGACCTAAAAACTCCTTAATCGTCGTCTGAAAAGTCTGCAACATTAACGTTGCAGCCCGAAACGGGTCAGCACATGGAATATGCTGGCAAGGTATCACATAGAGAGTAATGGAATGAAATAGCTATACTATATGCATATTTGGCTGGTGGAAAGCTCTATGGTTACAGTTTAGCGTAAATCCAATTTTTCCCTACTTCAAAGGAATAAAATTTAATTACTATCATGGTAGTTGTTAAACATTGAGAATGGTTGACAGCATTCTCAATCCCAATTAAGCATCATCATAACCCAACAAAATTAATTTAGAGTAACATGTTGAGATTCACATGATAATCCAGGTACTAGATAGTCAAGATGTCCATAACCGGGGACACGGCTAACCATAATTAGTTTATTACACTCTGCAGAGGTTTGCGCACTTTTCCCCACAAGACTTGATCGCCTCCGTTTGGTTTCTCGCACTACATGGTGTTTGAGAAGACGGATGACCGAGACATAGTCTTTTAGAAGCGCTAGCACCTTACGATCGGGTAGACCGTACCACCTACATCCCCTACATCCGCTAGTCTACCACAGTAAGAGTTCGCACGACTTAGTCAACTATGCTAGAGCCCATAATAGCTTGTGGCTGCACACGGAAGTTTCTAGTATGAATAGTCTCATGATCCCTTTGAGCCTGGGTGGCGGTCCAAAAGAAAACAGGCAAGTCCTGGAATACCCAGGTGCCTCAATCCACCCAGATGTGTGTTTAAGTTGCCACCTTAGATAAACCATTAATTAACAATCTCACATCTGTCATGGATATCACTCACCCAATCCACGTCTACTAGCATAGCATGGCATAATAAGCAAACGTAGAAGTGACTCCCAAAGGTCTGATAATAAACATGTAATAGGTACTACCTCATCTACTTCCCATCCCACACTTTAATTAGATCCTAATCATGCAATGTGTGAGGATTGATCTAATGCAATAAAACTGGGTAGTAGAAAAGGTATGATCAAAGTGTTACTTGCCTTGCTAATGATCCGCGAAACCAAACGATTCGAAGTAACAGGCGGCGCACTCCGGGTATTCTATCACAGACAAACAAACAAGCATATAATAAGTACTCATCTAATGCACAGGTAAAACTCAAATAAGAGATCTAACCAGAAGGTTCAACTTAAGAACTCCGGTTGGCAAAAAGAATCAAATCGAACGAAGCAACGAAAAACGAACGGCGAAAGAAAACAACTTCGTTCTACTAATATGGATCTAGGGCAAATTTTACAGTAGCAAAATTTTGTTTAAGTTGGTTAAACGGATAGAGGGTTTCGAGACGAAACTCTAGGCGCTTGAATCGCCTGATTCCGATAAACGAGCGAAAAGTTAAACTAAAACGAAAACCGGATCAGGAATCGCGATCAGAAAAATCACGGATTTAATTCGAGAAAAAGAAAAACGATGAACGCTGATTTTTTTATCTTTTTTCGGCACGGAAAACGAGGCATGACGAACCTCGGGAGGCGGGATCGTTATCAGCGGCGGTGGCGGCTCCGGCGGTGCGCGCGGATCGAGGCGGGGCTGATGGGCTGGGGCGGCGCTATTTAAAGGCTGCCCCCGAGCGGTGTCCCGCTCAGGTACGGCCCGAAGTCGGTTCGTTTTTTTTAATTATTCCGCTCGGAAGAATATAAAAAGAAATACTAAATGGACTCCAAAAATTCCGAAATAAATTTTCACGGGCTTCTAAAATCAAGCCACACAAGGTGAACATTTATTTGGGCCCTAAATGCAATTTTTAAAAACGCACTTTTTTCCTAAATTCAAATAAAACATCAAAAAACTCCGAAATAAAATCTTATTTGATTTTTTTATTAAATCCTCAATATTTCTTTATTTTGGGAAAGTCATTTTATTCCCTCATATTTTTGTAATAGAAATAATTGATGATAAAATAAATAAAATCAAATGATCCTATTCTCAAAATTTGAGAAAACTCAAATATGAGAATAACGAAATCCCCAACTCTCTCCGTGGGTCATTGAGTTGCGTAGAATTTCTAGGATTAACCAAAATGCAAAATAAAATATGATATGCATGATGATCTAATGTATAACATTCCAAATTGAAAATTTGGGATGTTACAGAATAATCTTATGATCCCTTTGAGCCTAGGTGGCATTCCATAGGGTGATCACACGGGTCCTCCGGGATCCCCTTGGGAAAGCACTGGGTTCTCCAGGTGCCCGGGCAAACCACTCGTGCTCCAGGGTGCCCCAACCAATCCACCCAGATGTGTATTAAAGTAGCCACCTTAAGTTAACCATTAATGATAACTCTCACATTTGTCATGGATACACTCAAACCCAATCCACGTCTACTAGCATAGCATAGCAATATAAGCAAAGTAGAAGTAACTCCCAAGGTTTGAATGCAGGACAATAGGTTCCTACCTCATCAACTACTTCCCAATACCCACATGTTATCAATCCTAACCATGCAATGTTTGAGGGTGAAACTAATGCATAAAAACTGGGTATGAAAGGGATATGATCAAAGTGTGAACTTGCGTGCAATGTTGATGAAGATGATTCACACTCATAACTCTTGATAGTTCTACTCGTCACACTCCGTTCAATATATCATGAGCAAGCAATAGTAACCACACATAAGCAATCACTCAAAAGATCGGAAAGAACGAAGAAGACAGTTCGGAAAACATCAAAACCAAGCAAATAATTCTTGCAACATAAATTTTTTTCTAACAGTACCAAAATTATGTGAATTTGGACTTATCATAAAGTTTAGGTCAAGAGCTTCGATTTACAAAAAGAATCAACTAAATCGGAGTTACGAAACTCAAGTTATGTTCAAAAGAAGTTTGAATATGAATATGAACAAATTTCGAAATTTGAAAATTTCAAACAGTTGATGTGACAGGTTCATTGGATAGGTGAAAACAAGACGAAGCTATAGGCGCTCGTTTCATCTAATTTGGATAAACGAGTGAAAAGTTATGGCTATTTGAAAAATCAGGGATAAGTTGTTTTACGAAAGAAAAATATCTACGATTAAGGTCTAATTATAAATACGTAGACTAATTGATAATCTAATTATTCTATCGTATTAGTCTAGAAATAATAAACCACTGAAGTATAAAAAAATAAAGAAAGATACCTTTATAAGGCAGAGAAAAGACGACTTTGAAGAGAAGAGACAATTTCCAGAAGTCGCGCCGGAGCATTTTTCTTAAATAAATCTAGTCAAATCAAAATATTAATTTAACCCGAATTGGATTATTTTTGGAGGCTCTATGGGTCTATATTTATAGGTGAAAAAGAGGTTTAAGATTTAAAGGCTAGGCAATGTGGAACTAAAAGTAGACGAAAATATACAAAATAGAAAAGAAAAAGACTAACGCCTCGCACGTGCCTAAAGGCCTCATCCGGCCGGTCGCCGTACACGGGCTGCATTTTTTTCCGAAGTCTATTTTTTCGAAAATTTCTTTCAAAAAAAACTAAACATTAACGAAAATAAAAATTAAAAAAAAGACAAAAGAAACAAAAGAAAAACGGGCCGGCCTGCTGCTATGCTATGCATGCGGGTGACGGTTAGTTCGAGGCGCACGCGTAGTTTTTTTTCTTTTTTTTATATAGAAACAAAAAAGGAAAACTAGATAATGAAAATAAAATAAAATTTTATATAGTCATATTATATATCAAAATTTTCAGAAAAAGATTTTCTACAACATGAACATTTCTCTAGTGCCAAATAAAATTCACAAAAATTCAAATAATTCAAACAGTGCTACTACTACAATAAAACCCAATAAAAATCATTTTAGAAATACCAAAATGATTTCAAAATTATTTCTCTCCAATTTTCTGATGTAGGGAATCATTTTACCCTATTTTCCATTTATTTTATTTTTGGAGAAAAATAATTTGAATAAAACCCGAATAACTCCAAATTGAAAATAATTTCAAACGAACTTTAAATTTGATCCTTTTAAACTTCCAACTCGTATTTCATATGTTTTGAAGAAGTCATTTTATCTTCTCTCATGAAAATCATTGAGTTGCTTAAATTTTCTGAATTTGAAATATTTCCAAATAAAATTCAAAAACCTCTTTTCATTTAATTAAATGGAAGAAGTCATATCATCTTCTCTCGAGGGTTTTGTATTTGAAAAGAATTTGAATTCACGGAGATCAAAATGCAAAAAGGTGAAAGTTTGGGAAAGTCCTTTTATTCCCTCTCATTTAACTTTCAAAATTTTCGAATTTCACTCAATCAATCACACAACAACCAAACAAACAATCAATCTATCTATTTATTATAACATTCCAAAATTTAGAATTTTGGGATGTTACATAGTATCGACTGAAGTATTATGTTTGATTATGTTGCAATATATGTGGATTACACTAGCCCTCTCCATAAGTTGAGAGTTTTGATTGTGTTGGCTAGTGCATGAAGCTTAACATGGTATGAGAGCCCAAGGTCTTGAGTTCAAGTCCTGGCTATTGCAATTTATCTGCAAGATTATTGCTCCCCTCTTTGTGTTCGCGTATAGGCCTGTTGAGTCATACATGAGTTTCGCGCACCATCGCTCTCTTCCGGTTGCACGTATTGACTTGTCTTCCCCGTCACACGTGAGAGATGGTGTTACAGTATATGCGGATAGCACTAGCCCTTTCCATCAGTTCCGACTTTTGGTTGTGTTGGCTAGTGCATGAAGCTTAACATGGTATTGGAGCTAAGGTCTTGAGTTCAAGTCCTGTCTTTCACAATTTATCTAAAAATTGCTGGTAGCCCCCCTTTGTGTCCATGTAGAGGCCTCTTGAGTCATACGTGAGTTTCGCACACCTTCGATCTCTTCCGGTTGCATGTGTTGACTTGTCTTCCCCGTCATACGTGAGAGGGGGTGTTACAGTATATGTGGATTGCACTAGCCCTTTCCATAAGTTTGGACTTTTGGTTGCGTTGGCTAGTGCATGAAGCTTAACAGATTAAAGAAGTTTCTTAAGTGCTATACTTAGCTACTTACCACTGGGGTCAGGGAAACATGCATATCACCTTTTAGTAAGAATTCACCCTTTATAGCAGGAAACTAGCAAACTCCCACTCATCTCCAGTTGTACTTGAGACCAAAGAGATTGAAATTGGAGGTGCTGGGATAGACTTATATTTCTAGAGGAAAGAGTTCTTCAAGAGCTCACTTGTAGGAAGTCTTTCAGCTACTAGAGCTATTTAACACCCTTACGGATGCTAATCTCCGTTTGGAGTGGTGTGGAGGTACAATGCTCCCCAAAATACCATTAGGGACACCGTAATATCCCCACGCCTCGCACAATGCAAGATGTTGTGATTCCACTAAGGGACCCTTGAGGGCAGTCACAAAACCTGTATAAATTGCTCGAGGCAATCTCTACAACTTAATTGAAGACCCCGAAGCTTGCCTAGAGCTTTACACCAATGATTAAGCTCCGCGACACCACCAACCATCTAGGACGCCAAAGCACCCAAGAGGCACAAGATCTAGGGTGCCCAAACACCCATAGTAAGCTTCTCAACTTTCACTTCCACATATCACCATGGAGAACTCAAACCGATGCACCAAATGCAATGACAATTAAACACAGAGTGCTCAAGTCCTTCTCTCCCAAATACCACAACAACAACAAATGCTATGGAGGAATATGAGAGGAAGAACAAAACAGGATAACAACAAAGAACTCCAAAATCTAGATCCAAAAGGTTCCCCTCACTTAGAGGAGAAAATTATTGGTGGAAATATAAATCTGGATCTCATCTCTCTTTTCCCTAAAAAAGAATCAAGAATCATAGGAGGAATTGAGAGTTAGCAAGCTCAAAGAGGTCAACAATTGTGGGGGAAAACTCGCAAGAGGATTGGGGTTGAAGGTGGAAGAAGGGGTTATAAATACCCCCAAGAAAAATGTGGCCGTTGCACACAACCGCGACCTCGGGCACTCAGACAAAAGGGGTCCGGGCACCCGGACTCACTAGAGAAAATAGCCAACAAAAATAGAGAGGACCACGCACCCGGGGGGACACCCCGGGCACCTGGGGCGGTCGAAGCAAAGGGGTCTAGGCACCTAGTGTGGCCACGCACAAGAAGGTCCGAGCACCCGGAGGTGGAACCCCGGGCACCCGGGGGTGGCCGAACCAAAGTGTTAACTCGCGGTGACCCTGGGCACAGGGACTTTGGAGCCCGGGCACCCGGACCCGGCCGAACCCAGCGGCCAACAACGGATGCCTCCGGGTACCCGGACAAAAAGAGCTCCGGGCACCCAGACTCCTAAGTGAGGGTATTTCTTGGGTGAGTATTTCTTCCAACAAAACCTAACATGGATTGGGAGAAAAGTGTATGGACATGATTTGGGCTCCCCAACTCTGAAATAATAGCAGCCCCTCTTAACAGTACGGATGTTCCTAGGACTCAAAAATAAAACCGAAAACTTTTCGAGTCACCTATGAACTCTGATTCAAACGAATTCAAGTTTGTTGGAAAGCCAACGACGGGGGTCGACACCTATGAACTCTGATTCAAACGAATTCAAGTTTGTTGGATAGCCAACGACGGGGGTCGACACAAGCTTGATAGAAATATTAAGAACTAGCAATGGAGAAAATACCCATAATATAATGGTGATAACCCTTCTTCAAGTAAGACCGATAAAATCTCCAACACCGAAAATGCAATAGAAGATGCATAGGAAATCGATTTTTGGTGAACTAGAGCTTGTCACGAAGATAACCACTAGCTCTAAAACCTCACAAAGAGAAAAGACAAACAAGAACCAGGAAGTATGATGCCAAGGATGCAAAGATCTAAGATCTCTATGAACTATACGATCAAACTACTCACTTGAGAGCCATACTTGATAGTACGACAATCAATCCTATAACCCGCTCTCCCAACTAACACCATGAGACCGGTAAAATATAAATGATGGGGAACGAAGCATGAAAATAAAAAATCCTACAAACACCCAAGATCTAATCTAGGAGGTGCATGACAATGAGAGGGGAGCGTGTCTACATACCCTTGTAGACCGAAAGCGGAAGCGTATATAACGCGGTTGATCTAGTAGTACTCTTCACGATCCAATCATGATCCAACCGATCTAACGCCAAACGGACGACACCTCCGAGTTTAACACATGTGTTGCTCAGTGACATCCTCTCCTTCTTGATCCAGCAACGAGGAAAAGGAGGTAGATGAGATCTGAACCAACACGGTGATGTGGTGGTTGTGGCAGCAGTGGAACTGCAGCAGGGCTTCGCCAAGCATTTGCGCAAGGTGGAGGAGGTGTAAAGGGAGGGATACGGGCAAGGGTGGAAGGGTGGTTGTCCCCAACGCCTCCCCACCTTTATATAGGCATGGAGGGGCTGGTAGCTTTCCCTCCAAGCCCCTAGGGTCGTTGGCCAAGGGGGAAGGAAGGAAATCCCTCCTTTCCTTCCCCACTGATCGCATCCCCCAGGGATCTTGATCTTATCCTTCAGGATATGTTCATATTCCTTTTAGGGGGGATCGTCGTGTGCCCATACCAGGGTTGTGGGGTCTTGCCCCACTACCCACATCCATGTGGGCCCCATATCCCATCCGGGACTTGATGTCTGCTAGAACTACGTTGGTGTCGGGGATGCTGATTCCACCAACACCTATGGGGACAGGGCCCCTTTCGGTTCGGTGGGATGCGGAGGTCGCACAAAGAGCGGATCGAGGCAGTACACGCGGGCGATTTTAACCCAGCTTCGGGCCGCACGGATGCATAAAACCCTACTGCTGCTTGTTTGTGTGTATTGAATTCTTGCTCAGGAGCGACAGACACTGCCAGACTAAGCGTGAAAGTGTTCCTGGTGTTGAATGAGCCGAACTGGCCGAACTAGTTGAACCTCTCCCTACGTTGCGCCTGGGCTTCCTTTTATACTCTCAAGGGGTCACCGACAGGGGGCAACGTAGACAAGGAGGGTAAAAATGGAAAAGGATGCGGTAGGTGCAGCTACCGCTACTGTGGATACAGTGCACCCTACCTAACTCTGACGGCAGGGGACAAGGGCATTAAATGCCTGTCTGAGTTGCTTAAACAGTGCAAAAAGTGACCGTTAGGAGCGCCACCGTTTGCCACGATGGCCTTCTCTTCATCTCCGCTTGCCACCTCGCACCCCTAGCTGCACAGCCTCCTGCCACGTGTGTTTGGGAGAGTCCTAGAGCGACACGTTAGCAGGTGTGCTGGAGCGCAGGCACGAAGTGGGGGTTTCCCGCGGCAAGCTCCTTGCCGCGGTCGTCGTCTTGTCGTGCTCGGGAGCTTGTCGCTCACCGGGCCTTGCCGGGACGCAGGACGCGTCACGGCAAGCTTCCTTGGTATGCCTTGAGCGGCCTTCCCGGCAAGCTCCTCTTGCCGGGGTCTTGTCTCTTCCCGGCAAGCTCCTCTTGCCGGGGCCTGGGTTGGCCTTCCCGGCAAGCTCCTCTTGCCGGGGTCTTGGTTGGAGTACTTTGTTCTTGAATGGTCTTCAAGGGAGCCACGGAGGGTCTTGGCGATCACCCGGGAAGCCTTGCCGCGGGATGCTGCGACTGCCCGTGCACAAGTTCGGGGTACTAGGGTACCCCTACTCTAGTACACCGACAGGAGGCCCCGGGCCTGGGCCATACATGGTGCCGAGCGCTGTTGGGCCAGGCCCAAAACAGTGCACGGGCACGCGCGGCCTAGGTCACGCCGCATATCTCTCCGCTCCCACCGCGCACGCCCAGAACGGCACGCGTCAAACGCGGCGTCATGGGTGACGCGGGCGGCGTGCGCGGGGCTAAGCCCCTCGACCATGCGTCAGGACACGATGATGGGGACGGTTCACGCCCTCCTCCCTAAACGGAGGTAGGCGTGGGGGCGTGGTGCATTTACTGGACGGGGCCGGTGCGCGGTTTTCGGGACGCCCACTCCCCGCGATCACGGGGCGGAGCGAGGCCGCCTCACCCGTCGCCTTGGTTCTGCATCTCTGCCACGCGGCTCCCATGCCCTTGGGGTCGCGGGCGGTGGAAGTGGGAAACTGGGCCGTCGCGAGCAGCGGCAGCGGGATGGCCCCGACTCCCTGCTCTTCCCGTGCCTTGATTCGCTGAGCGGGGCGGCCGAGCCCCCACCTCGCTCCTTTATAAAGAGCGGGAGGGGAGCACAGGAAACCGCACTCTCTCATCTCCTCCTTTCTTCAGCTTCTGCTCCCCTTTCTCTCATTCGCCATGGAGAAAGGGAACCCAGGCCCTTCATCGGTGGCGGCGAGGGTCGCCTCCAGACAGCGCATCTCTCCATCTTCCGCGCCCGTGGTGGCAGGGCCAGCCATAAGGGGAAGAGGGAGGGGGCGAGGTCGCGGACGAGGTCGAGGACGAGGTCGAGGCGCTCGGGAAGAGGCGGACGGGGCGGCGCGTCAGCTTCACCTCTGCTGGCGGCTCCTCCCCCCACGGCGGTCCATATAGGGGACGACCCTTGCGAGTTCTTCGTCAGGCTGCGCCGGGCGCCTCGTCGTCGCCTCCGGCTTCCAGCTCCGTTTGCGCGCGCGATGGAGTTGGACCCGCCCGAGACACTGAGACTGCACATGAGGGGCTGTGGGATCAGCGGCACGCGAGTCCGTGTTGCATTCCCAGCCCCTAATGTGATGTATCTTGATCGAGGGTGGAAGACGTTCGCCCGCATCCACAGCTTGATGGAGGGGTTCACCCTCCATTTTAAGTTGATGGAGGGCGATCTCCTCTCCGTCAAGGTCTTCGGGTGCTTTGGCACTCGGGCGAAGTGCTGCGTGGACAGCTCCTCCGACAGCGAAGGCTCCTCCTCGAGCGAGAGTGACGAGGAGGAGAGCGACAGCGACGACGAGGGTAGCGGGCGGCGGGGTAGCGGGTCCGACTAGGCGTCGGGTGCCGCTTCGCGCGGCACCGGCGGCCCCATCATCCGTGTCGCCGGCTCCTTGAACTCCCCGGGGTCATCTCCTTGGGCGCCTGGCATAGGGAGGCTGCGGAAGGGGAAGAGGGCTGGCGACAAGGCCGTCAGGTCGGAGTACGAGGGCGTGGTGCCCTCGACAGCGTGCTGACATCCTGCCGCCCTGTCTTCGAGCCCCACTTCCGGCGCCGCCATCGCCGTCCAGCCTTCGGACGTCCCCCGGGATGTTCTCTTGGTGTCTTCTGGCACCCGTAGCTCGCCTAGGCACTCCTTTTGCCCTTTTCGCCTCCTTGACCTGCCTCCTGAGGAGAGGGACAGGAAAGGGATTACGGGCATCTTATCTTTTTAATTTGTAAGCCTTCGGGCCTTAGCTGTATCTAGAACTTGTAATCCTCTCTTTCATGTTTTTCATCCTCTATGGGCTGTACCTGAGTGGGATGTTTTTAGTGAAAAGGGGATGCTTGCCGGGTTATTTGTCTCGTGAGTTGAACCCACGTCAAGGAGCAAACCCTTGGTGTCCCTCGGACAGACATTTCATCTCCCGGCAACAAGCCTTGCCGCCTTCCCACGTCGCTCGACCTTTCTCACGCCTTTGACGGAGGCGGGAACGAGGTGGGTGCGGTCTCCTCGTTTCATCCCTTTGCTGCCGCGACTACGACCAAACTTGGCCCCGGGAACGAGCCACAGGGCCTAGAGTTGAGGGAGCATGGTAGTTTTCAGGAAGAAACGCGGTTTCGCATTCCCCAGTCCATAAGAGGATGCATGATGAGGGATGAAAGACTTATCTGATATTGCAGCCCCCGGCAACTCTGGTTTGCCGTGGACGATTCTTGGCACTCGCAGCCCCCAGCGATACTGGCTCGCCGGGGCCCAGGTGCCGTCTGTTTTCTTCTTCTCTTGTCGCTGCCAGTCATGTCACGGGAACACTTTATTAGAGGTGCGACGAGCTATTTTTGTAATATAACTCTATCTTAGGCAAAAAATTGTTGTGTTACTTCCTTTACTCGACTCTTGGCTTTGTATGGTTCCGCCCTACGCTCTCTAGGGAAACTTGCCGACGCAGGTACCCTTGCCGCGAGCGCTGAGTGCGGAACTTCAGCAGCCTGCTGGCGGGGTCGCTACCGACAAGCAACCTTGTCGCAACTAGTTGCAGCTCACTTAAGTTGTTGAGCGGACTCGAAACAACGTAAGGGCGCTAGCGGCTCACTTAAGTTGCTGAGCGGACTCGAAGCAAAGTAAGGGCGCTAGCAGCTCACTTAAGTTGTTGAGCGGACTCGAAACAAAGTAAAGGCGCAACTAGCTACGAGTTGGTTCCTCCGCGCACAGGTTTTCCATACAAAGCACGGTCGTTCAAGGAAAATAACTCGAAATCTTAAAAAAATGATTGCTCAAGCTTTGGCAACTTAGCTTTTTTTGTCGTCTGCTTCCCGGCAAGGAGAAACTTTCTTGAATGGCCTGGTCCACACCATTATCTTCTCCTTTCCTCCCCGCCAGAGATGTCGGGGATGCTGATTCCACCAACACCTATGGGGACAGGGCCCCTTTCGGTTCGGCGGGAGGCGGAGGTCGCACAAAGAGCGGATCGAGGCAGTACACGCGGGCGATTTTTACCCAGCTTCGGGCCGCACGGATGCGTAAAACCCTACTGCTGCTTGTTTGTGTGTATTGAATTCTTGCTCAGGAGCGACGGACGCTGCCAGACTGAGCGTGAGAGTGTTCCTAGTGTTGAATGAGCCGAACTGGCCGAACTAGCTGAACCTCTCCCTACGTTGCGCCTGGGCCTCCTTTTATACTCTCAAGGGGTCACCGACAGGGGGCAACGTAGACAAGAAGGGTAAAAATGGAAAAGGATGCGGTAGGTGCAGCTACCGCTACTATGGATACAATGCACCCTACCTAACTCTGACGGCAGGGGACAAGGGCATTAAATGCCTGTCTGAGTTGCTTAAACAGTGCAAAAAGTGACCGTTAGGAGCGCCACCGTTTGCCACGATGGCCTTCTCTTCATCTCCGCTTGCCACCTCGCGCCCCTAGCTGCACAGCCTCCTGCCACGTGTGTTTGGGAGAGTCCTAGAGTGACACGTTAGCAGGTGTGCTAGAGCGCAGGCACGAAGTGGGGGTTTCCCACGGCAAGCTCCTTGCCGCGGTCGTCGTCTTGTCGTGCTCGGGAGCTTGTCGCTCACCGGGCCTTGCCGGGACGCAAGACGTGTCATGGCAAGCTTCCTTGGTATGCCTTGAGCGGCCTTCCCGGCAAGCTCCTCTTGCCGGGGTCTTGTCTCTTCCCGGCAAGCTCCTCTTGCCGGGGCCTAGGTTGGCCTTCCCGGCAAGCTCCTCTTGCCGGGGTCTTGGTTGGAGTACTTTGTTCTTGAATGGTCTTCAAGGGAGCCACGGAGGGTCTTGGCGGTCACCCGGCAAGCCTTGCCGCGGGATGCTGCGACTGCCCGTGCACAAGTTCGGGGTACTAGGGTACCCCTACTCTAGTACACCGATAGTTGGTATTTCCCCAAAGAGGAAGGGATGATGCAGCACAGCGACCGTAGGTATTTCCCTCAGTGATGAGACCAAGGTTATCGAACCAGTAGGAGAACCAAGCAACACTACGTAAACAGCACCTGCACACATATAAGAAATACTCGCAACCCGACATGTTAAAGGGGTTGTCAATCCCTTTCGGGTAACGGCACCAGAAATTGGCAAACGGACGTGAGAAAGTTGTAATAAGTTGATAGATCGAACGCCAAATAAAATAAAGTGCAGCAAGGTATTTTTGTATTTTTGGTTTAATAGATCTGAAAATAAAAGCAAAGGCAAATAGATCGGAAAGGCAAATATAATAAAGAAGAGACCCAGGGGCCGTAGGTTTCACTAGTGGCTTCTCTCAAGAAAAATAGCAAACGGTGGGTAAACGAACTACTGTTGGGCAATTGATAGAACTTCAAATAGTCATGACAATATCCAGGTAATGATCATTATATAGGCATCACGTCCAAGATTAGTAGACTAACTCCTGCCTGCATCTACTACTATTACTCCACACATCGACCGCTATCCAGCATGCATCTAGTGTATTAAGTTCATGGAGAAACGAAGTAATGCAATAAGAACGATGACATGATGTAGACAAGATCTATTTATGTAGAAATAGACCCCATCTATTTATCCTTAATAGCAATGATACATACGTGTCGGTTCCCCTTCTGTCACTGGGATCAAGCACCGTCAGATCGAACCCATCAGAAAGCACCTCTTCCCATTCCAAGATAAATAGTCAAGTTGGCCAAACAAAACCCAAATATCGGAGAATAAATACAAGGCTATAAGCAATCATGCATATAAGAGATCAAAGACGACTCAAATAACTTTCATGGATAAAAAGATAGATCTGATCATAAACTCAAATTCCATCGGATCCCAACAAATACACCACAAAAAGAATTACATCATATGGATCTCCAAGAGACCATTGTATTGAGATTCAAACGAGAGAGAGGAATCCATCTAGCTACTAACTATGGACCCGAAGGTCTACAAAGAACTACTGACGCATCATCGAAGAGGCACCAATGGACATGATGAACCCCTCCATGATGGTGTCTAGATTGGATCTGGTGGTTTCTGGAACTTGCGGCGGATAGAATTGATTTCCGTCCCCCTAGGGTTTCTGGAATATTGGGGTATTTATAGAGTAAAGAGGCGGTTCGGGAGGCAACCAAGGTGGGCACAACCCACCAGGGCGCGCCTGGGCCTCCAGGCGCGCCCTGGTGGGTTGTGCTCCCCTCGGAGCACCCCCAGGTGCTTCTCCGGCCCATTCGATGTCTTCTGGTCCAAAAAAATCCATAAAAATTTCCACTGCGTTTGGACTCTGTTTGGTATTGATTTCCTGTGATGTAAAACACATGCAAAAACAGCAACTGGCACTTGGCACTATGTCAATAGGTTAGTACCAAAGAATGATATAAAATGACTATAAAATGATTGTAAAACATCCAAGAATGATAATATAACAGCATGGAACAATCAAAAATTATAGATACGTTGGAGACGTATCAGCATCCCCAAGCTTAATTCCTGCTCGTCCTTGTAGCGACCCGACCTCAGACAGTCAAGTCTCTGTGCTTCAGTGTCATCCCTGGATCGGTAATGCTGACAGACACAATACTCAAAGGATTTATAGCAGAGTAGCAATCACACACTTATTACATCGATAGTCTCCAAAGAGAACTTATTACAATAAATATGGCTTAAGACAATATAAATAAGATAACAGCGGAAAGCTTGGAAGATAAAGTGAGTCCATAAACTCCAACGGCATAACTGAGTGCATGAAAAACGACCTAATGTCTACTACACAACCTTCTTCTTGTAGATGTTGTTGGGCCTCCAAGTGCAGAGATTTGTAGGACAGTAGCAAATTTCCCTCAAATGGATGACCTAAGGTTTATCAATCTGTGGGAGGCGTAGGATGAAGATGGTCTCTCTCAAGCATCCCTGCAACCAAATAACAAAGAGTCTCTTGTGTCCCCAACACACCCAATACAATGGTAAATTGTATAGGTGCACTAGTTCGGGGAAGAGATGGTGATACAAGTGTTATATGGATAGTAGATAATGGTTTTTGTAATCTGAAAATATAAAAACAGCAAGGTACCTAATGATAAAAGTGAGCATAAACGGTATTACAATGCTAGGAAACAAGGCCTAGGGTTCATACTTTCACTAGTGCAAGTCCTCTCAACAATAATAACATAATTGGATCATATAACTATCCCTCAGCATGCAACAAAGAGTCACTCCAAAGTCACTAATAGCAGAGAACAAACGAAGAGATTATGGTAGGGTACGAAACCACCTCAAAGTTATTCTTTCCAATCAATCCGTTGGGCTATTCATATAAGTGTCACAAACATCCCTAGAGTTCGTAGTAGAATAACACCTTAAGACACAAATCAACCAAAACCCTAATGTCACCTAGATACTCCAATGTCACCTCAAGTATTCGTGGGTATGATTATATGATATGCATCACACAATCTCAGATTCATCTATTCAACCAACACATAGAACCTCAAAGAGTGCCCCAAAGTTTCTACCAGAGAATCACAACGAAAACGTGTGCCAACCCCTATGCATAGGTTAATGGGCGGAACCCGCAAGTTGATCACCAAAACATACATCAAGTGAATCACGTGATATCCCATTGTCACCACAGATACGCACGACAAGACATACATCAAGTGTTCTCAAATCTTTAAAGACTCAATCCGATAAGATAACTTTGAAGGGGAAACTCAATCCATTACAAGAGAGTAGAGGGGGAGAAGAAACATAAGATCCAACTATAATAGCAAAGCTCGCAATACATCAAGATCGTGCCAAATCAAGAACACGAGAGAGACAAAGAGAGATCAAACACATAGCTACTGGTACATACCCTCAGCCCCGAGGGAGAACTACTCCCTCCTTGTCATGGAGAGCACCGGGATGATGAAGATGGCCACCGGAGATGGATTTCCCCCTCCGGCAGGGTGCCAGAACGAGTCTAGATTGGCTTTCGTTGGCGACGGAGGCTTCTGGCGCGGAACTCCCGATCTATTGTGCTCCCTGATAGTTTTAGGGTATATGGATATATATAGGCGGAAGAAATACATCAAGGGATCCACGAGGGTGGAGGGCGTGCCCCCCTGCCTCGTGGCTTCCTCGTTGATCCCCTGACGTGCACTCCAAGTCTCCCGTATTGCTTTCTTTCCAAAAATAACTTTTCTGAAGGTTTCATTCCATTTGGACTCCGTTTTATATTCCTTTTCTTCAAAAGCCTAAAACAAGGAAAAAACAGAAACTGGCACTAGGCTCTAGGTTAATAGGTTAGTCCCAAAAATCATATAAAATAGCATATAAATGCATATAAAACATCCAAGGTTGATAATATAATAGCATGAAACAATCAAAAATTATAGATACGTTGGAGACGTATCAGCATCCCCAAGCTTAATTCCTGCTCGTCCTCGAGTAGGTAAATGATAAAAACAGAATTTTTGATGTGGAATGCTACCTAACATATTCATCATGTATTTTTTCTTTATTGTAGCAAAAATATTCAGATCCATAAGATTCAAGACAAAATTTTAATATTGACATAAAAATAATAATACTTCAAGCATATTAACTAAGCAATCATGTCTTCTCAAAATAACACGGCCAAAGAAAGTTCATCCCTACAAAATCATATAGTTTGGTCATGCTCCATTTTCGTCACACAAGAATGCTCTCATCATGCACAACCCCGATGACAAGCCAAGCAATTGTTTCATACTTTAGTAATCTCAAACTTTTTTCAACTTTCACGCAATACATGAGCGTGAGCCATGGATATAGCACTATGGGTGGAATAGAATATAATGAGGGGGTTATGTGGAGAAGACAAAAAGGAGAAAGTCTCACATCGACGCGGCTAATCAATGGGCTAGGGAGATGCCCATCAATTGATGTCAATGCAAGGAGTATGGATTGCCATGCAAAGGATGCACTAGAGCTATAAATGTATGAAAGCTCAACAAAAGAAACTAAGTGGGTGTGCATCCAACTTGCTTGCTCACGAAGACCTAGGGCACTTGAGGAGGCCCATTGTTGGAATATACAAGCCAAGTTTTATAATGAAAATTTCCCACTAGTATATGAAAGTGATAAAACAAGAGACTCTCTATCATGAAGATCATGGTGCTACTTTGAAGCACAAGTGCGAAAAAAAGGATACTAGCATTGTCCCTTTTATTTTTTTTATTTGGCCTTCATTTTTTTATTTGGCCTTTCTTTTTTTTATTTGGCCTTTCTTTTTTTATTTGGCCTTTTTTTGGATAATGCTCTATTGATGATGATCATCACACTTCTATTTATTTACAACTCAAAGATTACAACTCGATACTAGAACAAAGTATGACTCTATATGAATGCCTCCGACAGTGTACCGGGATGGGCAATGAATCAAGAGTGACATGTATGATAAATTATGCATGGTGGCTTTGCCACAAATACGATGTCAACTACATGATCATTCAAAGCAATATGACAATGATGATGCGTGTCATAATAAACGGAACGGTGGAAAGTTGCATGGCAATATATCTCGGAATGGCTATGGAAATATCATAATGGGTAGGTATGGTGGCTGTTTTGAGGACTATATAAGGAGGTTTATGTGTGAAAGAGCGTATCATATCACGGGGTTTGGATGCACTGGCGAAGTTTGCACCAACTCTCAATGTGAGAAAGGGCAATGCACGGTACCGAAGAGGCTAGCAATGATGGAAGGGTGAGAGTGCGTATAATCCATGGACTCAACATTAGTCATAAAGAACTCACATAATTATTGGAAAAATCTACAGGTCATCAAAAACCAAGCATTACGCGCATGCTCCTAGGGGGATAGATTGGTAGGAAAAGACCATCGCTCATCCCCGACCGCCACTCATAAGGAAGACAATCAAATAACACCTCATGTTTCAAATTTGTTACACAACGTTTACCATACGTGCATGCTATGGGACTTGCAAGCTTCAACACAAGTATTTCTCAAATTCACAACTACTCAACTAGCACAACTTTAATATCACTATCTCCATATCTCAAAACAATTATCAAGTATCAAACTTCTCTTAGTATTCAATGCACTCTATATGGAAGTTTTTATTATATCCATCTTGGATGCCTATCATATTAGGGCTAGATTCATAACCAAAGCAAACTACCATGCTGTTCTAAAGACTCTCAAAATAATATAAGTGAAGCACGAGAGTTCATCTATTTCTTCAAAATAAAACTACCACCATGCTCTAAAAGATATAAGTGAAGTACTAGAGCAAACAACAAACTACTCCGAAAGATATAAGTGAAGATCAATGAGTAGTTGAATAATTATGCAACTATGTGAAGACTCTCTATCATTTATGAATTTCAGATCTTTGTATTTTATTCAAGCATCAAGCAAAACTAAATAAAGTAAAATGACGCTCCAAGCAAAACATATATCATGTGGTAAATAAAAATATAGCTCCAAGTAAAGTTACCGATGAACGAAGACGAAAGAGGGGATGCCTTCCGGGGCATCACCAAGCTTAGGCTCTTGGTTGTCCTTAAATATTTCCTTGGGGTGCCTTGGGCATCCCCAAGCTTAGGCTCTTGCCACTCCTTGTTCCATAATCCATCGAATCTTTACCCAAAACTTGAAAACTTCACAACACAAAACTTAACAGAAAACTCGTAAGCGAAAGAAAACAAAACACCACTTCAAGGTACTGTAATGAACTCATTCTTTATTTATATTTGTGTTAATCCTACTGTATTCCAACTTATATATGGTTCATACCCTCTGATACTACTCATAGATTCGTCAAAATAAGCAAACAACACATCGAAAACAGAATCTATCAAAAACAGAACAGTCTGTAGTAATCTGGATCAAACGTATACTTATGGAACTCATAAAATTCTCTAATAAATTTCTGAACGTGAGGAATTTATCTATTAATCATATGCAAAAATAATTAACTAAATAACACTCTCCAATAAAAAATGGCAGCAATTCTCGTGAGCGCTAAAGTTTCTGTTTTTGACAGCAAGATCAACAAGATTTTCCCCAAGTCTTCCCAACGGTTCTACTTGGCACAAACACTAATTAAAACATAAAAACTCAATCATAACAGAGGCTAGATAAATTATTTATTGCTAAACAGGAGCAAAAAGTAAAGAACAAGAATAAGATTGGGTTGCCTCCCAACAAGCGCTATCGTTTAATGCCCCTAGCTAGGCATGATGATTTCAATGATGCTCACATAAAAGATAAGAATTGAGATATAAAGAGAGCATCATGAAGAATATGACTAGAACATTTAAGTCTAACCCACTTCCTATGCATAGGGATTTTTTGAGCAAACAATTTATGGGAACAAGAATCAACTTGCATAGGAAGGTAAAGCAAGCATAACTTCAAAATTTTAAGCACATAGAGAGGAAACTTGATATTATTGCAATTCCTACAGGCATATATCCCCCCTCATAATAATATTCAGTAGCATCGTGAATGAATTCAACAATATAACCAGCACCTAAAGCATTATTTTCATGATGCATAAGCATAGGATTTTTATTACTCTCCACATAAGCAAAATTCTTCTCATTCGGAATAGTTGGAGTATCATAAGAGACTCGAATACTATAAATTGTTTCCACATTAAAAGAGTAATGTTCAGAAAAGGGGTAATCATAATCATGACAAGTTTTATAAATATAATCACTACTTTTTATAGCATAAGTATCATCACAATAATCATCATAAGTAGGAGGCATGCTATCATCATTATAAATTTGCATATCAAAACTTGGGAGACTAAAAATATCATCTTCATTAAACGTAGCATCCCCAAGATTGGGACAAACATTAATTGCAGCAAATATGTTCTCAAAAACATCATCTTCATCAAACATGGCATCCCCAAGCTTGGGACTTTTCATATCATAAGCATAATCACTCTCATCATTAATAGTATGGATAGCACCAATAGTATAGCAATTATCATATTCTTCCAAGCAAGTGCCAAAAAGATTTTCAAGATCATAAGAAGTATCATTATCTTCCACAATTATATTTTCATGAGGCACAATAGTAATAGGAGCAGCATTATTTGGGAGAGATATCTTTTTACCTCTCTTCCTTTTTCTTTTCTTCTTCTTCACCACATCATGTGTGGGTCCAATCCTCTTTTTGGAGCTCCTTATTAATGAGATTGGTTGAATAGGAGGCTCCTCCTCGTTACCTGATTCATCATAAGAAATAATAGGAGGGTATTGGGAAGTCTCTTCCCTTTCATTAGTATTCTCTTCATCTTCTATTTGTTTTCTTTTCTTTATGTAGTTGGCAATATAAGGATTTTCAATACAATTCACCGCACAATACATATAAATTTCCTCTAGATCAAAATGAAGAACTCTATCAAGGGCAAATTCTGGAATATCCTTAGTTATACGTTTCATTTCTTCATAACCCAAGAGCAAACTAAGTTTATTATGATGTGCAAGGGAAATCAAGTCATCACAATTTTTGGACACGATACGATCATGAAACAATTTGCATTGGGTACTGAAATGATCATGTTCATTGCAAAGTTCACAAGTACGGCTAAGAAAATTTAAATTTTCAGCACAATCATCTAGCCTTTCTTGCAACAATTTAGTTTCTAAGTACTTATGCCTCATGCAATATCTATCTTCCCTATTTGGTGTGTACTTACAAACCCAATGCACTCCACAAAAATTGACATGTTTATAGGAGACATTTTCATCATAACTAGTGCAATCATCATTAGTACCATGGATATTCAAGGAGTTCATACTAACAACATTGCAATCATGCTCACCATTCAAAGATTTAGTACCAACCATTTTAATGCATTCTTCTTCTAACAATTTGGCACAATTTTCAGTTCCATCATACTAACGAAAGATATTAAAAAGATGAAGCATATGAGGTAGACTCAATTCCATTTTTTTGTAATTTTCTTTTATAAACTAAACTAGTGATAAAACAAGAAACTAAAAGACTCGATTGCAAGATATAAAAGATATACCTTCAAGCACTCACCTCCCCGGCAACGGCGCCAGAAAAGAGCTTGATGTATACTACACAACCTTCTTCTTGTAGACGTTGTTGGACCTCCAAGTGCAGAGGTTTGTAGGACAGTAGCAAATTTCCCTCAAGTGGATGACCTAAGGTTTATCAATCCGTGGGAGGCGTAGGATGTAGATGGTCTCTCTCAAGCAACCCTGCAACCAAATAACAAAGAGTCTCTTGTGTCCCCAACACACCCAATACAATGGTAAATTGTATAGGTGCACTAGTTCGGCGAAAAGATGGCGATACAAGTGGTATATGGATAGTAGATAATGGCTTTTGTAATCTAAAAATATAAAAACAGCAAGGTAACTAATGATAAAAGTGAGCATAAACGGTATTACAATGCTAGGAAACAAGGCCTATGGTTCATACTTTCACTAGTGCAAGTCCTCTCAACAATAATAACGTAATTGGATCATATAACTATCCCTCGGCATGCAACAAAGAGTCACTCCAAAGTCGCTAACAGCGGAGAACAAACGAAGAGATTATGGTAGGGTACGAAACCACCTCAAAGTTATTCTTTCCAATCAATCCTTGGGCTATTCCTATAAGTGTCACAAACAGCCCTAGAGTTCGTACTAGAATAACACCTTAAGACACAAATAAACCAAAACCCTAATGTCACCTAGATACTCCAATGTCACCTCAAGTATCCGTGGGTATGATTATACGATATGCATCACACAATCTCAGATTCATCTATTCAACCAACACATAGAACCTCAAAGAGTGCCCCAAAGTTTCTACCGGAGAATTACGACGAAAACGTGTGCCAACCCCTATGCATAGGTTCATGGGCGGAACCCGCAAGTTGGTCACCAAAACATACATCAAGTGAATCACGTGATATCCCATTGTCACCACAGATACGCACGGCAAGACATACATCAAGTGTTCTCAAATCTTTAAAGACTCAATCCGATAAGATAACTTCGAAGGGGAAACTCAATCCATTACAAGAGAGTAGAGGGGGAGAAGAAACATAAGATCCAACTATAATAGCAAAGCTCACAATACATCAAGATCATGCAATAGATTGGCTTTCGGTGGCTACGGAGGCTTCTGGTGGCGGAACTCCCGATCTATTGTGCTCCCCGATAGTTTTAGGGTATATGGATATATATAGGCGGAAGAAATACATCAGGGGAGCCACGAGGGGCCCACAAGGGTGGAGGGTGCGCCCAGGGGGGGCGCCCCCCTTCCTCGTGGCTTCCTCGTTGATCCCCTGACGTGCACTCCAAGTCTCCTGTATTGCTTTCTTTCCAAAATTAACTTTGCCGAAGGTTTCATTCCGTTTGATATTCCTTTTCTTCGAAACCCTAAAACAATGAAAAACAGAAACTGGCACTGGGCTCTAGGTTAATAGGTTAGTCCCAAAAATCATATAAAATAGCATATAATTGCATACAAAACATCCAAGGTTGATAACATAATAGCATGGAACAATCAAAAATTATAGATACGTTGGAGATGTATCACGACCTACGGTGTCTTACTCGTCATCTGAAAATTCTGCAACATGATACGTTGCAGCCCGAAAATGGGTCAGCACAAGGAATATGCTGGCAATGTAACACAGTAGAGTAATGAACAGATAAATGCTATCACTATATGCTTATATGGCTGGTGGAGGCTCTATGGTTAATATGTTTTTGCGAAAAGCCAATTTTTTCCTACAACAAAGGAATATATTTTATATAAGTATCATGGTAGTTGAAACAACATTGAGAAGGTTCCTCCAACTCAATCGAAATTAAAGTAGTCATTAACACCTGTCAAATTAATTTAGAGTGGTGAGATCAATCAATAATTTAAGTACCAGATACTCAAGATGTCCATAACCGGGGACACGGCTAACCATGATTAGTTTATACACTCTACAGAGGTTTGCGCACTTTTCCCCACAAGACTCAATCTCCTCCGTTGGATTTCTCGCACTACAGGGTGTTTAAGAAACAGATGACCGAGACACAGTCTTTCAGAAGCATTAACTCTTTACTCTGGGTGGACCGTTACACCTACTTTCCCCTACATCTACTAGCCCACCACTGAAAGAGGTCACACAACATACTCAACTATGCCAGAGCCCATAATGGCTTGTGGCTGCACACGGAACTTTCTAGCATGAATAATCTTATGATCCCTTCGAGCCTGGGCGGCGGACCGTAGGATGATCACATGGGTACTCCGGGATTATCCTAGGACAACACTGGATTCTCCAGGTGCCCACAAGTAATCCACCCAGATGTGTATTAAAGTTGCCACCTTAAGTTGAACCATTAATTAACAACTCACATATGTCATGGATACACTCAAACTCAATCCACATCTACGAGCATAGCATAGCAATATAAGCATAACGTAGAAGTAACTCCCAAGGGTTTGATAATAAAACAGGTAATAGGTTCTACCTCATAATCTACTTCCCAGACCCACATGTTAAGAGATTCTACTCATGCAATGTGTGAGGGTTGAAACTAATGCATAAAAACTGGGTGATAAAGGGGTACGATCAAAGTGTTACTTGCCTTGCTGACAATCTGCAAAACCTAGTGACTCGTAGTAGCACGCTTCGCACTCCGGGTGTTCTATCACAAACAAACAATAGCATACATAAGAAATCAAGCAAAGATGCACGGATACAAATCAAATAAGAATATCTAACTATAAAGCTCAACTGAAGAACTCCGGTTTGCAAAAAGAATCAAATCAAACGGAGCAACGAAACTCAAACTACATAAGAAACAAGATCCGTTTACTAATCTGGACTAAAGTCAAATTTTATAGTACCAAAATCTTGTTCAAGTTGGTTAAACAGAAAGAGGGCTTCGAGAATAAGATCTAGGCGCTTATTTCACCTGATTTGGATAAACGAGCGAAAAGATAACCTAAAACAAAAAACGGGGCAGAAATTGTGATCGAAAAGACTCGCGGAAAACCCTGGAAAAAGAAAAACTGACAAACAGGCTAACGAACGAACGTTCTCTGTCTGCGGCTAACGGATGAACAGCGTTCGTTAAAATGAATGTACGGGAGAACGTCCGCTATTTAACCGAACCGAGAAAAACCAAAACAAAACCGATTCTAAAAAAACGAGATCTAGATTTACGAAATAAAACCGATCGGTTTTAAAAAAACGGCGGCTACCTCGTGGAACGGGATGGCGGCGGCGGCATACTCCGGTGGTGGGGTGGCGGAACGGGGCAGCGGCAGCGTTTGCGGGGCACGGGCGGCGGTGGCGGCTTAGGGTTAGGGTTTGGGCGCGGGGCGGCGGCTGGGCTCGGGTGGGCTGCGGGGTCGCGGGGCGTGACTTATAAAGGGGCCGACCTGGGTAGTCCTGGCCGGTTACGGCCTAGAGTCGGTTAGAACTTTAAAAATAATAATATTCCGACACACAGAATAATGATTAAAAGAAATACTAATCAGACTCCAAAAATCCTGAAATAAATTTTCCCCGTCCTCTACAAATATAGCGGACAAAGTGAACATTTATTTGGGCCTCTAATGCAATTTTGAAAAACACGCATTTTTCCTAATTCGAATAAAATTGCAATAAAATCCAAATACAATATATAAATTGATTTTAATATTTTTTCCTCCAACATTTCATTTATTTTGGAGAATTCATATTATCTCCTCTCATATAATTTTAATATGAAATATTTTCTGAGAGAAAAATTATTAAAACCAGAGTGATCCTTGTTTCGATATTTGAGAAAATTCAAATACGAAAATAGTGAAATCCCCAACTCTCTCCGTGGGTCCTTGAGTTGCTTAGAATTTCGAGGATCGCAACACGAAAATGCAATAAAATATGATATGCCTGAATGACCTATGTATAACATTCCAAATTGAAAATTTGGGATGTTACAAACCTACCCCACTTAAGATGAATCTCGCCCTCGAGATTCGGGTTGACTAGAAAATAGGTGTGGGTGGTCTTTGCGTAGATCATCTTCTCGTTCCCAGGTGGCTTCATCCTCGGTATGGTGGCTCCACCGAACTTTGCAAAACTTGATAACCTTGCTGCGAGTAACTCGCCTGGCAAACTCGAGAATTTTGACACGTTTCTCCTCATATGTCAAATCACTGTCCAACTGAATTGCTTCCAGGGGCACTGTATCTCTTAGAGGAATATCGGCCATCTCTGCATGACACTTCTTCAACTGGAAACGTGAAAGACATCATGAACTCCTGACAGTCCTTCGGGTAACTCCAACTTGTAGGCAACCTCTCCGATGTGTTCCAAGACTCGGTATGGTCCTACAAATCTCGGGGCTAACTTTGCCTTAACTCCAAAACGTTTAACTCCTCGCAGAGGTGACACTCGCAGATATGCTCTGTCTTTGATTTCATAGACTACCTCCTTGCATTTTGAATCTGCATAACTCTTCTGCCTGGACCGAGCTACCTTCACTCTATCCCGAATCAGCTTAACCTTCTCTTCTGACTCTTTAATAAAATCTGGTCCGAACAACTGACGATCTCCAACTTCATCCCACATCAACGGTGTTCTACACCTCCTTCCATATAGGGCTTCGAACGGTGCCATCTTCAAACTGGACTGGTAACTATTGTTGTATGAGAACTCCACATAGGGCAAGTTGTCATCCCAACTAGATCCATAATCTAGCACACAAGCTATCAACATGTCCTCCAGAATCTAATTGACTCTCTCAGTCTGTCCATCTGTCTGTGGATGAAAAGCTGTACTGAATTCTAATCTGGTTCCCAAAGTCTGGTGCAGCTGATGCCAAAACTTTGAAGTAAACTGTGTTACTCTATCTGATACGATGGTCCTCAGAACTCCATGTAGACATACGATCCTGGTCATGTATATCTTGGCCAACTTCATACTTGTATAGGTGGTTTTCACTGGGATAAAGTGAGCTACTTTGGTCAAGCGATCCACTACTACCTAGATAGAATCATATCCCGATCGGGTCCTGTGTAATCCGGTGATGAAATCCATGCCAAGCTCATCCCACTTCCATTTGGGTATCGGCATAGGCTGCAGTAATCCTGCTGGCTTCTGATGTTCTGCCTTCACTCTCTGACATACATCACATACAACTACATACTCGGCAATATCCTTCTTCATTCCAGTCCACCAGAAATGCTCCTTCAAATCCAAATACATCTTGGTGTTTCTGGGGTGTATCGAGTATGGCGAGTCCTGAGCTTCCTGAAGTATCAACTTCCTGATCTCGACATTTTTGGGCACAAATATACGGTCCTCAAACCACAAGGTGTCGTGCTCATCCTCACGAAAACCTTTGGCTTTGCCTTCAGCCATCTTCTCCTTTATCTCGGCAATTTCCTTGTCGTCTTTCTGAGCTTCTCGAATCCTTCCCAATAATGTCGACCGAACTTCCAATGTTGTAACAAAACCTCTAGGAACAATCTCCAAACGGATTTCCCTGAGATCTTCTAGTAATTCCTTTGGCAATCCTTTACTTAAGAAGGTATTGGCATAACTTTTCTGGCTCAAAGCGTCTGCTACGACATTGGCCTTGCCTGGGTGATAATGCAGCGTCATGTCATAACCATTTATGAGGTCCAACCATCTCCTTTGCCTGAGATACAACTCCTTCTGAGTAAAACTGTCTTTCAAACTCTTGTGATCCGGGTACACATCACAACGGTTTCCAATAAGAAAGTGTCTCCAGGTTTTGAGTGCATGCACTACCGCTGCTAACTCCAAATCATGCGTGGCATAATTCAACTCATGCAGTCGAAGTTGTCGTGAGGCATACGAAACAAATCTTCCGTCTTGCATAAGTACCCCTCCAAGTCCTAAGCGAGAGGCGTCGCAATATACTTGGAAATCCTTGTGTATATCCGGCAGAATCAACACTGGGGTTTAGTCAACCGTTTCTTCAACTGCTGGAAACTTGCTTCACATTCTTCAGTCCAATGGAACTTGGTGCCCTTCTTGGACAATGTCTTCATAGGCTTCGCAATCTTAGAAAAATTCTCAATGAATCTCCGATAGTATCCGGCGAGTCCAAGAAAACTGCAGATCTCTCCAACTGAGGTGGGTGCCAACCACTTAGTGACTGATTGAACCTTGGTAGGATCTACTGCCATACCTTCTCCTAATATAACATGTCCAATAAATCCAACTCCCTTCAACCAAAACTCACATTTGCCGAACTTGGCATACAACTGGTGCTCCCTGAGCTTCTCGAGAACTAAACGCAAATGCTCCTTGTGTTCCTCTTCATCCTTCGAGTATACCAAGATATCATCAATGAACACCACAACAAACTTGTCCAAGAACTCCATAAACACCTTATTCATCATGCTCATAAAATAGGCAGGGGCATTAGTCAATCCAAATGACATAACCGTGTACTCATAAAGCCCGTACCTTGTGGTAAAAGATGTTTTAGGTATATCCTTCTCTCGAATCTTCAGCTGGTGGTATCCTGATCGTAGATCGATCTTCTAAAACACTTTAGCTCCTTGCAGCTGGTCAAACAAATCATTAATCATCGGCAGCGGGTACTTGTTCTTGATCGTCACTTCATTCAATGCACGATAATCAACAACCATCCTCAACGATCCATCCTTCTATTCAACCAAGAGCACTGGGGGGCCCCAAGGTGATGACCTCCGTCGAATGTAACCTTTCTCCAATAACTCCTTAATCTTTTTCTTGATCTCATCCAGATCATTCGCAGGCATTCGGTATGGTCTCTTCGATATAGGCCCAGTTCCTGGCAACAACTCTATCAAAAACTCGATGTCTCGATCTGGCGTCATGCCTGGTAGCTCCTCTGGAAATACATCCGGATAATCCTTCACTACAGGCACTTCCTCCTGAACAACTCCTGAGAGGGAATTTACTTGGGTTATCCATGGCGCATGCCTGGATACATACTTGATCCTTTTTCCCTCCGGGGTGGTAAATAGAATTGACTTACTGGCGCAATCGATATTTCCCCCATACATCGATAGCCAATCCATGCCTAGAATCACATCCAAACCTTGTGACTCCAGAATTATCAAGTCGGATGGGAAAACATGACTACCTATGGTTAATGCCATCTAAAAACATCCACTGCTTGCCATATGCTCATCTCTGGGTGAGGTTACTAACATAGGTGTACTAAGAACTTTAGTGGGCAACCTATACTTATACACAAATCCCCTTGATATGTATGAATGCGATGCGCCAGTATCAAAAAGAACGATTGCAGTAAATGACTTAACTAAAAACTTACCGATAACTGCATCTGGCTGCTCTTCAACCTCCTCCACATTCATGTGGTTCACTTGTCCTTTGTTAAATGGATTGGGCTTCTTCCCAGAGTTCCCATTACCATTTCCGTTCTTTGCTTCAGGGCACTCACTGGCATAGTGTCCAGTCTTCCCGCACTTGAAACAAGTAACATGGCTTAGGTCCCTCTTGGCGGGTGTGGCTGGATTGAAGCGGTTCTGACTGCTGCTTGCTCCATTCCCATTCCCATTCTTTGGGCCATTATGATTATGAGAACCTCCTCCATTGTGAGTGTGGCCTCCGTGGTTATGTGTTAGTCCTCCCGAGTTCGGGGTAAAATGAGGCTTCTGCTGAGCTCCTGAATTATACTTCCCTTGTCCATACTTCCTCTTGCGGCTCTCTATCTCCTGCTACTTCCCTTCGATCATGAGAGCTTTATCTACCAACTCCTGGTAGTTGCTAAATGTTGCCACCATTAACTGTATACTCATATCATCATTCATCCCTTCCATAAACTTCCCCTGCTTCGCGGCATCTGTGGCCACATCATCTGGGGCATAGCGAGATAACTTACTAAACTCATCCACGTACTGCCCCACAGTACAGTTCCCCTGAAGTAAGTTGCAAAACTCACGCTTCTTCATGCTCATAGCTCCAATTGAGACATGGGCGGTGCGGAATGCTTGCTGAAACTGCTCCCAAGTGACATTGGCTATAGGAAAAGTGGCTGTGTAATTCTCCCACCATGAGGCTATTGGTCCATCCAATTGGAATGTGGCAAAATGCACCTTCTCTGCATCTGTGCAACCTGCGGTGGTCAACTCTCTTCCAATCCTGCGTAGCCAATCATCAGCAACTATTGGCTCGGTGCTACTGGAAAACACCGGCGGCTGCAACCTCAGAAAACGGGCTAAGTTGTCAACTAGAGGTGGTGGTGGTGGGTTGTTGTTGTTGTTGTTGTTGTTGCCTTGGTTCTGAACTAACAACTGCATCAAGGCATTCTGCTGCTGGATCAACTGAGTGAGCTCCGATGGGAAGACAAATCCGGGGTCACATCTCGGAGGCATCTGATGGGTTTAGAGGGAAGAGATTAGAATAGAATGAGGCCTAGTGAGAAAGCACTACCCATATGCACATGAGACAATCACAATCATATCATATCATATCATATCACTCAATCAATCAAGCAAGGGCATACAATCGATCTAACTATTGTTATAGTGCTCAGACTATACTATATACATGGGGGAAAGTACTACTGATCACATGGTGGTCTACTAGAAATTTTGATCGGTGGAAGACTCCATGATATCTGCTCCAGCTTCGTCTTCATAATCATCATCACTATCATCGGGGTCGGAGTCGGTGTCGTCGATGATGATGTAGTCTTCAGAATGAATCTCCTTAGATTTGTCGTCTTCTCCTCCTGGCGCGGGGTCTCCCATGAAAACGTGTAGCTTCCTTGTTAGGTCGTCATTCATCTCCACTAGTATCGTCATTTCCTCCTCATATCCACCGCGTGTAGACTTAAGCTCCTCTTATAGCTCTGTGATCCTAGTCATCGCCTTCTTCAAATCTATCATGTTTGCGCACATCTGGTTCTCCTGGCGACGTATGTGATGGTTTAACTCCTGGATGAGTGCTGCAATAGACCTGTCCTTCCTGGTACTGATCATCTCCCATTGCTCATCTCAGCGCCCACATATCTGGTAGATAGTGTCCTTCAGCTCATGTTTGTAGACTTCTCCAATACGGCCTATAGCAATGTGGGTCGCCATACTCTTGCCTAGACTCCAGGTTGGTGCATCAATGGAAAACTCTATGGATTTAGTGACTGGCGCAAATGTCCTTCCTGGAACTTGAACTCGAATCATCCAGCGCTCCTCTTCTGGTAAAGTGGAGGTGTAGGTCCCAGTGAAGCTTGGTATTCCGATGTTCAGGTACCTAGTGACTTCCTTCAAGTGTCGTCCAAAAGGTGTGTCTTCATCCGGTTGTGCGAACTTGTTCCTTGAGTCCGCCATCCTAAAGAGTAGAAAGTGGAGAGGAGTCAGAAATGAGTAGAGAAGAGTGACCTATGGCTCATCTTAGTCGTCGTGTCCTACATTCAGCATGTGCTCTGATACCATCTTGTAGCGACCCGACCTCAGAAGGTCAAGTCTCTGTGCTTCAGTGTCATCCCTGGATCGATAATGCTGACACACATAGTACTCGAAGGATTTATAATAGAGTAGCAATCACACACTTATTACATCTATAGTATCCAAAGAGAACTTATTACAATAAATATGGCTTAAGGCCATCTAAATAAGATAACAATGGAAAGCTTGGAAGATAAAGTGAGTCCATCAACTCCAACGGCATAGCTGAGTGCATGACAAATGACCTACGACGTCTTACTCGTCGTCTGAAAAGTCTGAACATGATACGTTGCAGCCCGAAAATGGGCCAGCACATAGAATATGCTGGCAATGTAACACAGTAGAGTAATGAACAGATAAATGCTAGCACTATATGCATATATGGCTGGTGGAGGCTCTATGGTTAATATGTTTTTGCGAAAAGCCAATTTTTCCCTACAACAAAGGAATATATTTTATTTAACTATCATGGTAGTTGAAACAACATTGAGAAGGTTCCTCCAACTCAATCCTAATTAAAGTAGTCATTAACACCCGTCAAATTAATTTAGAGTGGTGAGATCAAATCAATAATTCAAGTACCAGATACTCAAGATGTCCATAACCGGGGACATGGCTAACCATGATTAGTTTAGACACTCAATGGAGGTTTGCACACTTTTCCCCACAAGACTCGATCTCCTCCGTTGGATTTCTCGCACTACAGGGTGTTTGAGAAACGGATGACCGAGACACAATATTTCAGAATGTGACGCCCGGATAATCAAGCTACGGTAACCTCTGCTAATGATGCCTCATCACCACTCTTATTGTTGTAAACCTCGCGATGATTCAATCCCGTTCGAATTCAAATTTCAAAATCAAAGCAAACAATAAAAGTTTTTCAAAATTTAAAACAAAAGTGTTTGGGAGATACCATATTTTACATAAGTCAATATGGTGTAATAAACACAATTTTATAAACTGCCTAAGTATTTTAAAAGAAATAAAAACAGAAAAGGAAAATAAATAAAAGAAAGAAACTAACAAAAAAAAGAGGGAACCCCCTCCCACATCCTACTGGCCTCGTTGGCCGGCCCATTTGGGCGCAGGCCCAACCGGCCACCCCCCTCCCCTTATCCATTCCCCCCCGAAACCCTAACCACCCCGTCACCCACTTCCCCTCCCCACGACGCCACTCCCTCTCCTCTCGATCCCATCTGGATTGGGGAGAGGCCTGACCCCGTCGCCCGTCCCCGCACGCCTCCTCCCCCCTCCACCCCGCGCGCCCCCCCTCCTCTCTCCCGATCTAGATCGGGATCCAGGGGAGGCCGCCGCCGCCAAGACGCCGCCCGGAGTGCCCCCCCCCCCCGCCTGAGGACCCCGTCGCCCTCCGCCTCGCTCCCTCATCTCCCTCCCTGCCCGATCTGGATCGGGGCAGCCCCCCCCCGATCCCATCTCGACGCCGAACCGCCGTCGCTGCGCTCGCCTCGGACGTCGTCGTCTCCACCGCCGCTGCCCTCTTTGTCGCCGGACCTCCCCGAGTCCTCCTCGAGCCTACTTAAGCACACCTACAGGGCTCGGTGAGCTCCGCCGTCCGTTCCCTCCCTTCTCCTCTGCTCCCATCGCTGTGCAACGCTCGTAGTCGCCGCTGGCCGCCGCCTCTGTCGACGCGCTCACCGCGCCTGTAGGTGCGCCCGGTCGCGCACGTCCTCTCCTCGACGCACCCGGGGCGCGCCCCGCAACCGCCCGCGCCTCGTGGCCTCACTGCTCGCGCGCGCTCGCGCCGACCGCAGCCGCTGCTGCCCTTCTCCATCCCCATTGTGTGCCACGCCCCCCCCCCTACGGATCCCCTCACTGCCGACCCGCGTCCACCCAGGCCGTCCCAGGCCACCGGCCTCCCTCTTCTCCGGCGCCCTACCGTGGTCGCCGGCGCCCAGCCGGGTGTGCCCCTGCCGGTCACGCCCGCAGCGCCCATACGGGCTACGCCCGCACCCGCACGCCCCGGCGCCCGTGTGCCCGTGTCCGCTAAGGCCTAGTGGCCCTATGACAACGGGGCCCACACCCCAGAACGGTTTAAAAAAAAGAATTAAAAATAAAATTATTAAATAAAAATAAAAGTGATTAATAAAATTAATTATTAATTAATTAATTAACCAATGAATTAATTATTAATTAATTAATTAACTAATGAATTAATTAAGTTAATTAATCCGGTTTAATTAATTTAATTAACTAGTTAAGTTTAATTAAACTGTAATTAGATTAACCTAAACCCTAATTAACCTAATTAGAGGATGACAGGTGGGTCCCCCCTGGACCCACATGTCAGGTTGACCAAGTCAACTCTGTTGACTGCTGACGTCAGCATGACATCGTGCTGACGTCATAAATCCATTTTTCGAATTAATTAATATTTAATTAAATTCCAGAAATTAATGAAATCTTTAGAAAATCATATCTTTTAATCCGTAACTCGGATTAAAATATTTTCAACATGAAAGTTGCTCAGAACAACGAGACGATTCTGGATACGCAGCCCGTTCGTCCGCCACACACCCCTAACCTATCGAACTCGCAACTTTCCCCCTCCGGCTCCTTTGCCCGAAAACGCGAAACACCGGGGATACTTTCCCGGATGTTTCCCCCCTTCACCGGTATCACCTCCTACTGCGTTAGGTCACCTCTAGCACCGCGTATTGCCATGTTACGCTTTGTGATGCTTTGATTGCTCTGTTATTTATTGTGTTCCCCCTCCGTTACTTCTTTCCGGTAGACACCGAGACTGGCGCCGCTGCTGGGTGCCCCGATCGACTACGTTGTTGACGACCCCTCTCTCTTGCCAGAGCAACCAGGCAAGCCCCCCCCCCCTTGATCACCAGATATCGCCTATTCTACTCTATACTGCTTGCATTAGAGTAGTGTAGCATGTTACTGCTTTCAGTTAATCCTATACTGCTGCATAGCCTGTCCTTGCTACTACTGTTGTTACCTTTACCTGCTATCCTACTGCTTAGTATAGGATGCTAGTGTTCCATCAGTGACTCTACACTCTTGTCCGTCTGCCATGCTATACTACTAGGCCGTGATCACTTCGGGAGGTGATCACGGGCATATACGATATACTTTACACAGTTACATTACCTGTGATACTGTTCGGAGATGGGGGCTGAAGGGGCAGGTGGCTCCATCCCGGTAGAGGTGGGCCTGGGTTCCCGACGGCCCCCGACTGTTACTTTGTGGAGGAGCGGCAGGGCAGGTTGTGACCACCTAGGAGACAGGTGGGCCTGGCCCTGTTCGGCATTCGCGGATATTTAACACGCTTAACGAGATCTTGGTATTTGATCTGAGTTGGCTACGAGCCTATACGCACTAACCATCTACGTGGGAGTAGTTATGGGTATCCCGGCGTCATGGTATCAGCCGAAGCACTTCAGACGTCAGCGACGGAGCGGCGCGCGCCGGATTGGACTGGAACGCCACTAGGCTAGGTCTGCTTCCGGCCGCCCATGCAACGTGCAGGTGTGCTCAGGGCGATGGTCCCAGACCCCTGCGCGCTTAGGTTTAGACCGGCGTGCTGGCCTCTCTGTTGTGCCTAGGTGGGGCTGCGACGTGTTGATCTTCCGCGGCCGGGCATGACCCAGGAAAGTGTGTCCGGCCAAATGGGATCAAACGTGTTGGGTAAGTTGGTGCACCCCTGCAGGGAAGTTAATCTATTCGAATAGCCGTGATCTTCGGTAACAGGACAACTTGGAGTTGTACCTTGACCTTATGACAACTAGAACCGGATACTTAATAAAACACACCCTTCCAAGTTCCACAGACAACCCGGTGATCGCTTTTCCACAGGGCGACGAGGGGAGGATCGCCGGGTAGGATTATGCTATGCGATGCTACTTGGAGATGCTACCTGGAGATGCTACTTGGAGATGCTACTTGGAGGACTTCAATCTACTTTCTTCTACACGCTGCAAGACGGAGGCTGCCAGAAGCGTAGTCTTCGACAGGATTAGCTATCCCCCTCTTATTCTGGCATTCTGCAGTTCAGTCCACTGATATGGCCCTTTACACATATACCCATGCATATGTAGTGTAGCTCCTTGCTTGCGAGTACTTTGGATGAGTACTCACGGTTGCTTTCTTCCCCCTTTTCCCCCTTTCCTTTCTTTCTGGTTGTCGCAACCAGATGCTGGAGTCCAGGAGCCAGACGCCACCGTCGACGACGACTCCTACTACGCTGGAGGTACCTACTACTACGTGCAGCCTGCTGACGACGTCCAGGAGTAGTTAGGAGGATCCCAGGCAGGAGGCCTGCGCCTCTTTCGATCTGTATCCCAGTTTGTGCTAGCCATCTTATGGCAACTTGTTTAACTTATGTCTGTACTCAGATATTGTTGCTTCCGCTGACTCGTCTATGATCGAGCACTTGTATTCGAGCCCTCGAGGCCCCTGGCTTGTTTTATGATGCTTGTATGACTTATTATGTTTTAGAGTTGTGTTGTGATATCTTCCCGTGAGTCCCTGATCTTGATCGTACACATTTGCGTGCATGATTAGTGTACGATTGAATCGGGGGCGTCACAAGTTGGTATCAGAGCCGACTACCTGTAGGAATCCCCCTTCCACACTCCTTGGCCGAAGTTGAGTCTAGACATTACAAAAACTTTTACTAACTTGGCTGTGTGCCTTACGGGCCCACGTCGCCATCGGGTGGTACTAGGATCTTTTATTCCTCGACCTATACTCTGGGACTCTGACATCTCTTCTATTCGGGTTAATTGAATTTTACTAAATCTAACATTAGGATCTCGTTATCATTTTCACCCGGAGAGCCCCTTATTACTGATGATCGTCTGCTGCACCAGAAGACCCTGAAGTTACTCTCCGCTGTTAACCCGAGAACTTGTGTTCATCGCGTTTGCAATTCACCTTCCATCGCAAACCCTTATGGATACCTACTTGCATTTGTTATTCTTACATTCATCCCCAGTGGTCTTGTTATTACAAGATACCCTGAAAAACTCGTCGTGATTTCGATAATCCCTTGAGCTTACTGCCTTGCTGTTCTTGTCACTTGAATACCCCTAAGAATAATTTCTCGCACTTGTCGAGTATCTTCTCATCCCCAGTTGTTCATGTGTTTCACAAAAGTCTTCAAAATACTATTCGATCTTCCGAAAATCCTCTGGAGCCTTGGCTCTTGAAATTCTTGCTTGCTTGCATTATGGTTAATCCCATAAGTCTCGTAGTCTAATTGACATTCCTTGTCATTATCATTTTGAGTCCGTTGACTCAATATGTTTGCGAATACACGCAATCATCATTGATCCTTATAAATTACTTTTTCGGCTGAGCTGCCATTCTTTTTAACTGGAATTGGTTCTCGACCAATCCAATTGTCGTTGATTGTACCCTAAGGCTATTCAACTTAACCATCCCTAATCAGAGCATTGCTTCTGATCCCTTGATTTGGAAATCATAATTCCTTTGCATTTGACCATTGAGTTAGTCAGTTGTTTCCATAATCTGATCTCCTTGCATTCTTCTTCCTCTAGTTGAGTACCGATGCTCACGTCAGATCCCTTGTGGACCACCAGATCCTTTGTTGGATTTTATCTGACAACGCCCTTCATATTCAATAACCTTGTGAGCCTTTCCTCTGATACATAATGCCTTTGGTAAATTGTATCCTCTGCTTTCTCAACCATGCTTTGCCTTCAAGCTTGAGTAAATTACTTCTAAAGATTCTGGTATATGATTCTAAGATGCCCCGATGGGTTGAACCTATGCCTTCCTTAATATGTGTGAACTCGAAAGTTTTCACGACTCGTACTCTTCTGGTGCTTCACCAGATAAAATTTCAACACTGCAACTTCATCGAACGTGAGAAGTGAATGAAAGGTTATGCATTGGAGAAGTGGGAGTCGACCTTGAACTTGTGTTCATGCCCATGGACACGATGTAGATCTTATCATTAAAGCTTCTTTTAAATAAATTATTCCTTTGGTATAAGTTCATCTTATATCTAGGATCTGGCCTTTTTCAACCGTGGTTCCGACCATGATTGTTCTTCTTTGATCTCATTTCTCGGACAAGTTAAAACAATTGTCTTCTATGGATCAATACACCAGTCCAACCTTTACTTTGATCTTGTGTCGAGTATTACCCCCCTGGTATCTCGAGATTATCATGGAACTGCATAACTCCTTATGAGTTCTTCATCAAGTGCTACCTTCCCACTGATTCCAATTTTTCGCGGGCTCTGAGTTATTGAACACTCAAAGACACCGATAACTGAACCGAGTCCGCTCTTCGGTTCAACAACTCTTCAGTAAGCTTCTATAAGTACGAGTTTGTACCCGATCACGCCATTCCTAGCCTGTTTGGCTATATCATTGTCGTGACGATTCTAACTGTGCTACCTGGTCCTTATTCTCGGAGCACCAATTTTCGACGATGAACTAACCTTACGTCGATCCTCATCGTCATATCATTTCGCCTTGAACAACAAGCTTGGTTTCGAGTTTGTGTCGTACCCTTGGTTCCAATAACCTTTCACTTCATCATTACTTGACTTGATGTCGTTACCGATCGATTACATCTTCATGAACTCTCGCGATAAAGGTGTCGTGATCATCAACATTCTGAGCTCATCCAGGATATCAATTGAATTCATGATGAGAAATACCATCCTTGCCCTCGATGAATTGTATTATCGTCGATCACTTTATTGCCCTCCCACCAACACAAGCTTGTTCATGTTTGGTGTTATACCTTGAGTTCCTTGCTATCCAGCAATTGTTCTTCTTTACCTTGGAGTATTACCATCCTTTATGTCAAGAATGTTCTGAGATTTGTTCCACCTCTTGAGGATTCTTGACATAGAAATACTTCTCACCATCACCATTCTTTCCTGGTCCCCGTGTTAATTCCAACAAGTGAACGGTGTTGTTTGGATTCTTTCCTTCTAACAACCCTATTTTTTGAAGATTAATGGTCGAAAGTTCATTCTTAGGCTATTGACTATTGAATCACCATTCTGACATTGGTCGTGCAACCCAACCCATATTTCGGGTGCACCTTTCAACCAATGTTTAATTGTGTATGTTTTCCTCGAGCATACATCATTATACCATTTGATCTGACAAATGTCATCTTCTTGTTCACATTATTGTGGAAATCCATCTTTTGAAAATCTCAATGAATTGTCGCTGAGTCAATCAGCCACCTCCTCACCTCTCCTTGGTTTAATGATGAACTATTGTTTCAGGAACCCGCTCCCATAGTTCATTTCCCGAGAATCTTGCAATGCCATTTCAACGATTTGTGTTGCGCCTTTTCTTCTCGGACATCCTGAGTCTGAGGCATCATGACACCAATTGGATCTGAATCTTGGTCAGATATGATGGTTGGGACAACTTTCCAGGAGTTATGTTGTTTGTCCTTTGATGACCCGGTAACATGATGTCATGCCTAGCACCCCCCCCCCTGGCTGGAGGACCTATCATTATGATTTCTTTTACAAGGATAACCATTCCTCCTGGAGGAAGTGGTAGGACTTATTTTATAAGTTACTCCTGATGGATCATTGGTGTATCCGAAGTCGGGCCCTTGATTGAAACACCATATCATTGCTACCTGAAGCATGTCTGTGGTACTCCGTTCATCACCAAGAACATTTGAAGCACAATGCTAAATTCTCTTTATCAAATATCCAAACACCGTTGTATGGGTAATGTCATGAAATTTTTCTCCCCTTACCTAAAATGGTTTTCTACCTACTATCCTGTCATGGATATCATCTGCTTGTCCTTGGGAAGGATATACCCCTGGAAAATGTGTTTAAACACATTTTTCCTTTCCATTGATCTGGTTAAATCCGATAATCATATCTTCCTTTCCATTGTTTGGTTTAACCTTTCTTGTGATCTATGAGATCTAAGCAGTAATATTCTCCTACTTTTGTAAACACCTCGGTGTACAATGCTGTCAGAAAGACCCTGTTATTTTGGTGATGACATTCCGGTAACCACCGATGGACGAGAACTTTGCCTATTGGTCCGCCTCGTTCAACGAGCAGGAAGATGGTTCTCTTCGTCCCTCGCCCTTGGTACCGACATTGTTGCCGACATAACTGTCAGGCTATCCTCTAACATGCCTTGCTTACATGATTGTGCAAGACGTCATTGCCTTTCCTACTTTTAACCCACATGGTGGGCCCATAACCCACAGTTCCACAGGATCGAAACCTGACCCTCCTGTACCCCCTTTCCCAAAGTCAATACTCACGCTTGGCTTCGTGTGTAATTCGCGAGCCACCTTCCTAGTGATCTATTCTGGAAACAGATGCAATATTCAATCTCATTGCTTTGGACCCCTTTCGCGTGTTGTTTCAGACATCGAACGATCGCCTACCCGTTTGAAACTTCTCATGGTACCTTCTTACTTTACTCTCGATAATTTCTTAAGTATCTATTCGAGAGTTACTTCTACCACATTCTCTCAGTTATCTGCTAGGTAGTTGACCTTGAAGGTCCGTTCTTCAGTAGTTACCCCTTATCATTATCGTAAGTACGATGGAGTTCCTGAAGAAAGGACGACAACCTCATCATGATGCATTGATGCATAGGAATGAAGACATCAGCGCTATGGATCGACCACTTCGAGAAGAGCAACCAAGACCGAGAAGAATCGTTAGAATTTCGTAACCTATTCTTCCCCCTTACTCCCCTCCTAAATCTCGGGACGAGATTTCTTGTAGTGGAGGAGAATTGTGATGCCCGGATAATCAAGCTACAGTAACCTCTGCTAATGATGCCTCATCACCACTCTTACTGTTGTAAACCTCGCGATGATTCAATCCCGTTCGAATTCAAATTTCAAAATCAAAGCAAACAATAAAAGTTTTTCAAAATTTAAAACAAAAGTGTTCGGGAGATGCCATATTTTACATAAGTCAATATGGTGTAATAAACACAATTTTATAAACTGCCTAAGTATTTTAAAATAAATAAAAACAGAAAAGGAAAATAAATAAAAGAAAGAAACTAACAAAACAAAAAAAGAGGGAACCCCCTCCCACGGCCTACTGGCCTCGTTGGCCGGCCCATTCGGGCGCAGGCCCAACCGGCCACCCCCTCCCCTTATCCATTCCCCCCCCCGAAACCCTAACCACCCCGTCACCCACTTCCCCTCCCCACGACGCCACTCCCTCTCCCCCCTCTCCTCTCGATGCCATCTGGATCGGGGAGAGGCCTGACCCCGTCGCCCGTCCCCGCACGCCTCCACCCCCCTCCACCCCGCGCGCCCCCCTCCTCTCTCCCGATCTGGATCGGGATCCAGGGGAGGCCACCGCCGCCAAGACGCCGCCCGGAGTGCCCCCCCCCCCCGCCTGAGGACCCCGTCGCCCTCCGCCTCGCTCCCTCATCTCCCTCCCTGCCCGATCTGGATCGGGGCAGCCCCCCCCCCCCCCGATCCCATCTCGACGCCGAACCGCCGTCGCCGCGCTCGCCTCGGACGTTGTCGTCTCCACCACCGCCGCCCTCTTCGTCGCCGGACCTCCCCGACTCCTCCTCGAGCCTACTTAAGCACACCTACAGGGCTCGGTGAGCTCCGCCGTCCGTTCCCTCCCTTCTCCTCTGCTCCCATCGCTGTGCAACGCTCGTAGTCGCCGCTGGCCGCCGCCTCTGTCGACGCGCTCACCGCGCCTGTAGGTGCGCCCGGTCGCGCACGTCCTCTCCTCGACGCGCCCGGGGCGCGCCCCGCAACCGCCCGCGCCTCGTGGCCTCACTGCTCGCGCGCGCTCGCGCCGACCGCAGCCGCTGCTGCCCTTCTCCATCCCCATTGTGTGCCACGCCCCCCCCTACGGATCCCCTCACTGCCGACCCGCGTCCACCCAGGCCGTCCCAGGCCACCGGCCTCCCTCTTCTCCGGCGCCCTACCGTGGTCGCCGGCGCCCAGCCGGGTGTGCCCCTGCCGGTCACGCCCGCAGCGCCCATACGGGCTACGCCCGCACCCGCACGCCCCGGCGCCCGTGTGCCCGTGTCCGCTAAGGCCTAGTGGCCCTATGAATGGGGCCCACACCCCAGAACGGTTTAAAAAAAGAGAATTAAAAATAAAATTATTAAATAAAAATAAAAGTGATTAATAAAATTAATTATTAATTAATTAATTAACCAATGAATCAATTATTAATCAATTAATTAATTAATGAATTAATTAAGTTAATTAATCCGGTTTAATTAATTTAATTAACTAGTTAAGTTTAATTAAACTGTAATTAGATTAACCTAAACCCTAATTAACCTAATTAGAGGATGACAGGTGGGTCCCCCCTGGACCCACATGTCAGGTTGACCAAGTCAACTCTGTTGACTGCTGATGTCAGCATGACATCATGCTGATGTCATAAATCCATTTTTTCGAATTAATTAAATAATTAATTAAATTCCAGAAATTAATGAAATCTTTAGAAAATCATATCTTTTAATCCGTAACTCGGATTAAAATATTTTCAACATGAAAGTTGCTCAGAACGACGAGGCGATTCTAGATACGCAGCCCGTTCGTCCGCCACACACCCCTAACCTATCGAACTCGCAAATTTCCCCCTCCGGCTCCTTTGCCCGAAAACGCGAAACACCGGGGATACTTTCCCGGATGTTTCCCCCCTTCACCGGTATCACCTCCTACTGCGTTAGGTCACCTCTAGCACCGCGTATTGCCATGTTACGCTTTGTGATGCTTTGACTGCTCTGTTATTTATTGTGTTCCCCCTCCGTTACTTCTTTCCGGTAGACATCGAGACCGGCGCCGCTGCTGGGTGCCCCGATCGACTACGTTGTTGACGACCCCTCTCTCTTGCCAGAGCAACTAGGCAAGCCCCCCCCCCTTGATCACCAGATATCGCCTATTCTACTCTATACTGCTTGCATTAGAGTAGTGTAGCATGTTACTGCTTTCAGTTAATCCTATACTGCTGCATAGCCTGTCCTTGCTACTACTGTTGTTACCTTTACCTGCTATCCTACTGCTTAGTATAGGATGCTAGTGTTCCATCAGTGACCCTACACTCTTGTCCGTCTGCCATGCTATACTACTGGGCCATGATCACTTCGGGAGGTGATCATGGGCATATACGATATACTTTACACAGTTACATTACCTGTGATACTGTTCGGAGATGGGGGTTGAAGGGGCAGGTGGCTCCATCCCGGTAGAGGTGGGCCTGGGTTCCCGACGGCCCCCGACTGTTACTTTGTGGCGGAGCGGCAGGGCAGGTTGAGACCACCTAGGAGACAGGTGGGCCTGGCCCTGTTCGGCGTTCGCGGATATTTAACACGCTTAACGAGATCTTGGTATTTGATCTGAGTTGGCTACGAGCCTATACGCACTAACCATCTACGTGGGAGTAGTTATGGGTATCCCGGCGTCGTGGTATCAGCCGAAGCACTTCAGACGTCAGCGACGGAGCGGCGCGCGCCGGATTGGACTGGAACGCCACTAGGCTAGGTCTGCTTCCGGCCGCCCACGCAACGTGCAGGTGTGCTCAGGGCGATGGGCCCAGACCCCTGCGCGCTTAGGTTTAGACCGGCGTGCTGGCCTCTCTGTTGTGCCTAGGTGGGGCTGCGACGTGTTGATCTTCCGCGGTCGGGCATGACCCAGGAAAGTGTGTCCGGCCAAATGGGATCAAACGTGTTGGGTAAGTTGGTGCACCCCTGCAGGGAAGTAAATCTATTCGAATAGCCGTGATCTTCGGTAACAGGACGACTTGGAGTTGTACCTTGACCTTATGACAACTAGAACCGGATACTTAATAAAACACACCCTTCCAAGTTCCACAGACAACCCGGTGATAACTTTTCCACAGGGCGACGAGGGGAGGATCGCCGGGTAGGATTATGCTATGCGATGCTACTTGGAGATGCTACCTGGAGATGCTACTTGGAGATGCTACTTGGAGGACTTCAATCTACTTTCTTCTACACGCTGCAAGACGGAGGCTGCCAGAAGCGCAGTCTTCGACAGGATTAGCTATCCCCCTCTTATTCTGGCATTCTGCAGTTTAGTCCACTAATATGGCCCTTTACACATATACCCATGCATATGTAGTGTAGCTCCTTGCTTGCGAGTACTTTGGATGAGTACTCACGGTTGCTTTCTTCCCCCTTTTCCCCCTTTCCTTTCTTTCTGGTTGTCGCAACCAGATGCTGGAGTCCAGGAGCCAGACGCCACCGTCGACGATGACTCCTACTACGCTGGAGGTACCTACTACTACGTGCAGCCTACGGACGACGTCCAGGAGTAGTTAGGAGGATCCCAGGCAGGAGGCCTGCGCCTCTTTCGATCTGTATCCCAGTTTGTGCTAGCCATCTTATGGCAACTTGTTTAACTTATGTCTGTACTCAGATATTGTTGCTTCCGCTGACTCGTCTATGATCGAGCACTTGTATTCGAGCCCTCGAGGCCCCTGGCTTGTATTATGATGCTTGTATGACTTATTTATGTTTTAGAGTTGTGTTGTGATATCTTCCCGTGAGTCCCTGATCTTGATCGTACACATTTGCGTGCATGATCGTACACATTAACTCTTTACTCTGGGTGGACTGTTACACCTACTTTCCCCTACATCTGCTAGCCCACCACTGTAACATCCCAAATTTTCAATTTGGAATGTTATACATTAGGTCATCATGCATATCATATTTTATTTTGCTTTTGGTTTCGATCCTAGAAAATCATAAGCAATCAAGGACCCACGGAGAGAGTTGGGGATTTCGTTATTTACATATTTGAGTTTTCTCAAATTATGTAAACAGGATCATTTGATTTTATTTATTTTATCGTCAATTATTTCTATTACAAAAATATGAGAGAGGGAATAAAATGACTTTCCCAAAATATAGAAATATTGAGGATTTAATAAAAAATCAAATAAGATTTATTTCGGAGTTTTTCAGTATTTTTAATTGAATTTAGGAAAAATGCGCGTTTTTCAAAGTTGTAGTTTGGGCCCAGATAAATGTTCACTTTATCGAGCTTGATTTTAGAAACCCGGGAAAATTTATTTTGTGATTTTTGGAGTCTGTTTAGTATTTCTTTTTATTTTTCTTCCGAGCAATTATTTAAAAAAAAAGAAACCGACTATGGGCCGTACCCGAGCGGGACTCCGCCCGGGGGCGCCTTTATATAGCGCCGCACCCGAGCCCCCAGCCCACACCAGCCCCGCGCCCGGTCCGCCACCGCCGCCGCCAGAGCAATGCGCTGCCCGAGGTTCGCCGCCGCCTCGACTTCCGTGCCGATTTTTTTTAAAAAAATTAATTATATTTTTCGTCGGTTTTATTTTCGATTTTTTTTATTATTTTAATATTTTATTATATTTTATTTTAATTATTTTCGGATTAGGTTAATTACCGATTAATCTGTTCGTCGTTTTTCTTTTTCGTCGGATTTTCCGCGGTTATTTTCTGATCGCGATTTCTGATCCGATTTTCGTTTTAGTATAACTTTTCGCTCATTTATCGGAATCAGGCGATTCAAGCGCCTGGAGTTTCGTCTCGAAATCCTATTTCCAAATAATCAACTAAAACATGTTTTTGCTACTGTAAAGTTTGCCCTAGATCCAGATTACTAGAACGAAGTTGTTTTCTTTCGCCGTTTGACTTCTTTTGCTTCGTTCGATTTGATTCTTTTGCAAACCAGGGTTCTTAAGTTGAACTTTCTGGTTAGATCTTCTATTTGAAGTTTTACCTGTGCATTAGATGAGTGCTTATTGTATGCTTGTTTGTTTGTCTGCGATAGAATATCCGGAGTGCGCCGCCTGTTACTTTGTATCTCTAGGTTTCGCGGATCATCAGCAAGGCAAGTAACACTTTGATCATACCTTTTCTACAACCCATTTTTATTGCATTAGATCCATCTTCACACATTGCATGATTAAGATCTAATTAAATTGTGGGATGGGAAGTAGATGAGGTAGTACCTATTACCTGTTTATTATCAAACCTTTGGGAGTTACTTCTACGTTTGCTTATTATGCCATGCTATGCTAGTAGACGTGGATTGGGTGAGTGATATCCATGACAGATGTGAGATTGTTAATTAATGGTTTATCTAAGGTGGCAACCTAAGCACACATCTGGGTGGATTGAGGCACCTGGGTATTCCAGGACTTGCCTGTTTTTCTTTTGGACCGCCACCCAGGCTCAAAGGGATCATGAGATTATTCATACTAGAAACTTCCGTGTGCAGCCACAAGCCATTATGGGCTCTGGCATAGTTGAGTAAGTCGTGTGAACTCTTACAGGGTAGACTAGCAGATGTAGGGGAAAGTAGGTGTACCGGTCTATCCATCGTAAGGTGCTAGCGCTTCTGAAAGACTGTGTCTTGGTCATCCGTTTCTCAAACACCATGTAGTGCGAGAAATCCAACGGAGGCGATCGAGTCTTGAGGGGAAAAGTGCGCAAACCTCTGCAGAGTGTATAAACTAATCATGGTTAGCCGTGTCCCCAGTTATGGACATCTTGAGTATCTAGTACCTGGATTATCATGTGAATCTCAACATGTTACTCTAAAGTTAATTTTGTTGGGTTTTAATGATGTTACTTAATTGGATTGAGAATGCTGTCAACCATTCTCAATGTTTAACAACCACCATGATAGTAATTAATTTTATTCCTTTGAAGTAGGGAAAAATTGGCTTTACGCAAAAACTGTAACCATAGAGCTTTCCACCAGCCAAATATGCATATAGTATAGCTGTTTCATTCCATTACTCTCTATGTGTTACCTTGCCAGCATATTCCATGTGCTGACCCATTTCGGGCTGCAACGTTAATGTTGCAGACTTTTCAGACGACGATTAAGGAGTTTTTAGGTCGTGGTTCTATACTCAGTGATGCCGTTGGAGTTGATGGACTCACTTATCTTCCAAGCCTTCCGCTGTTATCGTTATTAGATGGCCTTAAGCCATATTTATTGTAATAAGTTCTCTTTTGAGACACTCGATGTAATAAGTGTGTGATTGCTACTCTGCTATAAATCCTTCGAGTACTGTGTGGTGTCAGCATTACTGATCCAGGGATGACACCGGAGCACAGAGATCAGACTGTTTGAGGTCTGGTCGCTACAACCACTGAAAGAGGTCACGCAACATACTCAACTATGCCAGAGCCCATACTGGCTTGTGGCTGCACATGGAAATTTCTAGCATGAATAATCTTATGATCCCTTTAAGCCTGGGTGGCGGACCGTAGGATGATCGCATGGGTACTCCGGGATATCCTAGGACAACATTGGATTCTCCAGGTGCCCACAAGCAATCCACCCAGATGTGTATTAAAGTTGCCACCTTAAGTTGAACCATCAATTAACAACTCACATATGTCATGGATACACTCAAACCCAATCCACGTCTATGAGCATAGCATAGCAATATAAGCATAACGTAGAAGTAACTCCCAAGGGTTTGATAATAAAACAGGTAATAGATTCTACCTCATCATCTACTTCCCAGACCGACATGTTAAGAGATCCTACTCATGCAATGTGTGAGGGTTGAAACTAATGCATAAAAACTGGGTGATAAAGGGGTATGATCAAAGTGTTACTTGCCTTGCTGACGATCTGCAAAACCTAGTGACTCGTAGTAGCATGCTTCGCACTCTGGGTGTTCTATCGCAAACAAATAATAGCATACATAAGCAATCAATCAAAGATGCATGGATAAAACTCAAATAAGAAGATCTAACCAGAAAGTTCAACTGAAGAACTCCGGTTTGCTAAAATAATCAAATCAAATGGAGCAACGAAACACAAACTACGTAAGAAACAAGATCCGTTTACTAATCTAGAATAAAGTCAAATTTACAGTATCAAAATCTTGTTCAAGTTGGTTAACAGAAAGAGGGCTTCGAGAAGAAGATCTAGGCGCTTGTTTCACCTGATTTGGATAAACGAGCGAAAAGATAAACTAAAACAAAAACAGGGCCGAAATCACGATCGAAAATACTCGCGGAAAACCCTAGAAAAAAAAACTAATGAACATGCTAACAAACGAACGTTCACTGTCTGCAGCTAACGGATGAACAGTGTTCGTTAAAACGAATGTATAGACGAACCTCCACTATTTAACCGAACCGAGAAACCAAAACAAAACTGATTCTAAAAAAACGAGATCTAGATTTACGAAATAAAACCGACCAGTTTTATAAAAAAACGGCGGCTACCTCGTGGAATGGGACGGCGGCGAGGCGGCGGAACAGGGCGGCGGCGCGACAAGGCGGCGCCGGCGCGGCACATCGGTGGCGGGGGCGGCGCCGTGGGCGGCGGCGGCTTGGGGTTAGGGTTTGGGCGCGAGGTGGCGACTGGGCTCGGGTGGGCTGCGGGGTCGCAGGGCGCGACTTATAAAGGGGCCGGCCTGGGGAGTCCTGGCTGGTTACGGCCCGGAGTCGGTTAGAACTTTTTTAAAAAAATATTCCGACACGCAGAAAAACGATTAAAAGAAATACTAATGGGACTCCAAAAATCCTGAAATATATTTTCCCCGTCCTCTAAAAATACAGCGGACAAAGTGAACATTTATTTGGGCCTCTAATGCAGTTTTGAAAAACAGGCATTTTTCTAATTCCAATAAAATTGCAATAAAATCTAAATAAAATATATAAATTGATTTTAATATTTTTCCTCCAACATTTCATTTATTTTGGAGAAGTCATATTATCTCCTCTCATATAATTTTAATATGAAATATTTTCAGAGAGAAAAATTATTAAAACCACAGTGATCCTTGTTTTGATATTTGAGAAAATTCAAATACGAAAACAGTGAAATCCCCAACTCCCTCCGTGGGTCCTTGAGTTGCTTACAATTTCAAGGATTGCAACACGAAAATGCAATAAAATATGATATGCATGAATGACCTATGTATAACATTCCAAATTGAAAATTTGGGATGTTACAGTCCTCGAGGAGGTAAATGATAAAAACATAATTTTTGATGTGGAATGCTTCCTAACATGTCATCCCATATTATTTTCTTTTTAGCATGGACATTTGGACTTTTATATGCTTCAAAGCAATAGTCTAGTTTTGACATGAGACTTAAATACTCAAGCATATCAACAAGCAACCATGTCTTTAAAAGTTTCAATGCTAAAATAAGTTATCCCTAGCCCATTATGCTCAATCATTGATCCATTCATGAAACACACTCGCATATTAGCTACACCCAATGCTCAAGTACGGTCATAGTCACTACAAGAAATCTGTTAATACGTGATGTATCTAGTCCGTCATGGATCAACGGAAATCTGTCATGGGTGACCGTACATGACGGATCTGAAATCTGTCATGTATATTGCATCATAATTTCACGATGTACCTTCCTTGACGGTTCTTGACCGTCATGGATCTGCCCCAGGCCCGCCCAAGCCCAAACCTCTATGACGGGAACATCCCGTCATGGACTGACGCCATGTGGATTTTCAATTGACTAATTCGAATGACATGTTTGCTTATGTGGATACTCATTTCCGTCACAAAAATCGTCATCGATTTGGGCACAATTTAAATTTGGCCGAGCACATTAGCCTATTCATTTCTGTCTCATTAGCCCATTTATTTCTGCCTAATTTTGACCAAGCATGTTTTTAGCATAATCCATCTCACAGATCCAAGTGCCAATTTTGGCCCAAGAGGAAGCATTTGCAAAGTGTCAGGACATTACATAGTTGATCCAGTTTGTAGCCATCGGTGTGTAAATACAACATAGCAGTTTATAAAATCCTCTATGAAATAAGAACTTACAACATAGATTGACAATATATCACACAACAAGGTTAGGAACCAGTTCAATCCATTTAACATCAACATAACATATAAACTATTGAGGTTGTTATTCATGTTCTTTCCGTCGGTCCTCCTGTGGCAACTATCATGTCATGGCGTCGTGGCTGATTTTGATGGCAGCTTGATTGTGATGGCAGCAACAAGTAGCTCGCTACCTAATCTTACCTGGCATATTTACAAGAACCTTGTTAGGTATTTGTACATATGAATAGATCATAGAAATAAGAGAATGACAACAAAAATAAAAATGAACTATATGTTGTCCAAAATTCTTAAATCTTGCAGTGCCTACGAATGAAAAATAACATTGATCTAAGCTAAGGAAGAATAACTAGTCAAATATACATAATCGCACTCACACAAACATGTAATAAAAGTTTGCGCATAACTAAATTTATTAATTGAACTTTCACTTGACTGTAAAAGAATGCTTGGTAAATGAAGTAATTCATATACAGGTATGCCATCATATATGCATTGTTGTAAAAAATAGCATGTTTCACACATTCTAGCCAGCAATAACTAGTTCAAATATATAAATAACCTCACTATGAAGTACAAAGAATTGCAATTTGTTCATAACACAACAATATGAAGAAAAAAAATCCAAAATAGGCACTTGAGGACGAATCAATCAAGTTAGCAGGTGGCATCATAGCAGTAGGCTTAATATGTGAGAGATGATTAATCATCACTGCATGTATATTAGTGCAAGCATGTATATATGCATCAGCGGCAAAACAACATATGCTAAGACGTGTACTATTTTAATGTCATACTGCATGCATGATAAACAAAGTTATAGTGCAGACACCTAGTTCTATACAAATTTATTTTCCTAGCAGCAAGGATGCTAGGAAGCACATGGTATACAGATTAAATGGTCTTCAGTTTCAGGCAAACAACATCATTCAGAGTGCACTTATGAAACAGGGGTGTTCAGATTCATGATTTTGCTGACCTGGCTCGACTTCGACACTTCCATCAACTGCCTGTTATCTCAGCATATTTGCTGGTTCACACTGGCAGCCAACTATCGACATCGCCGTCATAGATTCACTTCTCTACCATACCTATCAAATCAAACACTAAAAAATTACTAAGTGAAACAGGCTACGCTGTGCATATTAATCAACAAAATTACCACAACTAAACATGTGAAATATATATGTATATGTGATATGCATATTAACCCAAAAATTTATGCACTACAAAATACTTCCTTCAGTTTCCCTCACTGTCTAGGATACAATAGAACAAACTAGAGGTGCAACAGCTCATGCAAGAAAAAACTGAATTCCTACTTGCTAAATTAATCCATTCTTCAGGCTCATGCAAGTTAGTAGTCTACATGAAACAGTGTATGGTTCAGGCACGAGCTCATAGCAGAGGAGATAGGCAGAGGTACAAGTGCTTATAAATATAAAGAACCTACAAAGCCTCAAGTTCACGTATAAGTGACAGTAACAAAACACACATCACAGAACTCCAAGTACTGCATCTGGAATAGTTCAGGCCATGTAAATACGCCAAAAAACGGCAAACTGATACATCACTATGATACTTACCTACATGGCTTCATTTTTAGAAACTATCCTCTTGGTGATAGTGATAGTAGTCATATCCCAAAGTCTCTCAAATCAGCTGTAAATGCCCATATCCATTGGGACAACATATGTACTAGATCAGGCACTGCACTGTACATTGCAAGGAGCTGCCTACAATACATAAAAGTTATATAAGTTTACATACAAAAGCCGTCTAACTAGTGGAAGTCGTCAGGCTGTGTAAAATAACATTCTGTTGTATATATGGGTTATGTGACGTTTTTTTGTTGTGATTGATGGTTGAAAGTGCTAGTGATCGACTAGAGGGGGGGTGAATAGGCGATTTATAAGAAAGTCTTCAAAACATGGGAGTTTCGAATACAAACAATAGAAATAAACCTATTTCCATGCAGCGGAAGGTAGACTACGCTAAGAAAGCCATAGTCAAGTACTCAATGAAGTGAAAGCACAACGACTAATAGCAGCTAGGCAGTATAGATCAGGTAGGAAGATAGTATGAAGCCAATCAGAACAAGCAGTCACTCAGTGAAGACAAAAGATAATGCAAACATGCAATGACTTCACAAGGACCAACTGTAAATAAAGAGATGGGAAGGATAGAACCAGTGACTCGTTGAAGACAATGATTTGTTGGACTAGTTCAGTTGCTGTGACAACTGTACGTCTAGTTAAGGAGGCTGAGATTCAACTCAGAAGACCGTGTCTTCAGCTTATTCCCCTTGGGCTAAGGACACCCAGTCCTCGCCCAATCACTCTGGTAAGTCTTCAAGGTAGACTTCCAAACCTTCACATACTTCGTTCACCGGCAATCCACAATGACTCTTGGATGCTCAGAACGCGACGCCTAACCGGCTGGAGGATTCACAGTCCTCAAGTGTAATATATCTTCAGATCACACAAACAGGAAGACTTAAGTGATGCCTAACACTCTTTGGCTCTAGGTGTTTAGGGCTTTATCCTCACAAGGAATTCTCTCTCAATGGCTTCGAGGTGGGTTGCTCTCAAATGACAAAAGCCGTATACTAACTCTGAGCAGCCAACCGTTTATGGTTGTAGGGGTGGGCTATTTATAGCCACTAGGCAACCCAACCTGATTTGTCTGAAATGAACCTGGGTCACTAAGGAACTGACACGTGTTCCAACGGTCAAATTTCAAACACACACGTCAACTTTACTTGGGCTACAAGCAAGGCTGACTTATCCAGCTCTGGATAAGATTTGCTCTTATTGTCTTCGCTCGAAGACAATGGATTTTGGTTAAGCATCACTTTAGTCATTCTGAATGGTTCTCTTGTACCCCACTTAATAGTACGGTGGTTCCTATGACTCAACAAAGAAGAAAAAGAATGATGAAACAACTAAGTCTTCGCACTCCATAGTCTTCATGCGATTTCTTCTCTTGTCATAGTCTTCAATGTGAATGTCTTCACATACCACCTTTGACTTCAATGTCTTCATACATTTTTAGGGGTCATCTCTGGTAGGAAAACCGAATCAATGAGGGACTTCTACCTGTGTTATCCTGCAATTCTCACAAACACATTAGTCCCTCAACCAGGTTTGTCGTCAATACTCCAAAACCAACTACGAGTGGCACTAGATGCACTTACAATCTCCCCCTTTTTGGTGATTGATGACAAACTGGTTGAAATAAAATATGTGAAATTGTAAAGGATAGGGTATTGTCTTCATAAGTGGCAAAGGCTCCCCCTAAAGATGTGCATATAAGTAATTTGCTCTTGGAATGCAAATGCACATGGCAGGTTGTACTTGTGGAGATCCTCTTCAACTTATGATGACAATTCATCATGCATGATTCGATGTAACGAAGATAATGACATGCATAATTAAAAATGGACGTCTGCAAAATGACCTAAGTGCGGAAGTTATCATCGCACATGCGGAATTTATCATCGCATCACAGAATAGCAAATAAGTAGCAGATGACCATCGAGTTTAAGCGTTACAACTCGAAGAACCAAATGTATCGAAAAGCAAGAGTTGTAAGCACTTGGCAAAAGTAACAAAGGGTAAAGCAACCACCCATATGGACCCGCTTGAAGACTATCAACTCATATGCTTCTCCCCCTTTTGTCAGTAAGGACCAAAAAGGTTTGAAGACATAGAGCGCCTACTCGTTCCCATGAGGTGCAGGCGAGGCAGCAGGGTCGTCATTGAGGTCCGGTGGTGCAGAAGAACTTGGTGCAGTGTCGACATGCGCTGAAGTTGGAGGAGGTGAAGTTGCATCATCTTGGTCATCGATGACTCTGGCATTCACTGTCGCAGCTGAGGACGAATAGTCAGAGTCTTCAAGTGAGGGAGTCTGACGCAAGTGAGCATTCCTGGGAGGAGTTGAGTTAAACTTGAATCATTCGGTGAAGCCATCGTATTGCAGATCGGCTTCAGTACTAAGCAATGTCAAACTCTTCCACGACCTCCGACAGGTTTCATGAGTGACAAAGGCATTCTTGGTGGCAAGATTGTGAATGCGGTTGACATCCACCAAGAGGCTTTGCATCTGACGCTTAAGCCAGTCGTGATGTTTGTCCTGTTTCTGGTGTAGCACGACGAGAAGCTCTCGGTCATTGAGAACACGAGATCTCCTTCGAGGCCTCTGCGCAATGGTGCTACCAGTGGCGTCAGTTTGAGCGCGAGGGGCACGTGTGTTGCCAGCCAAGGGATAAACGTGTGAGACTGCCTGAACTCCTTCAATGGGCTGGGTGAAGCTTTGGTGATCAACATTGTGAAGATAAATGGGATCCTTAGCAGGCTCTGGGTAAATAGGTTCAACAAACAGATCAACCTCTGGCAAGAAGACAAGATGATTGCGCGTAGACGGCTGATAGTTAATGGCAGAGTGAAGCTTGATAAGTCGCATTACCCATGGAGCATAGAACTTCAGACCAAAAATGTCGGAGCCTGATGCAGCCAACTGCCTGATGAAGAAGTCTTGAGCATTGAAGCTGATGCCATTGAAGATATAGAAGACCAAATTCTTCATTGCTCCTTCAAGCTTCGCTGCAGATGAATGTCCTTTGACGGGCCATAGAGTTTTTTTGATGATATGATAAATGGTGCGAGGCAGATACTCTAGGTCTTCAACAAAGAATTCAGATGGGTAGTCAGCGTCGTGAGGCAAAGGCTTCATCATGCTCAACATTTGGCTCATGTTGGGTTCTGGCTTCTGAAAGATGCTTTCCAAAGCATTCTGGTGTTGTTGACAACCTGGTTCATAGTATTCACCAGGAGTGGGCAGGCCTGTGAGCTCAATGATATCAAGAGCTTTGGCTTCATGATGGACATTGCCTGTCATCCACTCAAGGACCCAAGTCTTTGGATCCCTGTTGTAGCCTCGAATGTGAAGAGTTGCATAGAACTGTAGCAGAAGCTCTTCATTCCAGTGTTCCTTATCTGTGACAAACTGCAGCAGTCCAGCATCTCTGAAGCAATCCAACGCTTCTTCAAGGCAGGGCAGGCCAGCTATAGCTTCAGTGTCGAGACACATATGTGGAAATATGCGCCCTTGATTTTATAAGACACGGGAATAGTAGCTGCGCTACTGATAGCTCCAGAACCAATCTGATGAAATGCGAGGTTTGGTGTAAGGGTTCTTGGCGCTGTTGAAGAAGGTGTTGTGTGCCACGAAGCCATTCACATTGAAGACCCCAGGTGAAGTTGCAGTGCCTGGGAATCGTGGAAGTCTTGGCTTGGGCTTCTGGACGGGAGGTCTGTGCTCGACATGATAGTCAAATTGTGGACCCACAGCAGGTGGAGGAACTAGAATGGGCCATCGGACCATAACAGGCTGACCATGATCAAATGCCAGCTCAATTGTATGAGGTCTTCAAAGAAGCAGAACTGTGTATCTCTCTCCACTACTGAATTGAGGTCTTGGAGGGGGTACAGGAGCATTGAAATTGTCCTTGATCTGGGCTTCAGGGGCCACATTGGCTTCAAGTGCTTTAGTATTAGCTTCGGGCGCTGCAGTGGCTTCAGGCGCCACATTAGCTTCAGCCATGACAACGTCATTGGCTTCAGTGTTGATGTTGGTGGCCGCCTCAGGATTGTTAACCTCCACTTCAGAAGCTGGAGGGTTGGACACGTTCTCCTTGAGAACAACTTCTTGGTGGGACGGGGGTGTAGCAACTCTTTCTACTTCAACTCTTGGTTCTTCTCTTTCATCGGCTGATGCAGCCAGAATATCTTCAGCGGTTTTGGCTTCAGACTCTGACACGTGCACAGTGGGAGTGACTTGGGGCCTCGGTCCATTGCGAAGCCTGCGTAATGCTGGCGACGGTTGCGGAGATGGAGTTTGCTGGGCCTCAAAGTCATTGTCATCTTGCACGGGTGAGGTGACTTGTGGTTGGGGAGAACTTGGGGTGTCTTGTCGTTGTGGGTGATCAGCCCACGATGCATCCTGAGCAGTTGGCGTCAGAGGACGACAAATGCTGATGAGTTTGCTGTGCATGAGAATAGGCGATGATACCAACTGGTGCTCGATCTGAGGAAGGACTTCATCATCTTCAACATTGTCGTGAGGACCAATGTCTTCAGCTGCGGTGGGGTCAACAGATGGATTGTCTTCAGCTTCATGAGCCTCTATGGAAGCAGGCTCATGAACTATCATTTGACGTTCTTGATGTTCAGACGCAGGACGAGCCACTGAGATTGGCTCGACCTCAAGGGGCTCTATGGGAGCAGCGTGATCTCTCTTCTTGGTTTTGTGTTTCTTAGTTGGAGGAGCATCATCAGTGGTGGCCTTGGTTTTGCGCTTTCTGGCTTTAGCTTCAGCTGCCCTTGTTTTCTTCAGTTCTGAAGCCACTGTGGGACCTTAGGCTTCGAGCCTGTCATACTGGCTGGGAAGACAATTGGATGTACTTCCTGCCTTGGTGCTTCGGGTTCTGCCATAGCTGGCTTCTTCTTCTTCTTGGCCGCCATTCTGGGGTCGATGCCTGGTCGCCCCAAAGCCTTGCCCTTTTCAGCTTCATTGTATCCCTGAACACATTTAGCAGCAAGATCCTTCATGCACTCACGAGAACCTTTGGCTTCTTGGCGTTTGGCTCGGAATGCTTCCTTGAGCTCATGCGTCATGACCTGGAAGTTCTAAATGTCTTCAACATTGAGCTTGGCCATATGCTTCTTGAACTGAGCCTTTTCATAATCTATCTTATGCTTCAGCTCAACAATTTTCTGAGCTAGAGCCAGCTCAGCAGCAATGGCTCCATGGAAGGCGACGCTGAGGCCAATGGGAAGCTGAAGATCATCAAAGCTAACATTTGGGCTGTCAAACCACTCATCAATGAACTTGTTGATGATTTCAACATCAAAGAGAGGAAGGTCATTGAAGATTTCTGCCTCTTGCTTGCTCTTGATCAACTGCTCAAGAGCGTCATCACCATGGTCGTCGTCGTTGGACAGATCAATGGCGTCATTCTCGTTGCGCAGAACAACAGCAGGGGTCAGTGCTTGGCTGGTAGATTGCATGGGCATCTTCACTTTGGAGGGCTTGGAGATGCGTGACAGATCTTTAGACTGCACACTGTGTTCAGGAAGTGCAGTGGCCAGAGGCTTCGCCCGTGAAACCTTTGGTGCAGGGGCAGGCTTCGAAGCCTTAGGTTTCTTCAGCTTCTTTGGCTTCGGTGGTGTAGGCACTTCGTCAGATTCAGCGTCGTCTGCAGGTTGATTCACGACTTCCCCTTGAACCTATATTTGAGTAATGAGACCTTCTAAGTTATAGAAGGTCCCAACCAGATTCGGTTCAGCTTCGTGTGTGTCGTTAGCACGAGGAGCAGAGGGGCCTAGATTGAAGTCTAGTCTCCATGACTTCTTGTTTGCTTTGGCCGAGTTCTTGGCAAACTAGAAGTTGCGCTTGAACAGATTGTCGTCACGGCACCATAGCAGTGAAGATGGGTCTGCATCGGCAGGCTGTGGTCCACAGACCATGCAAGGATAGAAGCCTTGTTAAATGGCTTCAGCTCTGGATCTGGGTTGAAAATTTCTGTACAAGATGTCTCCCCACGGTCGCTTGATGGCGTTTTTCTCAGCATACTCCTGGGTCACGAACCTGTACTTGAACCATTGTTCTGCCCAATATCTTCGAATCCATTGGATTCGGGTTTTCCGCTGATTGTAGTCCTCCTCTGGATCTGTCTTGTACAGCTCATAGAGGTCAGGAGGCAAATCTCTTGAGGTGTTGCCACGACACTGTCTGCCACCCTTCCTTGCAGACTTCTCTGTTGCCATGAAGTTTAGACTGAAGGGCTTCAAAACTGTCAAAGTCTTCCGTCTACTGGTCAGACAAGAACTGGCTTCAGGAGAATTTATATGATGCTGTAAGAACTCTGCAAATGAATGCAGACTATGAGAACCAAGGGATTCTCCCACGGACATGTACATGTGACAGCATTAAAGGTGCAAGGGAAGGGGAAGCGGGCATATGCATTCTCAGAAGATTTTTGAAGATAAATCAGTTTAGAAGACATTGACCTCATAGTGCGAAGACACTCACTCATAGGTAGAGAGTTGGTTCCAGATTTGTACGAATCCATGAATAAGTACAAGTGAGGAATCTAACTACTTTGTGAAGCATAAGTGAATATACTAGGCATGTTATGAGATGCAGTATGAGATAGATCCAACTTGTGTGAACAGAAACTACTTGTGGTTGAAAAGGATGAATCTATCGGATCAAAAGGACTATAAAAAGGAGGTTTTACTTACCACATGAGGAACTGCTAGACGGAGTGGGAGAGGAGGCCGAGCAGTTCGATCGTCCGTGCCCTAACTTGGCGATGGAGGACACCTACGGCAACGGCGGAGAAGACGATGTCCGCGGCTGGCGTGAGGACGACGTCGCTGAGGTCGCGGCAGCTAAGCGCTTCGTCGCCGGCGTCGTCGAGGGCTAGCGGTGGCGCTAGGGTTTGTGCGAGAGTGGAAGAAGAGATAATGACTGGGGTGAGGCGTGTATTTATAGGGACAGGGACAGCACATTGTTATTACACAGGTGCCCCTGGCGGTTCACATCTGAAGGACACGTGGCTATCATGCAACACATTGGAGGTTGTTCCACGTTCCCACGCATGCCTGGATTATCGGGTGGTCGTTCCCACTTCTCCGGGTTTCAGGTGGAAGGATTTAGCATTGAAAACGGATTAATGTTTGTCTCTGTGTCTTCTGCTGACAAGGACGCAGAGAAGACATTTTGACAGTGTCAATAGAATGCATATGATTTGGATAGATAGACTTAGGAAAGAAACATAGAGGGGTTAGGGTCCGATCACATCCACTTAGTTCAAAAGATTCAGCAAGAAGCCATATCTATAAGTGAATGCTGTAGAGGACAGAAACCAAATCAGTACGTTGAAGATAAACATGAAGCCATGTTAACACTGAAGACAAACAGAAAGTGAAGACTTTGCAAATGTAACGCCATGTGAGAAACACTTCTTAGGGAAGAATTTGGTGGTGGTGTTACCCACCGTATAGGAAGTATTAGACCCAGACACGGCGCACAATTATCGTGGCGCTCTGAAGTCAAATTCCATGTTAATGTATTCACACTCAGAATGCAAGTCTTCATTGATTGAAGACATACGCTACTTCGTGTGTTGCACATCTAAGTCATCAACATGCACAAGTGTTAGGATGTGTGCCTGATCACAGGACATTTGAGGATTCCAAGATATTTAGCTCACACCGTAACTTAAAGAACCTTTTATCATCCAAGGACTCTGTGAAGATATCTGCCAGTTGCTCTTCAGTGTTGACGTGTATGATATCAATATCTTCCTTCATGACATGATCTCTGAGAAAGTGATGACAAATTTTAGTGTGCTTTGTCTTTGAGTGCTGAACTGGGTTGTTAGCAATCTTGATGGCGCTTTCGTTGTCGCGGTAGAGTGGCACTTGCTTCAGATGAATGCCATAGTCCTTGAGTGTTTGCTTCATCCATAGAAGCTGAGCGCAGCAAGATCCAGCAGCAATGTATTCAGATTCAGCAGTGGAGAGAGATACACAATTCTGCTTCTTTGAAGACCAACATACAAGTGATCGTCCCAGAAAGTGACATGTGCCTGATGTAGACTTGCGATCACTTTGTCACCATCATAATCAGCATCTGAGAATCCAACGAGATCAAACTCTGAGCCCTTTGGATACCATAATCCTAGTGTTGGGGTGTGAGCCAAATATCGAAGAATTCGCTTCACAGCTAAGTGATGCAATTCCTTTGGTGCCTCTTGGAATCGGGCACACATGCAAACACTAAGCATGATATCTGGCCTAGATGCACATAAATAAAGCAAAGAAGCAATCATGGAGCGGTATACCTTTTGATCAAACTCTTTACCATTGTCGTCGGGACCCTGATGGTGTTTAGCTGGCATTGGCGTCGTGTAGCCTTTGCAGTCTTGCATTCCAAACTTCTTCAGGCAATCTTTGAGATATTTCTCTTGAGATATGAAGATGCCGTTGCGTTGTTGTCATATTTGAAGACCAAGGAAGAACTTCAGCTCACCCATCATGGACATCTGATATTGCTCTTGCATCATATATCCAAACTCATCACTGTATTTCTGGTTAGTGCAGCCGAAGATAATGTCATCCACATATATTTGGCACACAAATAGTTCACCATCATATGTCTTCGTGAAGAGAATGGGATCCAGTGAACCAGGTTTGAAGCCTTTGCTCTTCAGGAAGTCTTTGAGTGTGTCATACCAAGCTCGAGGGGCTTGTTTAAGGCCATACAGTGCCTTGTTGAGCTTGTAAACCATGTCAGGATGTTTTGGATCTTCGAAGCCAGGCGGTTGTGCAACATACACTTCTTCTTCAATCTTGACATTGAGAAAGACGCTCTTCACATCCATTTGATACAGAAGAATGTTATGATGATTTGCATAGGCCAGCATTATGCATATAGCTTCAAGCCTAGCCACAGGAGCAAATGTTTCATCAAAGTCAATTCCTTCAACTTGAGTGTATCCTTGAGCAACGAGACGAGCTTTGTTTCTAACAACTTGACCATGCTCATCTTGCTTGTTGCGATATATCCATTTAGTGCCTATGATATTGTGCTTATGGGGATCAGGACGCTTGACCAGTTCCCATACATTATTCAACTCAAACTGTTGAAGCTCTTCTTGCATAGCTTGAATCCATTCAGGTTCCATGAAGGCTTCATCAACTTTCTTGGGTTCAGATATTGAGACAAATGCAAAGTGTCCACAAAAATTTGCTAGTTGTGTTGCCCTTGAACGAGTGAGTGGACCTGATGCATTGATGCTGTCAATTATTCTCTCAATCTATACTTCATTTGCAACACGAGGATGAACAGGACAAAGATTTTGCTCTTGCTGATCATTGTCATCGTTAGAAGGATTGTCTTCAGGCTGAGCATTGTCTTCAGGTTGATAAGGTGCAGAGATGATGAGTTCCTCTTCAGGCCGGGCTTCAGACGGTATGATTTCTCCAGTCCCCATGAGCTTGATGGTTTCACTAGATGGAACTTCATCTAGCACATTTGGCAGATGCTCTCTTTGCGAGCCGTTAGTCTCATCGAACCGCACATCCACAGTTTCAACCACTTTATAGTGAAAGAGGTTGAAGACTCTGTAGGAGTGCGAGTCCTTTCTGTATCCAAGCATCACTTTATCCATGTGTTGATCCCTTGATATTGCAACTCTACCTAGACCCAATACCTTGCTTTTACCAGTATCAGCAAATGTGATGTGACTCTTGTCAGATGGACACAAAGTTGAGTCCATGAGAAGACTTCGCTTGCCAGTCATGTGATTAGTACACCCACTATCAATAATCCATTTTGAAGCAGCTGGTGTCATACCCTATAGTGCAGTTAGGGGGATAGGCTTCACGAAGAGAATTGTGAAGCATAAACATTTGACGAGCAAGTGGATTATGAAAGCTTAGATCGAGGTTAGGACTGATAGGGCAAGTAGCAAGCGACTCAGAAACAAAATACATAATAAGACCATTTGGGAATTTGATCTTGCACCCTGCAAGATGTTTAAGGTCCCTAGCAATAGCTTCAGACGAATTTGATTTTTGGCTGGAGACCCTTCCCTGCAAAAGAGAGTTAAGCTTTCTTAGCAACCCACATCTTCAAGGGTGGCTTCGAAGCAATGAGTCTAAGTGCAGCATCTGAGAACTTTGGCTTTGGAGCCCTAGCAAAAAGTCTTGTAGGTGGGCAATAGTACTCATAAGAATAAGCAGAGTAGTTCTTGGTCTTATTAACATGGTGGTTTGATGAAACGTGCTCATATTCATAGGCCTGAGTATGGTTTCCCTGCAAAACATTTGCGTTAGTGCGACTCAAGTGAGTCCTTTGTCTATATGAAGCCTTTGGACCATATGAAGCCTGTGGTCTGGGGTTTGTCTTCTTCACTTGTGGTATCATGACGACATTCACAGAAAGATTTTCCAACCACTTTTTCGGCACCCATACTTTCTTCATAGGTGGCCCATTCCTGCAATTAGTACCAATATACCTGGCAAACACCTCACCATTCTAATTCTTAAATAGTTTATAGTTTGCATCAAAGGATTCATCACTAACAATGGGATTAGCATAAGTGAAGCCAGACAGGATGGATGGATCCACTGAAGGTTCCTTTGCAGCACCCCATGTGGTTTGGGGGTACTGCTTAGGTTTCCAGTAAGAGCCATGAGCATTCATTTTCCTTTCAAACCCAAGACCCTCTTTCCTAGGGTTTCGGTTCAGGATCTGCCTTTTGAGGACATCACATAGTGTCGAATGCCCCTTAAGACTTTTGTACATCCCTGTTTCAAGCAATGTCTTCAACCTAGCATTTTCATCAGCAATAGCAGTGGTATCCTCAGCAGAGGGGTTAGTTACCACATCAACAGTTGAAGATATTGCAATAGTAGCAGTAGTAGAACATCCAGCAACAGAAGTAGCGTTGTCACGCTCAATGCATAAGACATGGTGGTTCAAATCCTTCCTGAGCGGAACTAATCTGTTTGGCGCGAAGTGACTCGTTTTCCTTTTGAAGATCTTCACGAGTTGCTCTCAATTTCTCAAGATCTTGCTTCCTTTCAAGATAATCATAGGAAAGCTTTTCATGAGTTGTTGAGAGCGTTTCATGACGACTTTCAAGTTCCTCATACTTAACATGAAGACTTTTTATGTCTTCAATTAAGGACTGGGATCGAGTCATTTCAGCGTCTAACAGGTCATTGCTTTTGTCTAACAGCTTTTGAATATGTTCCATAGCTTTCTTTTGTTCAATTGCAATTTTAGCAAGTGTTTTGTAGCTGGGTTTGGAACCACAGTCAGAGTCATCTTCACTGGATGTTTGATAGTGAGTAGTGCGTGTGTTTACCTTGGCACCGCGTGCCATGAAGCAGTAGGTGGGAGCGGAGTAGTCCTTGTCATTTGCATCGGCGTCGGTGATGAAGTCATTGTCTTCAGTGTTGAAGATGGACTTGGCAACGTATGCTGTAGATAGACTTGCAACGCCAGAATCGGACTCATCCTCAAACTCCACCTCCGCCTCCTCAGAAGTGGACTCCTCCTCTGAATCCATTTCCTTGCCAACAAACGCACGAGCGTTGCCAGATGAGCTCTTCTTGTGTGATGAAAACTTTGAGGAAGACTTGGAAGAAGACTTTGAGTAATTCTTCTTCTTCTTGTCGTCAGAATCATACTCCTTGCTCTTCTTCTTCTTGTTCTTGTTCTCATTGTCCCACTGTGGACACTCAGATATGTAGTGGCCAGGTTTCTTGCACTTGTGGCATGTTCTCTTCTTGTAGTCATGAGCAGAAGCTTCATCATTCCTTGAGCTTGATCGTGAAGAATTTATAAAGCCTTTCTTCTTGGTGAATTTTTGGAACTTCTTCACAAGCATAGCAAGCTCCTTTCCAATGTCTTCAGGATCATCAGAACTGTTGTCAGATTCTTCTTCAGATGAGGCGACAGCTTTTGCCTTCAAGGCACGAGTTCGCCCATAGTTGGGACCGTAGATGTCTCTTTTCTCAGAAAGCTGAAACTCATGTGTGTTGAGCCTTTCAAGTATGTCAGACGGATCGAGTGTCTTGAAGTCAGGACATTCTTGAATCATCAGGGCTAGGGTGTCAAACAAGCTGTCAAGTGATCTCAGGAGTGTCTTGACGACTTCATGCTTGGTGATCTCAGTAGCGCCGAGGGCTTGAAGCTCATTTGTGATGTTAGTGAGTCGATCAGACGTGAGCTCAACATTCTCATTGTCGTTTCTCTTGAAGCGGTTAAAGAGGTTGAGAAGGACACTGATTCTTTGATCTCTCTGGGTTGAGACGCCTTCGTTGACCTTGGAGAGCCAGTCCCAGACTAGCTTAGATGTTTCCAGAGCACTCACACGGACATACTGTCCTTTGGTCAGATGACCACAGATGATGTTCTTGGCCGTGGAGTCCAGTTGAACAAACTTCTTGACATCAGCAGTGGTGACACCTTCACCAGCCTTGGGGATGCCATTCTTGACGACATACCAGAGGTCAACATCAATGGCTTCAAGATGCATGCGCATCTTATTCTTCTAGTAGGGATATTCAGTTCCATCGAAGACTGGGCATGCAGTGGAGACTTTGATTATCCCTGCAATCGACATAGCTAAAACTCCAGGTGGTTAAACCGAATCACACAGAACAAGGGAGTACCTTGCTCTGGTACCAATTGAAAGTGCTAGTGATCGACTAGAGGGGGGTGAATAGGTGATTTATAAGAAAGTCTTCAAAACATGGGAGTTTCGAAGACAAACGATAGAAATAAACCTATTTCGATGAAGCGGAAGGTAGACTACGCTAAGCAAGCCATAGTCAAGTATTCAATGAAGTGAAAGCACAACGACTAATAGCAGCTAGGCAGTATAGATCGGGTAGGAAGATAGTATGAAACCAATCAGAACAAGCAGTCACTCAGTGAAGACAAAAGATAATGCAAACATGCAATGACTTCACAAGGACCAACTGTAAATAAAGAGATGGGAAGGATAGAACCAGTGACTCGTTGAAGACAATGATTTGTTGGACCAGTTCCAGTTGCTATGACAACTATACGTCTGGTTAGGGAGGCTGAGATTCAACTCAGAAGACCGTGTCTTCACCTTATTCCCCTTGAGCTAAGGACACCCAGTCCTCGCCCAATCACTCTGGTAAGTCTTCAAGGTAGACTTCCAAACCTTCATAGACTTCGTTCACCGGCAATCCACAATGACTCGTGGATGCTCAGAACGTGACGCCTAACCGGCTGGAGGATTCACAGTCCTCAAGTGTAATAAGTCTTCTGATCACACATACAGGAAGACTTAAGTGATTCCTAACACTCTTTGGCTCTGGGTGTTTAGGGCTTTATCCTCGCAAGGAATTCTCTCTCAAAGGCTTCTAGGTGGGTTGCTCTCAAATGACAAAAGACGTATACTAACTCTGAGCAGGCAACCATTTATGGTTGTAGGGGGTGGGCTATTCATAGCCACTAGGCAACCCAACCTGATTTGTCTGAAATGACCCTGGGTCACTAAGGAACTAACACGTGTTCCAACGGTCAGATTTCAAACACACATGGCAACTTTACTTGGGCTACAAGCAAGGCTGACTTATCCAGCTCTGGATAAGATTTGCTCTTATTGTCTTCTCTCGAAGACATAGAATTTTGGTTAAGCATTACTTCAGTCATTCTGACTGGTTCTCTTGGACCCCACTTAACAGTATGGTGGTTCCTATGACTCAACAAAGAAGAAAAAGAACGACGAAACAACTAAGTCTTCGCGCTCCATAGTCTTCACACGATGTCTTCTCTTGTCATAGTCTTCAATGTGAATGTCTTCACATACCACCTTTGACTTCAATGTCTTCATACATTTTTAGGGGTCATCTCTGGTAGGAAAACCGAATCAATGAGGGACTTCTACCTGTGTTATCCTGCAATTCTCACAAACACATTAGTCCCTCAACCAGGTTTGTCGTCAATACTCCAAAACCAACTAGGGATGGCACTAGATGCACTTACAATGGTGCAGATGTGTACTGAGAAATTCAAGTCATGTGTTCTTGTCATGATTCAGTTCAGAATAATGCCAAGATGCGGCTAAAAAATTCAGAAGTTTATGCAATGTTCAACTTCTTTAATGAGAAATGCATGATTTTGTGATGCCAAATGAAGAAATTGTTAAGCAAAAAATGGTCGAGTGTGGTTAAGCAAAGCCGAGTGAGGGAGAGTACTGCCCCCTATGCGTGACTTTGTCATGAGATATTCAGTTCCAATGGCAGCAATTGTGTAGGAGAGGAAATGGCTCTCGTGGATAGCTTCAGCAAGACCTGAAATCAATAAGAGATGGTTAAGAACCTGCATGTTTTAATTCATACTACTGGATTTCTTGCACTGTCGTACTAACAACCAATAGTATTTCCATCCAGTGAAGATTGAAGTTGCAGCAATGGACAAATCCCAGAGCCAACATCCAGCAATGGAATCCAAACAAAAGTATAAATCTGGAACTCAAGTAAAAGCAAGCAATTTGCCGAGCTTCACTCACTAGATGAAATTGATGCGGCCAGTGCCATCGTCGTGCATGAAGGACACATCCGTGTTCCCCTCAGACTTTCCACTGACCATCTGAGGAGAAGATCGCGTGTGTGTCTCACCACTGGATGGAGCTGGATCTATGCCTGCCGCCGGTGATGTCAGGGGGTTCCAAGCCCAGCTGTCGATACCACCGCCACTGTCGCCGCATCAACTTGAGAGGCAGGACTGGGCCGCCGCAACTCGATGGCACGATCTGCATGGGAAGGGCATGGATTGAGGTAGACAAGGAGGGGTCCGGTGTGGGACTAAAACCCATGGGGACAAGAGGCCTCAACCAACAGACAATCAGCAGAGTGACTGTAGAGTACTACAATATCTTCAACGAAAACTTCAACTTGTCACGCTCAAACAGGCCATGAATTGTTACTACAGAGTAACTCTAAACAAAGAACTTTGATAAATCATGTATAGTTACTGCAGACACACTCTAGATTGAACAGGTCATAGATAATAGATAGGACATCATCTTCAAAACAATCAATTCACTGCCAACATCTACTTTACTACAGATTAGCTCTTGATTAACCACATATCTCTTGAAAAACTGAAAACATGGGCTGCTGTGATTGGGAAGTAAAACAACAATTGCCCTTAACAATGCTAGTATATCGTCCAGGTTCCTCCAATCGATCCCTTCCAGTTCCACTACAATCGATCCTTATCCCCTATACCAACAGATCAAGACCTCTCCACTCTACCAACAACAAATCAAGACCCCTCCACTCTACCAATAGATCAAGACCACAAATCAACCCAACAACCACAAATCAACCAACAAATCAAGTCACCTCCAACCTATCAACAGTTCAAGACACCTCCAGTCCACCAACAGTCCAAGAGACCTCCAATCTACCAAGAGATGGAAAGGGAAACTTACAGTTCGCCCAGGATTAGTTGGAGGCCGTCGGCCGCTGCTGAAGCCCCGAGATGGAACGCCCGCAGTCATACCGAGCATGGCAGGGGCACAGGCCTTGGTGACTCCACTATGTGCAAGGAACTTGGAGCCAGCCTTCATGAAAAACGACATCTCTCCCTACAAAGATAGCAGATTGGCAGCCATGAGAATAGAAAGGGGGACAAGAGACATAGCGACCACCACGAGAAGAGGAATGGGGGGCATAGCCATTTACCCCACCGGCTGGGCGAATGGATGGGCTCGTCGATGGGAGGGGCCTCACGCAGGGTGGTTCAAAGCCGGCGCCGCTGGCAGCGACATGGAGCGACGTGAGGAGGGAAGGTGGAGTGGCGGCAGCGGCTGATGGTTGGTATGGGAGGAGACGAGATTAGGGTTAGGCCGATGTGGACTCTATACTTAAATGGGCTGGCTCGAAAATTTTCACTCCCCGCGCTGGGGACTTAAAATTGCCCTTCTCGCGCACACTCTGTTTGTTTTACTCTCTGTTCTTTCTCCTATTCACTAATGCATTCGACTGACATGTAGGCCAATCAAAATAGCACGCACAGCAGGAGCCCACCCATGACGGTCCGAATGGTGTATAAAGAGAAAAAGTTAGGCCCGACTAGGACCATCTGGTTAATCCATGACGGTTTTCATGACGGTCCTTCAACGTCCATCATAATGGAGCTATTGTCTCGAGGCCCATTCGCATCTTGCAGATCCATGACGGTTGCCATGACGGTTCAGGAGAACGTCATGAGAAATCCGTCACGGATTAACAGATTTCTTGTAGTGAGTGCCCCCTAGTTGGTGCTTTATAAGATAAGGTGGAGACTCAAATTAAAAATAAAAAATGCATAAAGTAAAAGAAAGGCCCTTCGTAGAGGGAAGTAGGGATTTGTAGATGTGCTAGAGCTCAAAGCGAAAAAACATAGAGATAAAAACATTTTGGGAGGCAAGATTTTCCTGTCAACGAGAATGGTTGAGTAGTTCCCAATACTTTCCATGCTAGATATATCACAGGTGGTTCCCAAATAGAAATTAAAGTTTATTCCTTTTTCAACTATACTTTCACTTTCCATGGCTAGCCGTATCCACGGGTGCCTTCCATACCAACACTTTCCAAGGAATTTATTATTTGACAATATAAAGTAAATTCATTTTTCATTTTGGGACTGGGCATCCCTAATATCTTTGCCTTACTCTCGTGCAATGACCAGTGAATAAACACTCATCGTGAGAATAACATATCTAGCATGGAAATATATTAGCCACCCCCCACCATTTCATGAGCGGTACGAACACACAAAAGAGAAATTTATTTTGAAAATTAGAGATGGCACATACAAATTTGCTTAGAATGGCAAAAGAATACCACATATAGGTAGGTATGGTGGACTCATGTGGCAAAACTGGTTTAAATGATTTTGGATGCACAAGTAGTGATCGTGCTTAGTGCAAAATGAAGGCTAGCAAAAGATTGAGAAGCGACCAACCAAGAAACAAATAATCTCAGAAGCGAGCATTAAGCATAATTAACACTGAATAATGCACCACAAGTAGGATGTAATTTCATTGCATAACTATTGACTTTCATGCTTGCATAGGGAATCACAAACCTTAACACCAATATTCTTACTAAAGCATAATTACTCATCAACATGACTCACATATCACATCATCATATCTCAAAACTATTACAAGGAATCAAGTTTATTTTGTCCAATGATCTTCATGAAAGTTTTTATTATATCCTTCTTGGATATCTATCACTTTGGAACTAATTTTCATGTGTTTCTTTTGAAAAGCTCAAACAAATATAAGTGAAGATCATGAGCATAATATTTCTTTCTCTCAAATTAATTTAAGTGAAGCAAGAGAGAATTTCTTAAAAAAATTACTAACTCTCAAAGAAATCTAAGTGAAGCATGAGAGAATTTCTTCAAAAATACTAAAGCACACCATGCTAAAAAAGATATAAGTGAAGCACTATAGCAATTCCGTAGCTCATAAAGATTTAAGTTAAGCATAGAGAGCAATTCTAACAGGTCATGGCATAATTTTGGCTCTCTTAAATAGGTGTGTCCAGCAAGGACTCAAGACTTAAAATAAAAAACACAACAAGAAAAGACTCATATCATACAAGACACTCCAAGCAAAACTCATAGTATGTGATGAATAAAAATGTAGCTTTGAGTAAAATACTGATGGTCGTTAGAAGAAAGAGGGGATGTCACTCGGGCATCCCCAAGCTTAGTTGCTTGCTTCTATTTGGATAATAGCTTGGGATGCCATAGGCATCCCCAAGCATAGGCTCTTCTTACTCATTCCTTCATCCATCGTAACATCACCCAAAACTTGAAAACTTCAATCACACAAAACTCAACAAAACCTTCATGAGATCCGTTATTATAAGAAAACAAATCGCTGTTATAAGTACTGTTGCAAACCCATTCGTATTTGATTCTTGCATTATATCTACTTTATTCCAACTTTTCTATGGCAAAAACTCTTCAAAGAAAACCATAGAATCATCAAAACAAGCACACAACGCAAAGAAAACAGAATCTGTCAAAAACAGAACAGTCTGTAGCAATCTGGCTATTTCGAATACTTCTGTAACTCTAAAATTCTAAAAACTTAGGACCACATGAGAAATTTGTATATTAATCTTCCGCAAAAAGAATTGGTATTTTATCACACTCCTATTGAAATTGAGAATTATTGTTGTGAGCGCAAAATTTCTGTTTTTCAGCAAGATCAAATCAACTATCACCCAAGAATATCCTAAAGGCTTTGCTTGGCACATACACTAATTAAAACAAAAAAACACAATCATAACAGTAGCATAATTTTGCAAACACTCAAGAACAGAAAGCAAAAATCAAAAAATAAATTTTATTCATTGGGTTGCCTTCCAACAAGCGATATCGCCTTACGCCCCTAGCTAGGCATAATGCAAGGATCTACGTTTTGTCATCCGTAGTTTTGGAAACTTTTGTGAGGGATTTCTCAAACCCGGGAGGCTCTTTGCGCTTACCTAAATTCTCAGGAAAAGCAACCATCTTTAGATCTAAAATATCCAATCGCTTATTACATAGAGTAATCAAGGTATTCATGCGATTGATACTACCATTAAGATGTTTGAGGGGTTCGTTATGTTTTTGCAATTCAACCATATGTTTGTGCAAATCACCAAGTTTTTCCAACATTTGAACTCCCTCTGGGGTGAAAGAAAACCCCTTCTTTGGAAGTGGAACCCCCAAAATTCCTTCTAAGATTTCATAGGCAGCATTAGCATCAAGCTCAATAAAATTCCCTTTAGCAGCAAAATCTAAGAGTTGTCTATGATGCAAAGCCAATCCTATGTAAAAATTACAAAGAAAAATCTTTGTTCCCCCCTTTAAGTTGCAAACACGATAGGATTCCATTAGTCTATACCAAGCATCTTTCAAATTTTCTCCTTGTCGTTGCTTGAAGTATAAAACTTCAAAATCTGGTGAAAAAGGAGGAGTAGACATGCTAGCCATTATGACTAGAAAGCAAGAACATGGAAAAATCCAGCAAGAAAATGGCGAACGAAAAAGAGGGCGAATAAAATAGCAATTTTTTGTGAAGTGGGGGAGAGAAAAATGAGAGGCAAATGACAAATAATGTAAATTGCAAGGAGATGATATTTGTGATTAGGAACCTGGTAGATTTTGATGATGTCTTCCCGGCACACGGCGCCAGAAATTCCTTTTGATGTCTGCTAGAACTATGTCGGTACTTCCCCAAAGAGGAAGGGATGATTAGCACAACGATAGTAGGTATTTCCCTTAGTGATGAGACCAAGGTTATCGAACCAGTACAAGAACCAAGAAACACTACGTAAACAACACCTGCACACAAATAAGAAATACTCGCAAACCGGCGTGTTAAAGGGGTTGTTAATCTCTTTCGGGTAACGGCGCCAGAAATTGGCAAACGGACGTGAGAAAGTTGTAATAAGTTGATAGATCGAACACCAAATAAAATAAAGTGCAGCAATGTATTTTTGTATTTTTGGTTTAATAGATCTGAAAATAAAAGCAAAGGAAAATAGATTGCAAAGGCAAATATAATAAAGAAGAGACCCGGGGGCCGTAGGTTTCACTAGTGGCTTCTCTCGAGAAAAATAGCAAACGGTGGATAAATGAATTACTGTTGGGAAATTGATAGAACTTCAAATAATCATGACGATATCCAAGCAATGATCATTATATAGGCATCACATTGAAGATTACTAGACCGACTCCTGCCTGCATCTACTACTATTACTCCACACATCGACCGCTATCCAACATGCATCTAGTGTATTAAGTTCATGGAGAAACAGAGTAATGCAATAAGAACAATGACATGATCTAGACAAGATCTATTTATGTAGAAATAGACCCCATCTTATTATCCTTAATAGCAACGATACATGCGTGTTGGTTCCCCTTCTTTCACTGGGATCAAGCACCGTAAGATCGAACCCATCACAAAGCACCTCTTCCCATTGCAAGATAAATAGATCAAGTTGGCCAAACAAAACCCAAATATCAAAGAAGAAATACAAGGCTATAAGCAATCATGCATATAAGAGATCAAAGAAGAATCAAATAACTTTCATGGATAAAAAGATAGATCTGATCATAAACTCAAAGTCCGTCGGATCCCAACAAACACACCGCAAAAAGAATTACATCATATGGATCTCCAAGAGACCATTGTATCCAGAATCAAACGAGAGAGAGTCCCACGTATATAAAGGAGGGAGAGGGAGGAGGCCCTCCCTAGGGGGCACGCCAAGTGGAGGGAGTCCTACTAGTTAATGCGGTTGATGTAGTCGTACGTCTTCGTGGTCCAACCAATCAAGTACCGAATGTACGACACCTCCGAGTTCAGCACATGTTCAGCTTGATGACGTCCATCGAACTCATCACGATATCCAGGCAATGATCATTATATAGGCATGACGTCCAAGATTACTAGACCGACTCCTGCCTGCATCTACTACTATTACTCCACACATCGACCGCTATCCAACATGCATCTAGTGTATTAAGTTCATGGAGAAACGGAATAATGCAATAAGAACAATGACATGATGTAGACAAGATCTATTTATGTAGAAATAGACCCCATCTTGTTATCCTTAATAGCAACAATACATACGTGTCGGTTCCCCTTCTGTCACTGGGATCAAGCACTGTAAGATCGAACCCATCACAAAGCACCTCTTCCCATTGCAAGATAAATAGATCAAGTTGGCCAAACAAAACCCAAATATAGGAGAAGAAATACAAGGCCATAGGCAATCATGCATATAAGAGATCAAAGAAGACTCAAATAACTTTCATGGATAAAAAGATAGATCTGATCATAAACTCAAAGTCCATCGGATCCCAACAAACACACCGCAAAAAGAATTACATCATATGGATCTCCAAGAGACCATTGTATCCAGAATCAAACGAGAGAGAGTCCCACGTATATAAAGGAGGGAGAGGGAGGAGGCCCTCCCTAGGGGGTACGCCAAGTGGGGGGAGTCCTACTAGTTAATGCAGTTGATGTAGTCGTACGTCTTCGTGGTCCAACCAATCAAGTACCGAATGTACGACACCTCCGAGTTCAGCACATGTTCAGCTTGATGACGTCCATCGAACTCATCATGATATCCAGGCAATGATCATTATATAGGCATGACGTCCAAGATTACTAGACCGACTCCTGCCTGCATCTACTACTATTACTCCACACATCGACCGCTATCCAACATGCATCTAGTGTATTAAGTTCATGGAGAAATGGAATAATGCAATAAGAACAATGACATGATGTAGACAAGATCTATTTATGTAGAAATAGACCCCATCTTGTTATCCTTAATAGCAACAATACATACGTGTCGGTTCCCCTTCTGTCACTGGGATCAAGCACTGTAAGATCGAACCCATCACAAAGCACCTCTTCCCATTGCAAGATAAATAGATCAAGTTGGCCAAACAAAACCCAAATATAGGAGAAGAAATACAAGGCCATAGGCAATCATGCATATAAGAGATCAAAGAAGACTCAAATAACTTTCATGGATAAAAAGATAGATCTGATCATAAACTCAAAGTCCATCGGATCCCAACAAACACACCGCAAAAAGAATTACATCATATGGATCTCCAAGAGACCATTGTATTGAGAATCAAACGAGAGAGAGGAAGCCATCTAGCTACTAACCATGGACCCGATGGTCTACAAAGTGTTGGGAACATAGCATGTAATTTTAGAAAATTTCCTATGATCAATCAAGATCTATCGAGGAGATGGATAGCAACGAGAGGGGGAGAGTGTGTCCACGTACCCTCATAGACCAAAACCGGAAGTGTTAGGTTAACGCGGTTGATGTAGTCGAACGTGTTTGCAATCCAACTGATCAAGTACCGAACATACGGCACCTCCGAGTTCAGCACACGTTCAACTTGATGACGTCCCTCGAACTCTTGATCCAGCAAAGTGTCGAGGGAGAGTTTCGTCAGCACGACGGTGTGGTGACAGTTATGGTGATGTGATCCGCGCAGGGCTTCGCCTAAGCACTACATGAATATAACCGGAGGAGTAAACCATGGAGGGAGACGCCGCCCACGGCTTGGAACAATTGGTGTGTCTCCAAGGGGTGCCCTTCCCATGTATATACAAGAGGGAGAGGGAGGAGGCTGGCCCTAGGGGGCGCGCCAAGTGGGGGGAGTTCTACTAGGATTCCCAGTCCTAGTAGGATTCGCCCCCCTCTTATTCCTTCTCGTGGAGGGAGAAAAGGGAGAAGGAGAGGGAGGAGGATAAGGAAAGGGCCCCCTCCCCTAGTCAAATTCGGACTCCTATGGGGGGGGGGCGGCCACCCCTTGTGGGCTGCCTCCTATTTCCCCTATGGCCCATAGTGGCCCATTACTTTCCCCGGGGGGTTCCGGTAACCTCCCGGTACTCCGAAAAATACCTGAAACGATCCGAAACCGTTCCGGTGTCCGAACAATATCTACCAATATATCAATCTTTACCTCTCGACCATTTCGAGACTCCTAGTCATGTCCATGATCTCATCCCGGACTCTGAACAATCTTCGGTCACCAAAACACATAACTCATGATACAAATCTTCATCGAACGTTAACCATGCGGACCCTACGGGTTCGAGAACTATGTAGACATGATCGAGACACATCTTCGGTTAATAACCAACAGCGGAACCTAGATGCCCATATTGGTTCCTACATATTCTACGAAGATCTTTATCGGTCAAACCTCAATGACAACAGACGTTATTCCCTTTGTCATCGGTATGTTACTTTCCCAAGATTTGATCGTCGGTAGCCTCATACCTAGTTCAATCTCGTTACGAACAAGTCTATTTACTCATTCCGTGATGCATCATCCTGTAACTAACTCTTTAGTCACATTGCTTGCAAGGCTTATAATGATGTACATTACCGAGAGGTCCCAGAGATACCTCTCCGATACTCAGAGTGACAAATCCTAATCCCGATCTATGCCAACCCAACAAACACCTTCGGAGACACCTGTAGAGCATCTTTATAATCACCCAATTACGTTGTGACGTTTGATAGCCCACAAGGTGTTCCTCCGATATACGGGAGTTGCATAGTCTCATAGTCAAAGGATATGTATAAGTCATGAAGAAAGCAATAGCAATAAAACTTAACGATCATTTATTCTAAGCTAACGGATGGGTCTAGTCCATCACATCATTCTCTAATGATGTGATCCCGTCCATCAAATGACAACACATGTCTATGGTCAGAAGACTTAACCATCTTTGAGTAACGAGCTAGTCAAGTAGAGGCATACTAGGGACACTATGTTTTGTCTATGTACTCACACCTGTATCAAGTTTCCGGTTAATACAATTCTAGCATGAATAATAAACATTTATCATGATATTAGGAAATTTAAATAACAACTTTATTATTGCCTCTAGGGAAAATTTCCTTCAGTCTCCCACTTGCACTAGAGTCAATAATCTAGATTACATAGTAATGATTCTAACACCCATGGAGTCTTGGTGTTGATCATGTTTTGCTCATGGAAGAGTCTTAGTCGATGGGTCTGCAACATTTAAATCCATATGTATTTTGCAAATCTCTATTTCTCCCTCCTTGACTTGATTGTGGATAGAGTTGAAGCGTCTCTTGATGTGTTTGGTTCTCTTGTGAAATCTGGATTCCTTTGCTAAGGCAATTTCTCCTGTATTGTCACAAAAGATTTTCATTGGACCCGATGCACTAGGTATTACACCTAGATCGGATATAAACTCCTTCATCCAGACTCCTTCAGTTGCTTCTTCTGAAGCAGCTATGTACTTCGCTTCACACGTAGATCCCGCCACGACGCTCTGCTTGGAACTGCACCAACTGGCAGCTCCACCATTCAATATAAATACGTATCCGGTTTGTGACTTAGATTCATCCAAATCAGTGTCAAAGCTAGCATCAATGTAACCATTTACAACAAGCTCTTTGTCACCTCCATAAACGAGAAACATATCCTTAGTCCTTTTTGGGTATTTCAGGATGTTCTTGACCGCTGTCGAGTGATCCACTCCTGGATTACTTTGGTACCTCCCTACTAAACTTATATCAAGGCACACATCAGGTCTGGTACACAACATTGCATACATGATAGAACCTATGGCTGAGGCATAGGGAATGACTTTCATTTTCTCTCTATCTTCTGCAGTGGTCGGGCATTGAGTCTGACTCAACTTCACACCTTGTAACACAGGCAAGAACCCTTTCTTTGACTAATCCATTTTGAACTTCTTCAAAAACTTTATCAAGGTATGTGCTTTGTGAAATTCCAATTAAGCGTCCTGATCTATCTCTATAGATCTTGATGCCCAATATATAAGCAGCTTCACCGAGGTCTTTCATTGAAAAATTCTTATTCAAATATCCTTTTATGCTATCCAAAAATTTGGTATTATTTCCAATCAACAATATGTCATCCACATATAATATTAGAAATGCTACAGAGCTCCCACTCACTTGTAAATATGGGCTTCTCCAAAAGTCTGTATAAAACCATATGCTTTGGTCACACTATCAAAGCGTATATTCCAACTCCGAGAGGCTTGCACCAGTCCATAAATGGATCACTGGAGCTTGCACACTTTGTTAGCACCTTTAGGATCGACAAAACCTTCTGGTTGCATCATATACAACTCTTCTTTAAGAAATCCATTAAGGAATGCAGTTTTGACGTCCATTTGCCAAATTTCATAATCATAAAATGCAGCAATTGTTGACATGATTCGGACAGACTTAAGCATCACTACAGGTGAGAAGGTCTCATCGTAGTCAACTCCTTGAACTTGTCAAAACCTTTCACAACAAGTCGAGCTTTGTAGACAGTAACATTACCATCAGCGTCAGTCTTCTTCTTGAAGATCCATGTATTCTCTATGTAGACAGTAACATTACCATCAACTTTGTAGACAGTAACATTACCATCAGCGCAAGTCAACCAAAGTCCATAAATTGTTCTCATACATAGATCCCACTCAGATTTCATGGCTTCTAGACATTTTGCGGAATCTGGGCTCATCATCGCTTCCTCATAGTTCATAAGTTCATCATGGTCTAGTAACATGACTTCCAGAACAGGATTACCGTACCACATTGGTGCGGAACGTACTCTGGTTGACCTACGAGGTTCGATAGTAACTTGATCTGAAGTTTCATGATCATCATCATTAGCTTCCTCACTAATTGGTCTAGGCATCACTGGAACTGATTTATGTGATGAACTACTTTGCAATTCGAGAGAAGGTACAACTACCTCATTAAGTTCTACTTTCGTCCCACTCACTTCTTTTGAGAGCAACTCCTTCTCTAGAAAGGATCCATTCTTAGCAACAAATGTCTTGCCTTCAGATCTATGATAGAAGGTGTACCCAATAGTTTCTTTTGGGTATCCTATGAAGATGCATTTCTCCAATTTGGGTTCAAGCTTATCAGGCTGAAGCTTTTTCACATAAGCATTGCAACCCCAAACTTTAAGAAACGACAGTTTAGGTTTCTTGCCAAACCACAGTTCATACGGTGTGGTCTCAACGGATTTAGATGGTGTCCTATTTAATGTGATTGCAGTTGTCTCTAATGCATAACCCCAAAATGATAGTGGTAAATAATACGCCACTCATAGATCGCACCATATCTAATAAAGTACGGTTACGACGTTCAGGCACACCATTACGCTATGGTGTTCCAGGTGGCGTGAGTTGTGAAACTATTCAACATTGTTTTAAATGAAGACCAAACTCATAACTCAAATATTCGCCTCTGTGATCAGATTATAGAAACTTTATTTTCTTGTTACAATGATTTTCCACTTTACTCTGAAATTCTTTGAACATTTCAAATGTTTTATACTTATGTTTCATCAAGTAGATATACCCATATCTGCTCAAATCATCTATGAAGGTTAGAAAATAACGATACCTGCCGCGAACCTCAACACTCATTGGACCGCATACATCAGTATGTATTATTTCCAATAAGTCAGTGGCTCGCTCCATTGTTCCGGAGAATGGAGTCTTAGTCATATTGCCCATGAGGCATGGTTCGCAAGTATCAAGTGATTCCAAAAGCCCATCAGCATGGAGTTTCTTCATGCGCTTTACACCAATATGACCCAAACAGCAGTGCCACAAATAAGTTGCACTATCATTATTAACTTTGCATCTTTTGACATCCATATTATGAATATGTGTATCACCACAATCGAGATTTAACAAAAATAGACCACTCATCAAGGGTGCATGACCATAAAATTTATTACTCATATAAATACAACAACCATTATTCTCTGATTTAAATGAATAACCGTCTCGCATCAAACAAGATCCAGATATAATGTTCATGCTCAACACTGGCACCAAATAACAATTATTTAGGTCTAAACCTAATTCCAAAGGTAGATGTAGAGGTAGCGTGCCGACGACAATCACATTGACCTTGGAACCATTCCCAATGCGCATCGTCACCTCGTCCTTAGCCAATCTTCTTTTAATCCGTAGCCCCTGTTTGGAGTTGCAAATATGAGCAACAAAACCAGTATCAAATACCCAGGCACTACTACGAGCATTAGTAAGGCACAAATCAATAACATGTATATCAAATATACCTTTCACTTTGCCATCCTTCTTATCCGCTAAATACTTGGGGCAGTTCCGCTTCCAGTGACCAGTCCCTTTGTAGTAGAAGCACTCCGTTTCATGCTTAGGTCCATACTTGGGCTTCTTCCCTAGAGCAGCAACTTGCTTGCTATTCTTCTTGAAGTTCCCCTTCTTCCCTTTGCCCTTTTTCTTGAAACTAGTGGTCTTGTTAACCATCAACACTTGATGCTCCTTCTTGATTTCTACTTCCGCAGCCTTAAGCATTGCGAAGAGCTTGAGAATTTTCTTTTCCATCCCTTGCATATTATAGTTCATCACGAAGCCTTTATAGCTTGGTGGCAGTGATTGAAGAACTTTTTCAATGACACTATCACCCGGAAGATTAACTCCCAGCTGGGTCAAGTGGTTATGGAACCCAGACATTCTGAGTATGTGTTCACTGACAGAACTGTTCTCCTCCATCTTGCAACTATAGAACTTGTTGGAGACTTCATATCTCTCAACTCAGGCATTTGCTTGAAATATTAACTTCAACTCCTGGAACATCTCATATGGTCCATGACGTTCAAAATGTCTTTGAAGTCCCGATTCTAAGCCGTAAAGCATGGCACACTGAACTATCGAGTAGTCATCATATTTAGCTTGCCAGACATTCATAACGTCCGGAGTTCCTCCTGCAGTAGTCCTCGCACCTAGCGGTGCATCAAGGACGTAATTCTTCTGTGCAGCAATGAGGATAATCCTCAAGTTACGGACCCAGTCCGTGTAGTTGCTACCATCATCTTTCAACTTAGCTTTCTCTAGGAACACATTAAAATTCAAGGAAACGGTAGCACGGGCCATTGATCTACAAAATAGATATGAAAAAACTATCCGGACTAAGTTCATGATAAATTTAAGTTCAGTTAATCATATTACTAAAGAACTCCCACTTAGATAGACATCGCTCGAGTCATCTAAATGATTACGTGATCCATATCAACTAAACCATGTCCGATTATCACGTGAGATGGAGTAGTTTTCAATGGTGAACATCTCTACGTTGATCACATCTTCTATATGATTCACGTTCGACCTTTCAGTTTGAGTGTTCCGAGGCCATGTCTGTACATGCTAGGCTCATGAAGTTTAACCCGGGTATTCTGCACGTGCAAAAAAGTCTTGCACCCGTTGTATGTGAACATAGAGCTTATCACACCCGATCATCACGTGGTGTCTCTGCACGACGAACTGGCGCAACACTGCATACTCAGAGAGAACACTTATACCTTGAAATTTAGTGAGGGAACATCTTATAATGCTACCGCCGTACTAAGCAAAATAAGATGCATAAAAGATAAACATCACATGTAATCAAAATATGTGACATGATATGGCCATCATCATCTTGTGCCTTTGATATACATCTCCAAAGCACCGTCATGATCTCCATCGTCACCGGATTGACACATTGATCTCCATCGTAGCATCGTGGTCATCTCGCCAACTATTGCTTCTACAACTATCATTAACGCATAGTGATAAAGTAAAGCAATTACATGGCAATTGCATTTCATACAATAAAGCGACAACCATAAGGCTCATGCCAGTTGCCGATAACTTTTACAAAACATGATCATCTCATACAATAACGTATATCACATCATGTCTTGACCATATCACATCACAACATGCCCTGCAAAAACAAGTTAGATGTCCTCTACTTTGTTGTTGCAAGTTTTACGTGGCTGCTACAGGCTTCTAGTAAGAACCGTTCTTGCCTACGCATCAAAACCACAACGATTTTTCATCAAGTGTGTTGTTTTAACCTTCAACAAGGACCAGTCGTAGTAAAATTCGATTCAATTAAAGTTGGAGAAACAGACACCCGCCAGCCACCTTTATGCAAAACTAGTTGCATGTATGTTGGTGGAACCAGTCTCATGAACATGGTCATGTAAGGTTGGTCCTGGCCGCTTCATCCAGCAATACCGCCGAATCAAAATAAGACGTTGGTGATAAGTAGTATGACTATGATCGCCCACAACTCTTTGTATTCTACTCGTGCATATCATATCATCTACGCATAGACCTGGCTCGGATGCCACTGTTGGGAATGTAGCATGCAATTTCAAAAAAAATCCTATGATCATGCAAGATCTATCTAGGAGATGCATAGCAACGAGAGGGGGAGAGTGTGTCCACGTACCCTGATAGACCGAAAGCGGAAGCATTAGGTTAACATGGTTGATGTAGTCGAACGTCTTCGCAATCCAACCGATCAAGTACCGAATGTATGACACCTCCAAGTTCAGCACCCCTTCGGGATGATGACGTCCCTCAAACTCTTGATCCAACAAAGTGTCGAGGGAGAGTTTCGTCAGCACGCGGCATGGTTAAGGGAGTCCTGGACTAAGGGGTCCTCGGGCGTCCGGCCCATTATCCTTTGGGCCGGACTGATGGGCTGTGAAGACATGCAGGCCGAAGACTGCACCGTGTCCAGATTGGACTCTACTTGGCGTGGAAGGCAAGCTTGGTGATCGAAGATTCCTTCTTATGTAACCGGCTCCATGTAAACCCTAGATCCCCTCGGTGTCTATATAAACCGAAGGGGATAGTCCGGAAAGGGGACCACATATACTCATTATCATACCCACATAGGCTAGACTTCTAGGGTTTAGCCATTACGATCTCGTGGTAGATCCACTCTTGTAACATTCATATTCATCAATATCAATCAAGCAGGACGTAGGGTTTTACCTCCATAGAGAGGGCCCGAACCTGGGTAAACATTGTGTCCCCCGTCTCCTGTTACCATCGATCCTAGACGCACAGTTCGGGACCCCCTACCCGAGATCCGCTGGTTTTGACACCGACATTGGTGCTTTCATTGAGAGTTCCACTGTGCCGTCAACAAAAGGTTCGATGGCCCCCTCAATCGTCAATAATGACGTTGTCCAGGGAGGAATCTTCCTCCCCGGACAGATCTTCGTATTCGGCGGCTTCATACTGCAGGCCAACTCACTTGGCCATCTGGAACAGATCGACAGCCACGCCCCTGGCCATCAGGTCGGATTCGAAAGCTTGAACTACGCCACGGACATCCGTGGAGACCTGATCTCCAAGGGATTTGAGCCCTTGGCGATCGCTCCTCCTTATCCCGATGAACGTGACCTTAGAGCCGAAGCAGATCGAGCCATCCGAGGCCTCAGAGTCCGCGGTGCTAGAGCCACACATGGACTTGATGCCCCGCAATATTCGCTTTAATGAAACTGCGGACTCGTCTCCGACTGTAAGTTCCGGACTGTGAATGCTCGCGGACACCGAGCTAGATCGGTTATCGATCTTCGAGTTCAGCGCCGCTGGCGTTTTCCAACACTCGCCTTTGGGTGACATGCTAAAATCTTTAAAGAATCTGTCCTTGGAAAAGGACTCCCAACCGAACTATGTCCGGTTCAAGCTAGAGACGGATGATGAGGAATTTTGCTTCCCACCCGCCACCCACTTCATAGCCACCGTCGATGACTTAACCGACGTGCTTGACTATGGCTCTGAAGACATCGACGGCATGGACGACGATGCCGACAAGGAGCGAGGCCAAGACCCGCCATTCACTGGATGTTGGACGGCTACCGCTTCGTACGACGTGTACATGGTTGATACACCTAAAGGATCTGGCGACGACAAAGAAGAGCCGGATGCGAACAAAACCTCTGAGACACAGTCCAAGCGCCGGCGACCCAAACGCCGCCCTAAGCCCCATCGCTCAAAGGACGACAACACTGGCACCGGAGAAAATAGTACTCCGGGCAATGCCGAAAACAGTGAAGACCCCGCCGGGGCTACATCCGAACAGGAACACGACAGCAGGCAAGACAACACTAATGAATAGGCCATAGAAGATAACCCGGAGGATGATAGTTACCGTCCACCCTCCGAGGAGGAGACAAGCCTTGGCAACAAAGACTTCATCGTGCCTGAGGATCCTCTCGAGCAGGAGTGCTTCAAGCTTCAGCTCATAGCCACTTCAAGGAGCCTGAAAAAGAAACAACAACAACTTCAAGCTGAACAAGACTTGATCGTCGACAGATGGACTGACGTCCTGACAGCCGAGGAATACGGCCTCAACCGCCTAGCCAAGAGCTACCCGAAACGCAGACTGCTACCACAATTCGATGAGGAGGCACCGAAGCATATATCTCCCTCGTGCAATGCAGATCAACCACCACGTGGTCGGGACAGAGCGGCGGAATGGCCAACCCGCGGTCGAGATAAAGCGGCAACTCAGGCCGAACAGCAGACCACCCCACCACCCCATCAAAATAGGGACGGAAGAGTCTGGGGCCATACGTATGACCTCCGACAGACCCTGGATAGTAGAGCAGGACACACAAGATCGATCTATGGATCACGAGGACGTGCCTCAAGGCGCAATGATGGCTACGTATTCGGACATGACAAACCTAACCATGCTCGAGCCGAATGCCGTAGACAGACTCCTTCAGAGCTCCGCCACGATGTGGCCCGATATAGAGGCACCGCACACCCGCTCTGCTTCACAAATGAAGTACTGGATCATGAATTCCCCGAGGGGTTCAAGCCCGTCAATATCGAATCATACGACGACACAACCGATCCTGCAGTATGGATCGAGGATTTCATTCTCCACATCCACATGGCCCGAGGAGACGACCTCCACGCCATCAAATACCTCCCATTAAAACTCAAACGACCAGCTCGACACTGGTTAAATAGCCTACCTGAGAACTCAATCAGCAGCTGGGAGAACTTGGAAGAGGCTTTCCTCGACAACTTTCAAGGAACTTATGTCCGGCCACCAGATGCCGATGACCTAAGCCACATAGTCCAACAACCCGGAGAATCGGTCAAAAAATTCTGGACTAGGTTCCTAACCAAAAAGAACCAGATCGTTGACTGTCCAGACGCCGAGGCCCTAGCAGCCTTCAAACACAGCATCCGAGACGAATGGCTAGCACGCCATCTCGGACAAAAAAAATTGAAGTCAATGGCAGCCCTTATGGCACTCATGACCCGCTTTTGCGCAGGTGAGGACAGCTGGCTGGCTCATAGCAAAAACACAGCCATCGAGGCAGGCCCTACACAGGCCAAAAACAGCACCGGCAAGCTCCGGCGCAATAGACACAAACACAGAAGCAATGGCGACAACACCAAAGACACCACAGTCAACGCCGGATTCAGTGGCTCCAAGTCCGGCCAATGGAAGAAACCCTACAAAAGAAACAATGAAGGACCTTCCAGCCTGGACCGCATACTCGACTGCCCGTGCCAAATTCACGGCACCCCGGATATACAAGCCAATCACACCAACAGGGATTGTTGGGTCTTCAAGCAGACTGGCAAGTTAAATGCCGAAAACAAAGAAAAGGGATCACAAAGCAAGGACGAGGATGAAGGGCCCCAACAGCCGAACACCGGGGGACAGAAAAAATCCCCCCCCCAAGTCAAAACGGTGAACATGATATATGCCATGCACATCCCTAGAAAGGAGCGCAAACGAGCACTCAGGGACGTCTACGCGGTAGAGCCAGTCGCCCCAAAGTTCAATCCATGGTCATCATTTCCGATCACCTTTGATTGACGAGATCATCCGACTAGTATCCGCCACGGCGGTTCGTCCACACTAGTCCTGGACCCAATCATCGACAGATTCCACCTAACACGAGTCCTGATGGATGGCAGAAGCAGCCTCAACCTGCTATATCAGGATACAGTACAGAAGATGGGCATTAATCCCTCGCGAATCAAACCAACAAAGACTTCCTTTGAAGGACTCATACCAGGTGTAGAGGCCCACTGTACGGGCTCAATCACGCTGGAGGTGGTCTTCAGTTCTCCGGACAACTTCCGAATCGAAGAGTTAATCTTCGATATCGTCCTCTTCCGCAACGGCTACCACGCACTGCTCGGACAAACCGCATTTGCTAGATTTAGCGCAGTGCCACACTATGCTTATCTCAAGCTCAAGATGCCCGGTCCACGTGGCGTCATAACAGTCAATGGCAATACGGAATGCTCCCTCCGAACAGAGGAGCAGACCGCCGCCCTAGCAGCTGAAGCACAGAGCGGCCTTCTCAAGCAGCATTATAACCCAGCTGCCGGGCCCCCGAACACCATCAAGCGGGTCCGGACGACACTGCAATAGGACAGCGCGGCTCGTCATGAGCTCGACTAGCAATTCGGCCTCCATCCCAGCCCCAATAAGGTAGTGGCATTCATACCACGCGTACACAATTACGCAATCAAAATTCCATGGACATCGACGGAGGCACGAGATAACCCAGGGTCTACAATCCGGCCAGGCCGATCCCGGACACACATACTTTTACTTCCTTTTCTTGTTTTAGGCACCCTTTTCCACGGGCCTGATGTCAAGTCCTTTAGAAGGACTGAAATACAATGAAGGCAGGCAACACAGGTGTGTAGGGTAACCTTTATACGTTCTTCTTGACGGTATTCATACTTATTTCTCAGCACCCGCACGCTGCGCCCTATTGATGCCGACATGTTAAATGGCTGTATACTTCTAGCACTATCTGTACAAGATACGCCTTGACGTATCCATCCAGTTATAATAAAATGGTTCGTGGCCCAGTTCATGTGGTTTTTGCTTCTTACTTTGTTTTTATTTTCGATCTGCTTATTTGCTGCATCGACACTCTTTTATGTTTAATATTCGCCAGGGGCTACCTGTCGCCCCACAATATGGTAGCACTCCGAACACTTTTTATATATGTTCGGCACCCCGAATTTAGCATTATATGCATTGCCTCCGAATCATGTCTTTGGTCAATATTTGGGTTGCCCGGCTCCTGTGCTTGCTACCCTACGTTCTGCTCCATCGGCTAGGGTAGTAAAGGGAGAACTACTGCGATTGTGCCCTAGCTTTGACCAAACGAGCACCTCAGTAGAGAAAGCCGAAAACTGACTGTCATGATGTGGTGAGAGCCGGTCAGCTACTCGAGGGTTACAAATCGTTGGTGATTTTTTCCGCGTTATGCGAGAGATCGGAACTTCCCGATCATATGCTGACAGTACTCTGGATTAAACCAGGGGCTGCGCCCATGCTTTATTATAAAACTCCTATGGCTAAGTGAGGATGTTAAAGCCATAAAGTCTGATGGCCTTGTTCGTTGCGCTAAACAACTCCTTCAAGGACCATGTAATTGGATCAAGATTGTTTAGATTCCATCCCGAACACCTCCATACTATCTACGTGAGGGTAGAAGCCGACGACTGGCCAACCCTCAGATTACACACAACACAGCCGTACAGGAGGAAACAATTCAAAGCATAATAAAATTACTTTAGAAAAGCTGGCTTTGTTCCCATAATACAAGACAATGGCAACATGAATACATTTATTTAAATACAATGTCCTGCGAACATTGCGCCGCTACAAGTCGAGACCCTTCTACAACATCCTCGAAATATAGCTCGGGTGTGCGGTGCTCCTTGCCCTTCGGTGGCCCGCTGGCGACTGCAATAGTGTTCATCTTCGCCCACCACATCTTGCAGCGAGCGAAGGCCATACGGGCACCTTCAATACAGACAGAGTGCTTGATAACATCCAGCCGAGGACAGGCGTTCACCATCCGCCTCACGAGTCCGAAGTAGCTGCTAGGCATAGCTTTGGCTGGCCACAACCGGATTATCACATCCTTAATGGCTAGTTCGGCCACCCTATGCAGCTCCACCAGTTGTTTCAGCTGATCGGTGAAGGACACGGGATGCTCTGGTGCCGCATACTGCGACTAGAAGAGCCTCTCCGAAGAACCCCCTCCTTTGGCTTGATAGAACTCCACGGCGTCTGATACACTGCGTGGCAAATCCGCAAAAGCCCCTGGGGAACTCTGAACCTGGGTTAGTAAAAGGTACTGCTTCTCCGCATACTTGCTTTGCATCTTAAATGCCTTACCCGCTGTGATCTTCTTGGCCTCCTGGATCTCCTGGAGGGCGGCCTGGGCCTCATTTCATGCGGTATCTGCACTCTTACGAGCCTTGGTGAGTTTGGTCCCTCGAACCGACGCATCATGCTCCAAGGCCTCGCATTTTCACCGCATCTTGGAGCTCCTGGTGGACTTCTTTGACCCGGGCATTTAGCTTCTTACGGGCGGCTTGCTGCTGGACAGCCTGCTCCTCAGCCTCGCCCAAGGCCTTCCTCAGGGCCTTGACTTCGGTCGTGGCTTCTACACATATCACAATACCGCTGTCAATATACAACGTTTATCCCTTCCCGAACATATAGCAAGTCGTTCCTCACCTTGCTTCTCCTGGAGCCGAACCTTAACCTCGCCGAGCTCGTTCTTGGTCCGCTCCGGCCTCCGCTTCAGCTCGGAGACCTCGGCAGCATGCGAGGCCGCGGCCAACAGGGACGCCTGCTTATCAATACATATTCAGTCAGCCTCTTATAATTAAGGATTGATCTCCTGTCCGGTCCTCCTCGCCGAACACCGGACAACGTCTCAGGGGCTACTGACTATACGGGTTTTTTCTCTTTTCTTACCTCAAAAACTGTTAACAGGCTGCTGCAGGCTTCATTCAGTCCGCTCTTGGCGGACTGAACCTTCTCGACCACTGCACCCATAAGGATACGGTGCTCGTCCATGATGGAGGCGCTTTGTAGCGCCCCCATCAGGTCATCTGGCACTCCTGGATGGACAGGAGCCACCGGTGGAAGCGAAGCACCCCCCCCTCCTTTAAAGGGGGCTGCTCACCCAATTCCGGAGCCATATGGGTCTCCCGAATCATATTCGGCTAAGGGCCAAACTGGATATGGCCCTCTTCGCCAGTCTCCATGGGGATTGACTCCCCCATGTGTCCGGCAGTGGAGGTCCCACCTTGTGGCGCCTCCCGGACAACGTCCTGGGCTCCTCCCTTCGGAGCGGTCCTCCGGGATAACACTTTGGTGTCATCCCTTGCCCCGGGGGAGTAAGCAGGCGGTGGCAACATGCTCGCCATCTTCGACAGAGCCAATGAACCCCTAGATGAGGATCGCTGGATAAGGTCACGGGCCAGACAGCAATAGTGTGGATTAACCATGTTAGAATAATAAAAAGAAAGGGTTGGATATGCGCATAAATAAGCCATGTCACTTACGATGCGGCCTGGGGCCTAGTACGGGGGTGACGTTCCGGACTACTATCAGCATCCCACACGGTGTTGACCGCTAGGGCACCCTTCCCCTTTTTGGGCGCTTGCGCCTCTAGATGTGTCGAGGACACCCTTTTGTTCTTCTTCTCCTCGGGAGGAGGGTTGTTTTCCTCCTCCTCCTCTTCCTCGTTGTTGTCCCCAAGGACAGAGGAATGGGCCTCATCATCTTCGGACGCCGCGTTCGAAGTGCCCTTGCAACGGGGGCCACTCTTGGCCCCCTTGGCTTTCTTCTTAGCCTTCCTCTCCGGCGCCGTATATGGCGCCGGCACCAGCATCTTCACCAGGCGCGGTATGACTTGTTCTTCGGGCAATGGAGCCGGACACTGGATCCGCTTCACCCTCTCCACCCAGTATTGAGGAAGCAATACTAAAGTCTCAGACATCATCCTCAAAACATTTAAGTTGGGAGTACATCAAAAGTAACATACCTCACTGGTGGGGTGGTTACAATTATGACCACGGTCTGAGTCCGTGGCCGGTGGCCTCCCGTTGCCGTTAAAGAGCAACTTCCAGGCCCCTTCGTGAGAAGTATCGAAGAGCCTTTTCAGGGTCTGGTGCTTCTTCGAATTGAATTCCCATAAAGGGCGGCTGCGGCGCTGGCACGGAAGAATCCAGCGGATTAGCATCACCTAGATAACATCAATGAGCTTGATGTCCTTGGTCACCATGCTTTGAACGCGCGTCTGCAGTGCTATCAGCTCGTCAGGTGCACACCATTCCGGACTCTTCTCAACCTAGGAGGTGAGTCGCATGGGAGCGCTGGAGCGGAATTCAGCAGCAGCGGCCCAGGTGGTGCCGCGAGGTTCTGTAATATAGAACCACTGCTTCTACCATTCCTTTACTGTCTCAACAAAGGTGCCTTTGGGCCATGAGACGTTGGATAGCTTGCTCACCATGGCCCATCCGCACTCTGCGTGCTGTCCCTCCACCACCTTCGGCTTCACGTTCAAGACTTTGAGCCACAACCCGAAGTGCGGATGGACGCGGAGGAAGGCCTCACACACGACGATGAACGCCGAGATGTTGAGGAAGGAATTCGGGGACAGATCATGGAAATCTATCCCGTAGTAGTACATCAGCCCGCAGACGAAAGGGTGGAGTGGAAACCCTAGCCCGCGGAAGAAATGGGGGATGAATACCACCCTCTCTATGGGCTCCGGCGTGCGGACAACTTGTCCCTCGTCTGGCAGACGATGGGCGATCTCCTTCGCCAAATATCCGGCCGCTCGGAGCTTAGTAATGTCCTCCTCCTTGATGGAGGAGACCAATCCTTGCCCTGACCACCAGATCCGGACATGGTTGCTTGAGTGGAAAGGAGATGAGAGCTTGGGTGTTGGAGCTTGAGATCGAAAAGGCGGAGATAGAGAGAGAGTGTGAGGAGAGGAAAAGGGAATCCTTATCCCCTTATAGAGGCAGCAAATATTAAACACCTCCTCACTCGCCTTAGGGTTCGCCTGTTCCCTAGGCTGTATAAATGGCACGGTTGAGTTACGCATGCCCGCATTGATGAGAATCCCGCAATAATGGGACACGATCTCTGTTTTGACAAGACGTGACAATAGCAACCACGCCTCGTAGCATGGATTGGCTTAAGGAAAATGGTTCAAAATTATAACCGGACAGACGTGATGTCGTGTTGGAAAAAAAGTTGTCAACAGATTAGATTTGTGCAAATATTATATTCTCTCTGCGGTTGTGTATGGTGTATGTAACAGGTCAGGATACTATCATTACATCCGAAGACTATCTTGGAGTTTGGAGAAAAGGGGAACCCGCCTTGCAATTCCGAAGACAATCTACACACCGGACTCCTCGTCACTGAAAGCCAGGTTCAGGGCTACTGAGGGAGTCCTGGACTAAGGGGTCCTCGAGAGTTCGGCCCATTATCCTTTGGGCCGGACTGATGGGCTGTGAAGACATGAAGGCCGAAGACTGCACCTTGTCCGGATTGGACTCTACTTGGCGTGGAAGGCAAGCTTGGCGATCAAAGATTCCTTCTGATGTAACCAGCTCCATGTAAACCCTAGATCCCCTCGGTGTCTATATAAACCGAAGGGGATAGTCCGGAAAGGGGACCACATATACTCATTATCATACCCACATAGGCTAGACTTCTAGGGTTTAGCCATTACGGTCTCGTGGTAGATTCACTCTTGTAAAATTCATATTCATCAATATCAATCAAGCAGGACGTAGAGTTTTACCTCCATAGAGAGGGCCCGAACCTGGGTAAACATTGTGTCCCCTGTCTCCTGTTACCATCGATCCTAGACGCACAGTTCAGGACCCCCTACCCGAGATCCGCCGGTTTTGACACTGACAATGGTGACGGTGATGGTGATGTGATCCGCGCAGGGCTTCGCCTAAGCACTATGTGAAAATGAATGGAGGAGTAAACCGTGGAGGGAGATGCCGCACACATCTTGGAACAATTGGTGTGTCTCCAAGGGGTGCCCTGCCCAAGTATATAATGGAGGGAGAGGGAGGAGGCCGACCCTAGGGGGCGTGCCAAGTGGGGGGAGTCCTACTAGGACTCCCAGTCCTAGTAGGATCCCCCCTCTTATTCCTTCTCAAGGAGGGGGGAAAGGGGAAGGAGAGGGAGGAGGAGAAGGAAAGTGGGGCGCCGCCCCCTCCCCTAGTCAAATTTAGACTCCCATGGGGGGGGCACGTAGCCACCCCTTGTGGGCTGCCTCCTCTTTCCCCTATGGTCCATAGTGGCCCATTACTTTCCCCAGGGGGTTATGGTAACCTCTCGGTACTCCAAAAAAATACCCGAAATGATCTGAAACTATTTCGGTGTCCGAATACTGTCGTCCAATATATCAATCCTTACCTCTCGACCATTTCGAGACTCCTCGTCATGTCCGTGATCTCATCCGGGACTCCGAACAATCTTTGTTCACCAAAACACATAACTCATAATACAAATCGTCATTGAATGTTAAGCGTGCGGACCCTATGGGTTCGAGAACTATGTAGACATGACCGAGATACATCTCCGGTCAGTAACCAACAGCGGAACCTGGATGCTCATATTGGTTCCTACATATTCTACTAAGATCTTTATTGGTCAAACCGCAATGGCAACATACATTATTCCCTTTGTCATCGGTATGTTACTTGCCCGACATTCGATCGTCGGTATCCTCATACCTAGTTCAATCTCGTTATCGGTAAGTCTCATTACTCATTACATGATGCATCATCCCATAACTAACTCTTTAGTCACATTGCTTGCAAGGCTTATAATGATGTGCATTACCGAGAGGGCCCAGAGATACCTCTCCAATACTCGGAGTGACAAATACTAATCTCGATCTATGCCAACCCAACAAACACCTTCAGAGACACTTATAGAGAATCTTTATAATCACCCAGCTACGTTGTGACGTTTGATAGCACACAAGGTGTTCGCCCAGTATTCGGGAGTTGCATAATCTCGTAGTCAAAGGAATACGTATAAGTCATGAAGAAAGCAATAGCAATAAAACTTAACGATCATTTACGCTAAGCTAACGGATGGGTCTAGTCCATCACATCATTCTCTAGTGATGTGATCCTATTCATCAAATGACAACACATGTCTATGGTCAAAAAACTTAACCATCTTTGATTAACAAGCTAGTCAAGTAGAGGCATACTAGGGACACTCTATTTTTTCTATGTACTCACACATGTATCAAGTTTCCGATTAATACAATTCTAGCATGAATAATAAACATTTATCATGATATAAGGAAATATAAATAACAACTTTATTATTGCCTCTAGGTCATATTTCCTTCACAAAGAACTACTCACGCATCATCGGAGAGGCACCAATGGACATGATGAACCCCTCTGCGATGGTGTCTAGATTGAATCTGGTGGTTTCTAGAACTTGCGGTGGCTGGAATTGACTTTTGTCCCCATAGGATTTCTGAAATATTAGGGTATTTATAGAGTAAAGAGGTGGTTCAGAAGGCAACCTAGGTGGGCACAACCCACCAGGCGCGCCTTGGTGGGTTGTGCTCCCCTCGGAGCACCCCCCCCCCCGGTGCTTCTCCGGCCCACTGGATGTCTTCTGGTCCAAAAAATCCATAAAAAGTTTCACTGCGTTTGGACTCCGTTTGGTATTGATTTCCTGCGATGTAATAAACATGCAAAAACAGCAACCGGCAGTTGGCACTATGTCAATAGGTTAGTACCAAAAATGATATAAAATGATTGTAAAACACCCAAGAATGATAATATAACAGCATGGAACAATAAAAAATTATAGATACGTTGGAGACATATCAGGACTCTGAACTATTTTAGGACTTCACCATCCAAACGTTAAGTGTGTGACCCTACAGGTTCGAGAACATGCAGACATGACCGAGACTCATCTCCGCTCAATAATCAATAGTGGGACCTAGATGCCCATATTGACTCCCGCATATTCAACGAAAATCTTTATTCGTTGAACCATGATGTCAAGGATTCTGTTAATCCCATATGCAATTCCCTTTGTTCGGCCATATGTTACTTGCCCGAGATTCAATCATCGGGTTCTCCATACCTCGTTCAATCTCGTTACTAACAAGTCTCTTTACTCGCAGTGTAATACAAGATCCCGTGACTAAACTCAATAGTCACATGAAGCTTCTTGTGATGTTGTATTACCGAGAGGGCCTAGAGATATCTCTCCGTCACACGGAGTGACAAATCCTAGTCTCGATCCATGCAACTCAATAGACGACTTTGGAGATACCTGTAGAGCACCTTTGTGATCACCCAGTTACGAAGTGACATTTGATAGCACACAGGGTATTCCTCCGGTATCCGAGAGTGGCATGATCTCATGGTCTAAGGAACAGATACTTGACAGTACAAAAGCTACGACAAAGTGAACTTAGTGACACAATCATATGCTAAGCTTACGGTTGGGCGTGTCCATCACATCATTCTCCTAATGATGTGATCCCATTATCAAATGACAACTCATTTTTATGGTTAGGAAACCTTAACCATCTTTGATTAACGAGCTAGTCTAGCAGAGGCCTACTTAGGGACACGATGTTGTTTATGTATTCACACATGTATTTAAGTTTTTGGTCAATACAATTCTAGCATGAATCATAAACATTTATCATGAATAAGAAAATATGACAATAACCAATTTATTATTGCTTCTAGGGCATATTTCCAACAGTCCCTGATACGTCACCAACGTATCTATAATTTTTGTTTGTTCCATGCTATTATAGTATCAATCTTGGATGTTTTATATGCAATTATATAGCATTTTTTGGGACTAACCTATTAACTTAGTGCCAAGTGCCAGTTGTTATTTCTTGCCTATTTTTGGTTTTCCTGGAAATCGGTACAAACGAAGTCCAAATACCATGATACTTTTATTTTTTTTCTGGACATAAGAGACCCTATGAGCTTTGGGAGGAAGTCAGAAAGTGAAGGAGGTGGCCACGAGCCACCAGGGTGTGCCCTGGTGCCTTGTGGGCCCACCTTTGCTCCCTTTGACCTAATTCTGCCTCTATAAATTCTCGAAAATCAAGAAACCAACAGAGAGCCACCCAAAACACTTTTTCCGCCGCCGCAAATTTTTGTTCTCACGAGATCCCATCTGGAGGCCTTTTCCGGCACTCTGCTAGAGGGGGAATTGATCACAGAGGGCTTCTACATCAACCTTGCTTCCCTTCCGATGATGTGTGAGTAGTTTACCACCTACGGGTCCATAGCTAGTAGCTAGATGGCTTCTTTGATCTTCAATACAATGTTCTCCTCGATGTTCTTGGAGATCTATTTGATGTAATGACTTTTTGCAGTGTGTTTGTTGGGATCCGATGAATTGTGAGTTTATGATCAGATTATCCATGAATACTATTTGAGCCTTCTCTGAACTCTTTTATGCATGATTATTATAGCTTTATATTTCTCTCCGATCTATTGATTTGGTTTGGCCAACTAGATTGCTTTATCTTGTAATGGGAGAGGTACTTTGTGATGGGTTCAATCTTGCCATGATCTATATCCTAGTGACAGAAAGGAACAATGCACGTATTTGTATTATTTCCATTAAGGATAAAATGATGGGGTTTATTCATATTGGTTGAGTTTACTTTTCCTACATCATGTCATCTTGCTTAAGGCATTATTCCGTTCTTTATGAACTTAATACTCTAGATGCGTGCTGGATAGAGGTCGATGTGTGGAGTAATAGTACTAGATGCATGCAGGAGTCGGTCTACTTGTCTTGGACGTGATGCCTATATACATGATCATTGCCTTGGATATCATCATGATTATTTTCTTTTCTATCAATTTCCCAACAGTAATTTGTTTACCCAGTATATTCTATGTTCAGAGAGAAGCCTCTAATGAGAACTATGGCTCCCGGGTCTATTTTTAGCATATATTAAAATCTGAAAGTACCTTGCTGCAATTTTGTTTACTTTATTTTATTTTTTGTTTTTGTTTGTCTATCTATCACTACTAGATTTGATCTTTGCAATTAACCGCCAAGGGATTGACAATCCCTTGTTTGCGTTGGGTGCAAGTATTTGTTTTTTGGTGTGTAGGTACTGCTAACAAGGTGTTGCGTGGTTCTCCTACTGGATTGATAACCTTGGTTCTTAACTAAGGGAAATACTTATCTCTACTGTACTACATCATCCTCTCCTCTCCGGGGAAATCCCAACGCATCTCACAAGTAGCAGTCTCCCACTTGGACTAGAGTCAATAATCTAGTTTACATCATAATGAATCTAACACCCAACAAATTCTGGGGCTGATTATGGTTTGCTTGTGAGAGAGGTTCTTAGTCAACAGGTCTGCAACATTCAGATCCGTGTGTACTTTGCAAATCTCTATGTCATATGCAGACGTTGTTACCACACTCTGCTTGGAGCTACTCCAAATGATTGGTCCAGCATACGTATCCCGAGACTCAGAGTCATCCGGATCAGTGTAAATGCTTGCATCGACGTAACCCTTTATGATGAACTCTTTACCACCTCCATAAACGAGAAACAGTTCCTTAGTCATATTTAGGTATTTAAGGATATTTTTTTACCGTTGTCCAGTGATCTACTCCTTGATCACTTTGGTACCCCCTTGCTAGGCTCATGGTAAGGCACCGAACAGATTTCATACACAACACGGCATACATCATAGAGCCTATGGTTGAGGCGTAGGGGACAAACTTCATCCTTTCTCTTTCTTCTGCCGTGGTCGAGCTTTGAGTCTTACTCAACTTCACACCTTGCAACACATGCAAGAACCCCTTCTTTGACTAGTTAATTTTGATCTCCTTCAAAATCTTGTCAAGGTATGTGCTCTGTGAAAGTCTTATCATGTGTCTTGATCTATCTCTATAGATCTTGATGCCCAATATGTAATCAGCTTTACCTAGGTCTTTCATTGAAAAACTCTTGTTCAAATAACCTTTTATGCTTTCCAAAAATTCTATATCATTTCCAATCAACAACATGTCATCCACATACAGTATTAGAAATGCTACAGAGCTCCCACTCACTTTCTTGTAAATACAAGCTTCTCCATAAGTTTGTATAAAACTAAAAGCTATGATCACCTCATCAAAGTCAATATTCCAACTCCGAGATGCTTGCACCAGTCCATAGATGGATCACTGGAGCTTGCATACCTTATTAGTATCCTTAGGATCGACAAAACCTTCTGGTTGCATCATATACAACTCTTCCTTAAGGAAACCATTGAGGAACGCTGTTTTGATGTTCATCTGCCAGATTTCATAATCAAAATATGTGGAAATTGCTAACATGATTCTAATAGACTTCAGCATCGCTACGGGTGAGAAAGTCTTATCGTAGTCAAATCCTTGACTTTGTCGGAAACCCTTTGCAACAAGTCAAGCTTTATAGACAGTGACATTACCATCAGCGTTTGTCTACTTCTTAAAGATCCATTTATTTTCAATGACATGCCGGTCATGGGGTAAGTCTACCAAAGTCCATACTTGGTTCTCATACATGGATCCTATCTCGAATTTCATGGCCTCAAGCCATTTATCGGAATGCAGTCTCATCATTGCTTCTTCATAGTTCGTAGGTTTGCTATTGTCTAACCACATGACTTTCAAGACTGGATTACCGTACCACTCTGGTGCGAAATGTGTCCTAGTCGACCTACGAAGTTCAGTAGTAGCTTGATCCAAAGTTTCATGATCATCAACACTAGCTTCCTCTCTGGTTGATGTACGTATCACGAGAACTGCTTTCTATGATGTGCTACTTTCCAATTCGAGAGAAGGTACGATTACCTCATCAAACTCTACTTTCCTCCTACTCACTTCTTTCAAGTGAAACTTCTTCTCTAGGAAGGACCCATTCTTGGCAACAAAGATCTTGCCCTCGGATCTGTGATAGAAGGTATACCCAATTGAAAGTGCAACTATCCCTGTGTGGTTTTGGTAATTCCTAACAACATATAGCTCATTGAACTAATGCTCTTTCAAGATGATCATTTTAGAAAGTTCAATTTTTGGCATGGCATGTACTAGGAATGTGGAGCCCTCAAAAAGCTAAGGACACATATTGGCTCAAGCTCAAGACTCTACCTTTTCATTTTAGTGATCCAAGATCACATTGATTCCATAGGAAAGCCAATACTATTAAAAGGGGATGAGGTGTTGCTTAATGTCTTGCTTGCTGCTTAGTGATATGCTCCAAAAGCCCTCAACCACTTTCTCATATCCACATATGTCCCAAACCAAAAGTCAAACTCGGCCCCACCGATTTGATCTACTGCGCCACCGAGTTCATTTGACATAGCCACTGCTAGAAACCCTAATCAGTTCGGTCTCACCGACAGGGATCTCGGTCTCACTGAGATGGGATTGCGAACTCTCTGTTTCCCTTCGTAATGTTTTGGTCTAACTGAGATGAGCGATTGGTCCCGCCGAGTTCGCAATGCAAACTCTTTGCTTCCTTTTCGTAACGTTTCAGTCTCACTGAACTGAGCGATCGGTCCCACCGAGTTTGCTTGACCAACTCTCTGTTTGCCTATTACAAAAATCGGTCCCACCGAGTTTATGTGATCGGTCTCACCAAGATTACGTTATGCCCTAACCCTAATGAAATCGGTCCCACCGAGTTGACATGTCGGTCCCACCGAAAATCCTAACATTCACATTTTGAACTAAATCGGTATGACCGAGTTTTATGATTTGGTCCCACCGAGTTTGGTGAATTGTGTGTAACGGTTAGATTTTGTGTGGAGGCTATATATACCCCTCCACCCACTCTTCATTCGTGGAGAGAGCCATCAGAACGTGCCTACACTTCTACCATTCATTATCTGAGAGAGAACCACCTACTCAAGTGTTGAGACCAAGATATTCCAATCCGCTCACAAGGATCTTGATCTCTAGCCTTCCCCAAGTTGCTTTCCACTTAAATCATCTTTCCACTAAATACAAATCAGTGAGAGAGAGCTGAGTGTTGGGGAGACTATCATTTGAAGCACAAGAGCAAGGAGTTCATCATCAAAACACCATCTATTACCTTTTGGAGAGTGGTGTCTCCTAGATTGGTTAGGTGTCACTTAGGAGCCTCTGTCAAGATTGTGGAGTTGAACCAAGGAGTTTGTAAGGGCAAGGAGATCGCCTACTTCGTGAAGATCTACCCAAGTGAGGCAAATCCGTCGTGGGCGATGGCCATGGTGGGATAGACAAGGTTGCTTATTCATGGACCTTTCATGGGTGGAGCCCTCCGTGGACTCGCGTAGCTGTTACCCTTCGTGGGTTGAAGTCTCCATCAACGTGGATGTACAATAGCACCACCTATCGGAGCCACGCCAAAAATCTCTATGTCTACATTGCGTTTGCTCCCTATAAACTCCTCCCTTTACCTTCGTATTCAATGACTTACATTCCGCTGCTATACTCTTAGATTTGCATGTGTAGGTTGATTGCTTGACTTGTGAAAAGTTGCTAAAATCTGCCAAGACTTAAAATTGGGAAAAGGATAGATTTTTATTTGGTCAAGTAGTCTAATCACCCCCCTCTAGACATACTTTCGATCCTACAAGTGGTATCAGAGCTTTGGTCTCCATTTTCCTTGATTTCCCTAGCTTTGGTGATCATAGCCTTGGTTTCACAACCTAGGAGAGTATGGCGTCTAGCGGGGTAAATTACCACCATAGAGGTCCTTACTTTGACGGTACTAATTTTGCTATTTGGAAGCATAAGATGAAAATGCATATTCTTGGACCTAACCCCGCCGTTTGGGATATTGTGTGTATTGGCTTGCAAGGTGAATTCTTTGATGGGAGAGAACCGAACTATGAAGCTACCGCGGAAGAATTGAAGATGCTGCAATACAATGCTCAAGCTTGCGTTATCCTCTTCAACAGATCGTGCCCTAAAGAATTCAACAAAATTAGCCATCTTGAGAATGCAAAGGAAATTTGGGATACTTTGATTGATATGCATGAAGGTACCGACTCCGTCAAGGAATCCAAATTGGATGTGCTTCAAAGTCTGCTTGACAAGTTCAAAATGAAGGATGGTGAAGGTGTCGCCGAAATGTACTCTAGGCTTGCTCTCATCACAAATGAGATTGCCGACTTAGGAAGTGAAGAGCTGACCGGCAGATTCATCATCAAGAAGATCCTAAGAGCCTTGGATGGAAAATATGATACCGTGTGCACATTGATCCAAATGATGCCCAATTACAAAGATCTCAAGCCAACCATAGTCATTGGAAGAATTGTTGCTCATCAGATGTCACTCGAGGATAAAGAAGAGCTTCACAACAAGTCAAGTGGTGCTTACAAAGCCTCATGTGATGCTCCTACATCATCAAGTGAGAAACAAGCCTTCAATGAGGAATTGAGCCTAATGGTGAAGAACTTCAACAAGTTCTACAAGAGTAGAAGCAAAGAAAGAAGTTCCAAGTCAAGGTCCTACAATGACAAAAGATCTTCTAGTCGTGAGCATAATTGCTACAATTGTGGAAGACCCGGACACTACTCCAATGAGTGTACGGCTCCCTACAAAAGAAGAGAAGATTCACCCAAAAGGAGAAGTAGAAGAGAAGAATCACCTCTAAGAGAGAGAAGGAGTAGAGATGATCATTATGAATGAAGAACCTCTCACAGAAGCAAGGAATCGGAAAGGAAGGACAAGTCATCAAGGATCTACACAAAACGAAGACATCAAGCTCACGTTGGTGAATGGGTATTCGGCTCTGACTCCGACCATCACTCCGAGAGAAGTTATCACTCCAACTCCGAATATACTCAATATGAAGGTGTTGTCGGTCTAGCACTTGTGTCAACCAACTCCTATGACATGTTTGACTCACCAAATGAAGGAATTGGAAGATGCTTCATGGCTAAAGGCCCAAAGGTATCACACCCCGAGTATGTTGATTACAATAGTGATGAAGATGATTTGCTAGGTGATGATGATTTACATGTAGACAACTCTAGTGATGAGAACTATGATGAAATTGCTATTAATCATGATAATCAAGATAAAACGAATGACAATGATATGAAGGAGATTGGTCATCTAACTAAAGAACTAAACACTCTTAAGTTAGCTCATGAAACTACCTTGGAAGATCATCGAGAGCTTTTAAAGACTCATGAGAAGCTACGCTTTGAAAAACTCAACCTTGAGCAGGAGCATGGGTTATTAAAAGCAATCAATGATGATCTTTGCAAGAAAAGTTCTTCTTACATTGCCAAGCGTTTACTCTTGTCTACTTACATGCCGATACGTCTCCAACGTATCTATAATTTTTGATTGTTCCATGCTATTATATTATCAACCTACGATGTTTTATATGCATTTATATGCTATTTTATATGATTTTTGGGACTAAGCTATTAACCCAGAGCCCAGTGCCAGTTTCTGTTTTTTCTTTGTTTTAGAGTATCGCAGAAAAGGAAAATCAAACGGAGTCCAATTGACCTGAAACTTCACGGAACTTATTTTTGGACCAGAAGAAGCCCACGGAGTATCGGAGTTGGACCAAGAGAGTCCCGGGCTGCCCACGAGGGTGGGGGCGCGCCCAAACCCCCTGGGCGCCCTCCCTGCCTCGTGGACAGCCCGAAGGTCCACCGATGTACTTCTTCCTCCCATATATACCCATATACCCTAAAACCATCGAGGAGCACAATAGATCGGGAGTTTCGCTGCCAGAAGCCTCCGTAGCCACCGAAAACCAATCTAGACCCGTTCTGGCACCCTGCCGGAAGCGGAATCCCTCTCCGGTGGCCATCTTCATCATCCCAGTGCTCTGCATGACGAGGAGGGAGTAGATCTGCCTCAGGGCTAAGGGTATGTACCAGTAGCTATGTGTTTGATCTCTCTCTCTCTCTCTTGTGTTCTTGAGGTGATACGATCTTGATGTATCGCGAGCTTTGCTATTATAGTTGGATGTTATGATGTTTCTCCCCCTCTACTCTCTTGTAATGGATTGAGTTTTCCCTTTGAAGTTATCTTATCGAATTGAGTCTTTCAGGATTTGAGAACACTTGATGTATGTCTTGTGTGGGATACCCGTGGTGACAATGGGGTATTCTATTGATCCACTTGATTTATGTTCTGGTGATCAACTTGCGGGTTCCTCCCATGAACCTATGCATAGGGGTTGGCACACGTTTTCGTCTTGACTCTCCGGTAGAAACTTCGAGGCACTCTTTGAAGTACTTTGTGTTGGTTTGAATAGATGAATCTGAGATTGTGTGATGCATATAGTATAATCATACCCGCGGATACTTGAGGTGACATTGGAGTATCTAGGTGACATTAGGGTTTTGATTGATTTGTGTCTTAAGGTGTTATTCTAGTACGAACTCTAGGATAGATTGAACGGAAAGAATAGCTTCATGTTATTTTACTACATACTCTTGAATAGATCGATCAGAAAGAATAACTTTGAGGTGGTTTCGTACCCTACCATAATCTCTTTGTTTGTTCTCCGCTATTAGTGACTTTGGAGTGACTCTTTGTTGCATGTTGATGGATAGTTATATGATCCAATTATGTTATTATTGTTGAGGGAACTTGCACTAGTAAAAGTATGAACCCTAGGCCTTGTTTCAACGCATTGCAATACTGTTTACGCTCACTTTTATCATTAGTTACCTTGCTGTTTTTATATTTTCAGATTACAAAAACCTTTATCTACCATCCATATACCACTTGTATCACCATCTCTTCGCCGAACTAGTGCACCTATACAATTTACCATTGTATTGGGTGTGTTGGGGACACAAGAGACTCTTTGTTATTTGGTTGCAGGGTTGCTTGAGAGAGACCATCTTCATCCTATGCCTCCCACGGATTAATAAACCTTAGGTCATCCACTTGAGGGAAATTTGCTAATGTCCTACAAACCTCTGCACTTGGAGGCCCAACAACGTCTACAAGAAGAAGGTTGTGTAGTAGACATCACATGCCACAAGTAAAATCTAGCAACAAGAATGAGAAAGATTCTTCTTCTAGTAGTAACAATAATCATGTTAAATCCAATGTTGCTGCTTCTAGTAGTTCTCTTGATTCCACTAATGATTCTCTTAGCCAAGTTACAGTTGAGCAAGAAAATAGCTTATTGAAGGGAAATATAGAGAAAGGTGTTTACAAGAGCCTTGCCGGAAGCAATCAATTTGAGGAAATTGTACGCAAGCAAGGAAGGCACTGGAAGAATCAAGGTGTTGGTTTTGAACGAAAGTTCAACGCCAATGGAGTTGAGTGGGAAGACGATCAATACCCCAAGACAAGGTTTGTTCCTCAACAAGAGAAGTATGATCCTACTTATTTAAAGGGGACACAAGCTCAAGATGATCTTCCACCATAAGACCACAAGCAAAAAGGCAAGGACAAGCTTCAAGAGGAGATTGATGCATTTGAAGAAGCTCCCAAGGCCTTGGTCAAGTGGGTTCCCAATACTACATCAAGTTCTACTTCATCAAGTACAACTACAACTCCAAGGATTCCCATCAAGTTGATGTGGATCCCAAGAAGAAGAACTAGAGAATTCTTGAGGGTGACTCCACCAACATACTTCACTCATATCATTTTGGCGAGAACAAGTGCAAACAACTTCCAAATATTGCACTAGTTCAAGGAGTCACAAACCCTCATGTTGGTAAGACAAGGGACAAGGTAACCTAATGCTTTCATGGACATCATCTTGTGTGAACTACACTCTATTTCTATGGATATCCTTGTTTGTTCCTTGTGGGACTAACCCATGTAGGTATTGAAAGTGCAACTTACTCCAATGGATTGCTCCGAATGATCTACATCAACATTGAGCATCCACATCTTCAACATATACATGAAGTCATCATCGACAAAACCCGAGGTTAGTTCATCCCTCTTAGGGGGATATCACATCTAGGGGGAGCTTTACTCTAAGAATTGAGCTAAAGCCACTCTAATGGTGTGAACACAACAATGCTTTATGTAAAAGTGGTAAACCCACTTGTGCTTAAACGATGAGTATGACCTTGTCGGTGTGACCAAGTGGATCTCGGGTAGGGGGTCCCGAACTGTACGTCTAGGGTCGATGGTAATAGGAGACATGGGACATGATTTTTACCCAGGTTGAGGCCCTCTTTATGGAGGTAATACCCTACTTCTTGCTTGATTGATCTTGATGAATATGAGGATTACAAGAGTTGATCTACCACGAGATCGTAATGGCTAAACCCTAGATGTCTAGCATGTATCATTGTGTTCCCCTCTACGGACTAAACCCTCTAGTTTATATAGACACTGGAGGGGCCTAGGGTTGTACAGAGTCGGTTTACAAAGGAAGCAATCTACATATTCGAACACCAAGCTTGCCATCCACGGAAAGGAGAGTTCCATCTGGACACGGGACGAAGTCTTCTGTCTTGTATCTTCATAGCCCATTAGTCCGGCCCATGTTACATAGTTCGGACGCCCGAGGACCCCTTAATCCAGAACTCCCTTAGTAGCCCCTGAACCAGGCTTCAATGATGATGTGTCCGGCGCGCAGATTGTCTTCGGCATTGCAAGGCGAGTTCCTCCTCCGAATACTCCAAAACCTTCAAACACAGAAAACATGTCCGGCTTTGCAAAACGAGTACCACACACACGCAGAGAGTATGATATTTTACGAGTCCAATCCACTGACAACTTTTGTAGTGTGACATGTTTTTTAGCCTCCCGCTCCATGTTTCAAGATGTGGTTTTATTGGCACGTCTTGTCGAAGCAGAGACTGTGTCCCCTTATTGCGGGATTCTCATCAATACGAGCGTGGGTAATCCAACCGCTTCGTCTGCACGGCCCTTGGGGAATAGGAGAGTTTTAAGGCGAGTGGGGAGGCGCTTGATATTCGCAGCCTTTATAAAGGGATAAGGATTTCACCTTTTCACCCCTGCCCTCTTCCTCTCTGCCCATCCATTCTCGAGATCCAGCACCCAAGCTTCCACCTCAAAAAAGTACTCCAGCCATGTACAGATCTGGAGCGCAGGGCAAGTGGATGGTTTCCTCCATCAAGGAGAAGGACATCACCAAGCTCCGGGAGGCCGGGTACTTAGCCCAGGAAATCGCCCACCGGCTTCCAGCAACGGGGCAGATCATCCCCACCCAGGAGTCCCATGAGAGGGTGGTATTCATCCCCCACTTCGTCTGTAGATTGGGATTCCCTCTCCACCCATTCGTCCGCGGACTCATGTTCTACTACGGGCTGGATTTCCACGATCTGGCCCCCAACTCCTTCCTCAACATCTCGGCATTTATTGTCATGTGCGAGGCTTTCCTCCGCATCCCACACCACTTCGGATTATGGTTAACAATCTTCAATGTGAAGCCGAAGGTGGTGGCGGTCAACACACAGAGTGCGGAGGCGCCATGGTGAGCAAGATGCCCAACATCTCATGGCCCAAAGGTTCCTTCGTGGAGACCATCAAAGGGCGGCAATAGCAGTGGTTATACGTCATAGAGCCTCACGACGCCACCTGGGCCGCGGCTCCCGAATTCCATTCTAGAGCCCTGATGCGGCTCACCTCCTGGCTAGACAAGGGCCTGGACTGGTCTTCATTGGACGAGCTGAAAACGCTTCATACGCGCATCATGAGCATGGTAGACAAGAACATCAAGCTTGTCAATGTGATCCAGGTGATGCTTGTTCGCTGGATCCTTCCGTGCCAAAGCCGGGCTTGCCATTTGTGGGAGTTCGATCCGGCCGAGCACCAGACCTTGCAACAGTTCTTCGGCACTACGCACGAAGACATCTGGAAGGTGCTCTCTAAGGCAATGAGACATGGCCGGCGACGACCGAGGACCGCAGGCACGACCTGGCCCATCCCGCCAGTCCGATAAGTTTTTCGTATTTCAAGGTGTATCCCTTACTTGCATACTCAAGGAAGACGCCTAAGCTTCCCCATTTATTTTTACAGGGCTGGGTAAAGAAGGAGGAGCGGATCTAGTGTCTGGCTCTGCTTCTCGAAAACCTAGAAATCCCTCTTTTTACGAACATGCTGGTTCCGGCGCCCTACCAAGCGCCGGAGAAGAAGGCCAAGGAGACTAGGAGTGGTCTCCATCGTAAGGGCACTTCGGACGTGACGTTCGAAGACACCGAAACCCACTCCTCCCACACCGAGGAGGAGGAAAGCAACTCTCCCTGGAGGGGGGGAGAAAAGGGCGGCCTCCACGCATCTGGAGGCAGAGGCATCCAAGAAGGGGAAGGTCTCCCCCATGGACAACTCCGCGTGGGACATCGATAGCAGCTCCGAGTGGCGCCCCAGGGATAAGCCCCTGGCCGAATCGTAAATACTCAAATACGCACACATATATCCAGCTCCTTTACTTCATGGTTTTAACATGTTGAATTATGCACTGCAGTCTGGCTTGTTCCGACCTCCAACGATCCTCATCTTCTGGGAATTCGCTGGATCCGAAGGTGATGGACAGCGGGTCCCTTTCGGCGGCCTCTTCTCCCAAGTACATGGATGATACCGAGGTGCTGTCCCAAAGGACCTCCCCAGGCCAGGGAGAGACGCAGGAAGCCGTCAGGGTGGTGCCAGAGGGTGAACCCTCGGCCGCCGAACACATGGGGGAGCAAATCCCCATGGAGACTGGCGACGGGGGGCATATCCAATCCGGCCCCTAGCCGAATACAATTCTGGAGACCTATACGGCTCCAGAATCTGGCAAGTAGCCTCCTTCGAAAGAACGAGGTGCACCGATTCCACCGGTGACCTCTGTCCATCCAGAGGCACCGGATACTCTCCTGGAAGCGCTGCGAAGTGCTTCCATTGTTGAGGAACACTGTACCCTCATGGGTACAGTGGTTGAGAGGATTCAGTCCACAAAGAGTAGACTGACCGAAGCCTGCACAAGCCTTCTAACAGGCTTTGAGGTATGAAAACGCAATTTATGCAAAAGGAATGTCATAGTATAGACAGTAGCCCCTGAGACATTGTCCGGTGTTCGAAAAGAAAAGTCGGACAGAGGATCAACTAATTTTCGCAGGAGACTAGCCATACGTGTCTATGTGAATAAGTAGGCGTCTTTGCTGGCTGCGACCTCTCATGCTGCTGAGGTCTCTGGACTGAAGCAGAGTCTGGAGCGGACCAAGGAAGAGCTCGGTCGCGTGAAAAACAGCTGGAGGACCATCAAGGTATGCAATGACCTTGTGTAGATTCAGAAAGGATGAATGATTTTCGTTGAACATAGTGCCATGATATTTGGTAGGAGTAGCGACCGAGGTGGAGACCCTCAAGAAGGCGCTGGCCGAAGCCCAGGAGAGAGCGGCAAAGGAACAAGCCGCTTGCAAAAAACACGAGGCCAGGGTTGGTGAGGTCCAGCAGGAGCTCCAGGACGCCGTGAGGAAGTGCGAGTCCTTGGAGTGCAATATTGCGGATCAAGAGTCCGAACTTGCCAAGGCCCGCCAAAGCACACACGATGCCCGGGTTGAAGCCCAGGGCACCCTTCAGGAAGTCCAGGAGGCCAGAAAAATCATGGCGGGTAAGGCCTTTATTATGCAGAGTAAGTGTGTGAAGAAAAGGTTCGTCTTACTGATCCAGATTTGGAGTTCTCCAGGGGCGTTTGCGAATCTGCCGCGTGGTGTTGCCGACGCTGCGGAATTCTTCCAAGAAGAAGAGGGGAGCTCAACAGAGAAGCTGTTCTGGTCACAATACCTTGCGCCAAAGCATCCGGTGCCCTTTAGCGATCAGCTGAAACAGTTGACCGAACTGCATAGGGTGGCCGAACTGGCCATGAAGGATTTGATAATCTGTCTATGGCCCGCCGAAGCCATACCCAGGAGCTACTTTGGGATCATGAAGCGGCTGGTCAATGCCTGCCCTTGGCTTGATGCCATCAAGCGGTCGGTCTGCATTAAAGGCGGATGGCCTTCGCCCGTGTCAAGGTGCAGTGGGCGAAGATGGACGTCGTCAAGCTCGCGACCGAGGGACCGCCCGCGGGCAAAGAGCACCGCACGCCCGAGTGGTTTTTTGATGATGTCCTCAAGGGATCCCGCATTGTAGAGGGCCGGTGTTCAAAAGACATTATTTTTGAGTGAAGTCATTCATGTTATCCCTTCCTGTATTATGAAACAGAGCTGTTATGTAATATAATGTTTGTTGTTTGAAAACTTTACCTCCTGTGCGGCCGTTTTGTTAAATCTGAGAGTTGGCCAGTCGTTGGCTTCAGCCCCCACGTAGGTAGTACGGGGGTGTTCGGGATGGAATCTAAACACTCTTGATCCAAGAGTTTGGTCCTTGAAGGAGGTGTTTAGCGCAACGAACCAGGCAATCGGACTATGTGGCTTTATCACTCTCACTTAGCCATAGGAGTTTGGCAATTGAAATGTAGGCGCAACCCCTAGTTAGTGTTTAATTAGGATTAGGGGGTTGTAGACACCTGATCGGGGTAGAGGCCGATTCGTCGCATAATGCGGAAAAAATCGCAGAAGATTTTTAACCTCCGAATAGCTGACCAGCTCTCACCGTATCATGACAGTCAGTTTTCGGCTTTCTCTACTGAGGTGTTTGCTCGGATAAAGCAGAAACACAATCGCAGTAGTTATCCCTTTACTACCGTAGCCGATAGGACGGGACGTAAGGTAGCAAGCACAGGAGCCAGGCAACCCAACTATTGACCAAAGACATGATTCAGAGCCGATGCTTATAATGCTAAAATTCGAGGTGCCGAACTGTACTGTAAAATGTGTTCGGACTTTGTTGTCGTAGTATGGAGCATAATGAAGCTCCTGGCGAATTAAAGAGCACCAAAGTGTATGGGTGCAATTGATAAGAATAGCGAAATAAAATGAAGTAGTAAGCTAGTGCCACGTAAGTTGGACCACAAACTATTTCCATTATAGTTTGATTAATACGTCAAAGCGTATTTGTACAAATAGTGTGATAAGCAACCTGGCTTTTTAACATGCCAAGACCAAGGGGGGGCTGTGTGCGGGTCCCGAACACAGGTAGAATGATCGTCAAGAAGAACATCTAGAAATTCCCCTGCACGTCTGTACTGCTTGCCGCCTTGGTGTATCTATCCTTCGAAAGGACCAATGATCAGGCCGTCGGGAGGGGCCTGCGAAAGAAAAGACTAGAAAATGGTAAAAAGGAAAAGGAAAACTATGTGTGGGAGCCATATGATGGACCACAATCAAGTTACACCTATATCTATGCCCATGGTATTTTTAGTACGTAGTTATGTACGCGCGGTATGTACGCCACCATTTGGTCAGGACTGAGACGGAGGCCGAACTGCTAGTCGAGCTCCTAACGGGCCGGATTGTCCTGCTGTAGAGTAGTCTGGACTCGTTTGACAGTGTCCGGGAGCTTGGTCGCCAAATTAAGGTTCTACTTGATAAGGCCGCTCTGTACTTCTGCTGCTAGGGCCGCAGTGTGCTCCTCAGTACGGAGGGAGCGCTCCGTGTTTACATTGACTGTTATGACACTGCATGGTCCGGGCATCTTAAGTTTGAGATAAGCATAGTGTGGCACCGCATTGAATCGAGCAAATGCAGTTCGTCCGAGCAGTGCGTGATAGCCACTGCGGAAGGGGACGATGTCGAAGATCAATTATTCGCTTCGGAAGTTATTCGGGGATGCGAAGACAACTTCCAATGTGATTGAACCCGTGCAGCGGGCCTCTACACCTGGTATTACTCCTTTAAAGGTAGTTTTTGTGGGCGTGATCCTTGATGGATCGATGCCCATTTTGCAGACTGTATCCTAATAGAGAAGGTTTAGGCTGCTGCCACTGTCCATGAGGACTCGCGTGAGGTGGAATCCATCAATAATTGGGTCAAGGACCAGTGCGGCTGAACCGCCATGACGAATATTGGTCGGATGGTACCTGCGATTGAAGGTGATCGGGCAGGACAACCATGGGTTGAATTTTGGGGCGACTAGCTCTATCGCATAGACGTCCCTGAGCGCACGTTTGCGCTCCCTCTTGGGGATATGGGTAACGTATATCATGTTCACCATTTTAACCTGGGGGGACTTCTTCTGCCCCCCTGTGTTCGATGGGCGGGGCTCCTCGTCATCGTCCTCACTCTGCGACCCCTTCTCCTTGTTTTCGGCATTTCACTTGCCGGCCTATTTAAAAACCCAACAGCTTCTGTTGGTATGATTGGCTAGTTTGTTAGGGATGCCGTGGATCTGACATGGATGTTCGAGTATGCGGTCCAAGATGGATGAGCTCGGATTATTCCTTTTAAAATGGCTTCTTCCGTTGGCCGGATTTGGAGCCACTGAATCCGGCGTTGACCGTCGTGTCATCAGTATTATCACCACTGTTTCGACGCTTGTGCCTGTTGCGTCGGGGCTTGCCGTTGCTATTTCTGGCTTCAAAGGTGCCAGGTTTGCTTGAACTATTGTTGCTACGGGCTAGCCAGCTATCTTCGCCCGCGCAAAAGCGGGCCATGAGTGTCGTGAGGGCTGCCATGGACTTCGGCTTTTCCTGGCCGAGGTGTCGGGCGAGCCATTCGTCGCGGATGCTATGCTTAAAGGCCGCTAGGGCTTCGGCATCCGGACAGTCGATGATCTGGTTCTTTTTAGTTAGGAACCTAGTCCAGAATTTGCTATCTGACTCTCCGGGCTGTTGAACTATGTGACTTAAGTCATCAGCATCCGGAGGTCGGACGTATGTACCTTGGAAGTTGTCACGGAAGGCGCCTTCCAAGTCCTCCCAGCTGCCAATGGAGTTTTCAGGCAAGCTATTCAACCAGTGCCGAGCTGGTCCCTTGAGTATTAGCGGGAGTTATTTGATGGCATGAAGATCATCACCGCGGGCCATATGAATATGGAGAAGAAAATCCTCAATCCATACTGCGGGATCTGTTGTTCCATCATATGATTCGATATTCACGGGTTTAAACCCTTCTAGGAATTCGTGCTCCATTACTTCATCAGTGAAGCAGATGGGGTGTGCAGCACCTCTATATCAGGCCAAGTCGTGATGTAGCTCAGATGGAGTCCATCTGCGGTTTTCGTCACGGGTGTGATTATGCTTGTCATGTCTGGCTAGATAGCCATCATCGCGTGTTGGGGCACGCCCTCGCGATCCGTAGAATGATCTGGTCTAACCTGCTCTACTGTCCAGGTCTTCCCGCAGGTCATATGTATATCCTCGAGCTGTTACGGCTCTACCTTTATGGCGAGGTAGTATGGGTTGGTGTTCGACTTGAGTTGCCGCTTTGTCCCGGCCACGAGGTGGTCGGTCAGCCGCATTGCGTGCTGATGGTGCGGGCTCGAGGGCCTCGCCGTCAAATTGGGGTAGCAGTTTACGCTTTGGGTAACTTTTGGTTGGGCGTTTGAGGTCGTATTCCTCGGCTGCCAGGACATTAGTCCACCTATCGTTGAGCAGATCTTGATTAGCTTGAAGCTGCTGCTGCTTCTTTTTCAGGCTCCTTACAGTGCCAGTTATCCGGCGCTTAAAGCGCTCCTACTCAAGAGGTTCCTTAGGCACGATAAAATCCTCATTGCCGAGGCTCACCTCATCCTCGGAGAGAGGAAGATAATTGTTGTCCTCTGAGTCTTCGTTTTCATCCTATTCATCGGGGCTAACTTGCCCATCTTCCCGGTCATCCTGTTCGGAGGTCGGCTTGATGGGTTCTTCTTTGTCTTCGGCATCGTCCAGAGTGTTGTTGCCTCTTGTGCCGGTATCGCTGTCTTTTCCACGATGTGATTTAGAGCGGCGCCGCTGACATCGGTGCTTTTGCTGTGTCTCAGGAAGTTTATCCTCGACTAGATCTTCTTTATCATCGCCGCTACCCTATTTGGGTGTGTCCACCATGTACACATCATACGAATAGGTGGCCATCCAGCATCCGGTAAACGGAGGGTTTTCGGCTTGCTGCTCTCTGGCATCATCGTCCATACCATCAATTTCTTCGGAGCCGTAGTCGAGCATGTCAGTTAAGCCCTCGACAGTGTCTATGAAGTGGGTGGTGGATGGAAAATAAAATTCTCCGCTTTCAGCCCCTAGTCCGGGTTGGGCGTAGTTCAGACATTGCTCCTCTGTAATGACGAGGGATCACATCAAGTCCAGAGCCTCGCTTAAAGGCGAGGTTTGGCCAGGGGGAAGGAAACCCGTCGAGTACGATGGGAGGGAAACTCCTTGGCCGGGCTCACATGATGCTGACTCCGAGGGTTTGGATCCAGTGTCCGGAGAAGAGTCTGGCTTCCTGATGGTTGCCAGCGGCACTACTTCCCTCGATTCTCCCGTGCTGGGCTTAGTGGCCACAGATAGTCTGGCGGGTTCAGTAATCTCGTCTTTGGACCTGGTAATGCGCTCCGGATCTAAGGCCAGAGCGGAGGTAGGGGTCGTGAACCCTTGGAAGATCAAGTCTCCTCGGATATCAGAGACATACACTACTAAAAAACCATATGGGTCGGCCCAACTAAAGGCCCACAAGATTTTCGCGGAACATAATGGGTCGGCCCAGCTAAAGGCCCACAAGATTTTGCGAACCATAATGGGCTGGCCCAGCTAAAGGCCCACAAGATTTTGCCGACCATAATGGGTCGGCCCAGCTAAAGGCCCACAATATTTTGAGGACACTAGTGGGCCGACCCATTCATAGGCTACCGTGTTTTGGGCCAAATGCCGGCCCATATTTGAACCGGTCCATTGATAGTCTGCCATGTTCCGGGCCTAATAAAGGCCCATATGAGATCCGGCTCATTAAAAGCCTACCATGTTCTGGGCCAAATTACGGCCCAGATAAGATCCGGCCCTTTAAGAGGCTTTGGGCTAAATTATGGCCCTTATGAGATTCGGTCTGTCAACTGGGCGCTATACTTTAGGGCTCACTTGCTAAAGGCCCATTTAGTAATTTGGCCTGATATTAGTTTCGGCCTGTTAAAGGCCCGTTTAACATTTCGGCCCTATATTTATTTCGGCCTGTTAAAAGCCCATCATATAGTTAGGCCTAACTACGGCCCGGTTTGCATCCGGGCTGCTCATAGCCGATAATTTGATTGGGCCAAACAAGGACCGAGAAAATTTTGGCCTGTTAATGGCCCGTGATGTGGTTGGCACAATCATGGGCCGGGGTCTATTTCGGCCTGCTGCCGGCCCGTGAGCTGTTCGGCACATTTCAGGCCCAACCTACTTTTCAGCCTCCTAAAAGCCCATTGAGTTTTCTTGCGAAACTAGGGTCGACGGTTTACTCGGCCTATTAAAGGCCCAAATCTACTTGTGGGCCAGTTTTACATTTAGGCCTGTTAACGGACCTAGATGACTGGGCCCATGATGCGGATCATACATAGTGATTTTCATGACGGCCTGATTATGTACCGTAATTTTACGGTTTGGCCTGTTTACGGCGAAGACATGATATATATACAGTAAAATAACTGCAGCATCATGAATAAGAAAAAACCTAGACTATAAAATAAAGAAATTACGGCATATTACATCCACTGGGCATCAAAGTTCGCCACTATGATAATAAAGCACAAGCAGACAGCAGATTACATACACTAGGCATCAAAGATCGCCACCAGTGCAAATAAACACACCGACAAAATAATATACAAAACCGTCAGCACTTCAATAGAGTTCAAGAAAGGTTAGCCCTGCTCGGGAGCTGCAGCGCAAGCAGCTGAGCAAGCTGATGAGACTGCGCTAGCTTGACACTTATATCCTCCTCACTCTGAAAGATAAACAAGCAGATAGATGACAGGTTTTGCACATATAAGTATGAGTGTTGACAATTCATCACATTTCTTACTGACGAATAATGTGACACTAATAGCATTAACACAATATGGTATTGTTCAGGTCAAGACATGGTAGGAAATGACATTGTGAAGGAGTTGGCAGCTTCACGACACCACTGGATTACAGATCAAGAACTCATAAGTATCAATGGTTAGTGTGCTATCAATTTATCCCATTTCAGATTGGCAAATAAAGAGATGGTTTAAATAATAGGAGAATGATATGCCATTGTTCATAGTTAAGACACTGCAGAATATGACATTGTGTTGTAGTGGGTAGGTTCACCACACCACTGGATTACGGATCAAGAACAGAAGCATACATGCAGTGCAAAAGAAGACCACTTGTTCTGTATAGTTTAATTTGCATGGTATGAAGAAGGAACTTGGTTGTACAACTAAAAACTTAAATTGAGAAGGACAAACTTTTGTTTATGAACTACATAATAAACTTTAAACATGCAATTTGATGCAAACACCAAAAATAAACAGCTGCTGCAGTCATGCCTAACCAAATATACACAACAAAGTTTGAAGGCTTGAGAAGGACAAACTTACATTATTGGAAGACAGCTCTATAAAGCCCTTGTCCATGCTGATGGGGGGGGCAATTCAAGAAGTTTACCACAGAATCTTCTTCATAAGCATTGCCTTTATTCTACATTTTGTTAAGAGTAAATATAGATGTGATAATATAAGAAAAAATGGAGAATATTTAAGATAAGATGAAGAGTGATGCTACATAACCAAGTAGCTATAAATGTAAGTACAACGATACAGGCAAAAGGTACATCCAAGAGCAATGCAGAGCTAAACTTCTTCAGTACCATCAGTGTTATCCAACCTTATGGTAAGAGTAAATATAGATCTGGTGTGTAGAAAATGGAGGGCAAAGGAAAATAAGCTGCAGAGTGATGGTACATGTACAACTAGCTGTCAATATAAGTACACTGATAAAGGATAGCAGGTACTTACAAGAACAATGCAGAGCTAAAAAAATTCATTAGCATTGGATATATTCTACACTAATGTAACCATTCATACAGATCAGATAATTTGGAGCGAACAATTGATAAGCAAGCTATCATGCATACTGCTGCCACATACTGAACCAGGTATGTATGCAAGTACAGTGATACATGACAATAGGTACTAACAAGAGCAAAGCAGCGGGCAGCATATTTGCGATATCCTATCGTCCTTTTCAAACCGGAATTCTTCTTCAAGCAGATTTCCTGCAAAAAAGATCTGTAAGGCACATGCGGAAAAGTAGAAGTTCAAATTGTCATGTGATATCATAGACAGTACCTCATCCTGGGAACAAGACCAGTGCATAACAAGGTTTTTCCATTCAATGTCTTCTAAATTTAGCACATGAGACTTCACCGGAAATTCATTTATAGACTTGCCATCAAAGTGTGATTTCCTCAGGTAACATCGATATTGTTGCAATGCTTCCTTGAAAAGCGCAAGGAAGCTTTGCTTGTCATGACTATCCAGATTGACCCTCACCTACCTACAACAATGTAATGTAAATCATTGATGTGTTCAATCAACAGAAAATAGGAAAATAATCACCATGAATAATAGACTTACACGTAAGTGAGACAAGAAGATGTGAAAATGGTGTTTGTCTTCACTATAATCTTCCCATGATGGGAATATATGCACGTAGTCCCTAACAACATTGAAAGCATTGTCTTTCAGACTGGGAATAACTGGAATGGGGTTCCAATCTGCAGGAATTGGCCGTCTCTGCAGTTGGGATAGGTCTTCGGCCGGTGGACTTGCTGTACTTTTTGCTGGAGTGGGATTTTTCTGTGGTACGGCTGGTGCTATGGCAACTGAAATTGGCATACCTTTTGCTAGAGTGCAGGTCCTGTGTGGTGGGGCTAGTGGTGTGGCCAGTGAAGTATGGGTACAGTCTGCTGGAGTCGGTCCTACATTTTGTGTCACTGGTTGTAGAGCCAATATAAGTGGGGTGCTGTCTGATTTCTCCGGCACCACCATTTTTTCAAGGACTTTGCTGGTGCTCCTTCAGGTTCGGCAATCACCCTCTTCCTTTCTGATGTCTGATGCACAAGAACATCATTTGAGTGGAAAAACATGGTATGATGACAGATGGAATATGTATTGATAATGGATGGGCATGGCATCTTGACATATATGATGAGTAAACTAAGCAAATGGCGGTGCTACAAAGTAGAAGAAATGCAAGACAACTTATGCAAGATACGCGCAATCAATAAAACCTTGCCAAATTAGAACAGGCACCTTGATGGGTGAACAGGACAGGCCATCTGCCTTTGACTTCTCGAGGTCAGAATAGTCATTAGGATCATATTCTGAACAAGAATCTACAGGTGGGGAGCGTATGAGTTTCATTGCATCCAGAATGGCACTCAATGCCTTGGTGCCAATTTTGTAAGTCGTTGCAGTGTTCCACAATATTCTTCTGATGCGCGGATTCTGATATTCACTGTGATTACGTATAATATCTGAGAAGCATGAAAACATAAATAGTAGTGAGATTATCTTTGTAATGCAGAGGATATTCTAATATAGGGGCGCCCCTGTAAACCTTTGTGTGCTATCACCGGATTCTGATGAGAGAGCCCATGTGTGGTGTAATATGGTGTGTGCATTAATATAATCTGGCACAAGTACACAAAAAATAGGCTCCAGAAGTAAGGATAGTTGGCAGATGATAGGTTCATAATATACTGTATAGAGAGTTTATTGCCAAACCATGATAACAAGAGCACACAACAACTAGGCAGATCGTAGTGTACATAAAAGGGGTACACCATAACCAGGATATATAAATCGGGAAAGTGGAACTGGCTGGAAATTACGGTGTTGTATTGCCGCTACTAATTGAAAGCCTATCGATCACGTACAGGCCAGCTCTATCAGCTGTTGACTGCAGATGTCCCTGCTCCCCTTCCTGACAAGGAACATACTATGCTTCCCATACAGAACACCGCACGGGCCGCCGGCCGAACCACCGGCCCCCACCGCCTGTGTTCCTCCGCCACCCCACCCCCACCCCGCCCCCACCCGCGTCGAGTTTTCTTCGTTCGGCGAGGCCCCACCACCGCCCCCACAACCACCGTCCCCACCCGAGCCCCTTCCTTCGCACCGGCGAACTCCGGCGAGCTCTCAAAAATCGACTGACCCAATGTTGAAATTTAGTCTACTGTCATTTAACTAGTGTGGAATATAAAAGGGGAAAACCATAAGCATTGCGAGTATAGTGTTGAGCGTGCCATGGCGGATCTGAAGGTGCAAACCGGACAAAGGCAACTTCGCAACCAATGTTTGCTTTCAACTAACAAGTAAGTGATGGACAAGAAATCAGAGTAAAGCAGTGGCGATCTATTTTCTTGCTGCGATAAATAAGTTGAGCAGATACGAAAGAGTACCGCCTCTGGTGCGGCGCCGTGTATGCATCTGCTGAGAATTTGACGGTGCTGCGGTAGCGATGGCTGTCGGCGGCGTGGAAGCAGATCTAGGAGGGTAGACGGTGGCGGCGGGGCGCGGTGGACGAGACGGTCGTGGGAGCGGCACCGGCAAGGTGGACGACGGCGGGGATGAAGCGAGAGGACGGGATGCAAGGATCCCTGTCCGAAGCCGTGGATGAGAGAGGTCGACCTCTTGTAATGGCCGATGGCGTCGGGGTATCAGCTCCGGCATGGTGGAGGAGGACGGCGGTGGATGGGGTGGCGGACGGAGGAGGCTGGGGTGGAGAGGGTGTTTTGGCGCCCACGGAGTACGAATGGGGAAATGGAGGGAGAGAGGAAGGGGGAACCATGTCTTCAGGGCGCGCTTGTCTCAAATGCGAGGAAATTTACAAACTTAGCCCCCGTTTAAAATTTCCTACATCACAGCAATATTAGTCGGTTGGGGATAGGACGGTAATCTCGCATACACCGAATATTTGCCGACGAGAGTTTGTTTTTGGCGCCCACCGTGTATGAATCAGGGAGGGAGTCGATTTCGGCCGAGGAGACACTGTGTTTTGGCGCCCACCGTGTATGAATCCGGGTGAGAGGCGGTTATGTCACGTTTGAGTGAAATTACAAACCTACCCCTATCGAAACCTATAGAAATCGAGCCGATAGGCTTTGCGTGGCAGGGATAGGCAGTAATTTCCATCTCGCAGATTTTGGTTTCGGGCGGTTACTGCGACTTTCCCCGCTTCATTCAAATTTTTGCAGAGCAAGAGTGCACGTTTACCGTGCCAACTCAATTCGAATCCAGTTTGTATTCTATTTTTGTTCGGGCAGGATCCATTTTCGATTGGAATAAAATTCTATATACATCATTTTTATATATATACTTTCAAAAGCACAACAAAGAATTCTGCTCCTTTATATATAATATGATTTACAAATACAATGATCTCAAAATCATAAGGTTGGATTCAAAAAATTTAAACCAAAATATGTTCTACTAAAATGTATGGATCAATAATATCTACATATTAAATAACATAGATGCGCGTGAATTCGTATGAGTATGCATGTTTGATAGATCAATTTTGGTGCGAGTATGAATTACATGTATCATCATCTCAAATTCAAATATTTGAATCCCTTTTATGTTGACTCCTTTCACGCCCATCTCTCTCGCATGCATGCTCCTTCATGTAGCTATCACTCTCTTTTCTCCAGCTCACCCGCACGCTCACTTCATGTTTCTCCAATCTTCGCAAACATGGTCTCTCGACGTCTCCCTTGAGAAGTGTCACACTCTCCCTATCGTTATACATTACACGGTTTTCATTATCTCTCACGTCTCTACCGTTCTCTGGTATCACTAGGTACCTAAGCTTTCTTTTTCACCGCCACACACACAGTCTCACTCGTCTTTCACTTTGTCTTTCTCTCTATGGGGTTCTCTCACACACCCTATATGTCTCTAGATATGACTCATACCACTAAAATTACTCTCTCCTGCAGACACAACATTTGTTGCGGTCTCCTTTCCGTCTCCATCCCAGTTATAAAACTGACATTATTCATTTGTTTACCGATCAGACAAACTCCCCCATCTCTCTCTCTCTCTCACACACACAACTCCTGCTTCCACTCCCCTTCCCGACTACCGTCTCTCTCTCTCACACACACAAAACTCTCGCTTTCGCACCCCCGACTCGTATTTCTCTCACAAACATTTATCGACTAGCCTCTAGATAGGTTTATACACCCGCACACTCGTGCTTCCACTATCGCATACATGTCTCTCTCGCGCTCCTTGTATCTATGTAGATTTTTCTTCCCTTCTTGAGACACGCCCTCTCGATCGTGCACACACACACTATCGCCACATTTTAAGCTGATACCTCTCGCACACACACTCTTTGTGTCTTTGTCACACATGCACTCCGTCCTCCTCCTCTCTCCCTCTCTCTCTCACACACATGGGCTTTTTGCAACAACTAGCAAGATGCCCATGTGTTGCACGGAACATCAAGATGCATTTGTATGAGTAGTTTATCTTGTGGGAGAAAAGGATGAACGAGGGAAGGCCTTATTTGCAAATGTGGAGAGGGGTGTGGGTATCTTTTTGCAAAATTGCCATAGTTTCCTTCCTATCCGCCAGATATAAATCGGACGGCCTATATTGCAGGATAGCAGGCACACCATCATCACCAACTCTGTTTTTTATCTCTACTCTTATAAAAAGCATAGTCGGTGATGATGGTGTGCATGCCATCCTGCAATATAGGCGTCCGATCTATATCTAACGGATAGGAAGGAAACTATGGCAATTTACCCGCACTCCTCTCCACATTTGCAGATAAGGCCTTCCCTCGTTCATCCTTTTCTCCCACAAGATCTTGATGTTCCGTGCAACGCACGGGCATCTTGCTAGTAAGAGTAGAAATTAGACATATACCACTTCTCGAATCTTGAAACCAACAACATTCCTCCCTTATCTCATCAAAACCGCCAAAGGAATATATTTTGAGTGAAACATAACATATTTTTAGTGATATACGTATTTCAAAACTAGACTCTTTTTTCTATCAAATCGGTGAATATGTATTAATCAACTTTGATCGTGTGGCAACGCATCGTTCCACAATGTAGTACCTATAGATTTTTTAAGAAGTCAAACTTTGCAAACTTTGACCAAGTTTGTAGAAAAATATATTTATATCTACAATAGCAAAAATATATAATGCGAAACTACATCATATGATGAATCTAGTGATATATGTTTCGCACTCTAGATGTAAATATTTTTCTCCACAAACTTGGTCAAAGTTTGTGAGGTTTGACTTTTCAAAAAATCTATAGGCACTACATTATGGAACGGAGGGAGTAGTTATTACCACTGTATAATTTTTTGGACACCAGACAAACGGTGGAGTACATATACGAAGAGAAGAGGCGCACGCACGCAGTCGGTCTCTCGCTGTCTCGCACACATGAGAGTTACGTAAAGGCACCGTTAACAAATAAACCCTAAAACCCTAGGTGCACGATTGATGCATGCGCGGGTACCGGCTACGTGGTGGAGCGCACCTTTGTAGGAATAGTCAGCTCGCGTGATAATTTGATCCGTAGGAGTTGATGGTCGGGACCACAGGTGAACGACCTGGAGGCGGTGGCTCGCCAGTTGCCACAGATCAAGTAGCCACGTTTAAAATATCATTTTTTAGCGGGGTAAGAGTTCCGATATTCAATGGCGCGTTATAAGTACTAAGTAGTTTTTAGAACGATTGGTATGGAGCGAAAATGGAATTCATAACTACTACCTCCTTAGCATATGGTTGTATGGGTTTATGTTGTGAGATGTTGAACCTGGTAGTTCTGGGGCAAATACTATGGTTTAGATGTTGGTTTTCAGTAATGAAAATCAGAAGGGGGAAACCCTTCTTTGATAAAAAAATTACTACCTCCGTTCCAGTTTACTAGTCCCCATCGTAGTTTGGGTCAAAGTTTGTCCACAAATTTTACTTGTAAAATGTGAATGGAAAACGAAATTTTGTTATACCCAAACAAAAAAGGACTGGAGGGAGTGATTGCTCTGACACGGACGCGACCTCTCATAGCGCAGGCATTGAACCGGCCTGCCGGCCAAGAGGGCCCCACTCGCTGCAGGCCCGGCTGAACACGCCTCCTCGCCGCATGCAACCGGCTTCAGACTGCCCCGCCTGCCTCCATTGAATCCGCGCATGTGCCGGAAACACGTCCTTCCGTGAGCCGGTCAGCATTTTAGAACACAAAAAATGACCAAAATATAATTAATTACGCATGGTCTTGACTTGTTGTGCTCGCAGTGGTAGCAGGAACTAGAGGTTTTTCTTTATTTATAACTCTCCTCACATTTTTTTGGCTTTGAAGTGAATCATGGTTGTGGACATTATCGATGAATGTGCAGATATCTGTGAACATGAGTTTGATGTGGAAGTTGAACTTGGAATGTCGGGCTTGCGCGTGAACTATACCATGTCCAATGCTTCGTCTGTTATTGTTTGGAAAGTAATTGCTGTTATTACATGACCCAAAAAAATTATTTTGTGCCACATCAGTAGATGCACGGACATCACAACAGGCATGCTGACTGGATAAACATTTGAACCTAGCTATTATGAAGGAAATTTTGTATTGACAACAGTTTTAGATAGCAGGAGACGCCTAGCCTGCTCTGCCTCTGCTAGCTTATTTCTGGCTTCTTCCATCTCTTCTTTGGCTTGGGTGAAGAGAGCATCTGATTGCTCTTTTCGCTTCTTCAGGAACTCAGCTACATTCTCAAGGGCTGCTGCACACTTTCTTTCAGCCTTTACTAGAGCCACGAGGACACGAACAGCTGACGACTCCACCTGGCTTGTGTGTAATCTAGCATCATCTGGGAATTTGCACCTTGTGTCTAATCCAGCATCATTAGGGAACTGGCACCTTGTGTGTAATCCAGCCTCATTTTGGAAACATGATCTCGAGGTTGACCATACTTCCCTCCTCGCAGGAACTGCATCCTGACATGAAGTTACTTCTTTTTTAGATCAATACTCAGAGCAACCCAGATCGATTTAGTAGAAGCCAGATAAACAGGACTCGCAGAAGTGAATTCAAAAGGAAAAATATAAAAACAGACTACAATGTGAGAACACCCACTTCCTACATCAAGCTAAAAACGAAAGCATTAGAACGATTAAGACTCTTCTTATTACACATCGAAGAACATGAGGCTAAGAGAAACAAAAACTACAACATATACACATCGAAGAACACGAGGCTAAACAAAACTAATTGAAAGGGTGTTACTTACTAAAGCTCGTTTTACAGGTTCAGTGCAGCTCCTCTTTAACTTTCCACGCTCCTTGAAGATGTCCCCAATATCCTGTGTTTGGACTTCATTGCTCCTCTGCATGTTCGCACTCGTGGTTTTAAAATCTCAACATGGCAAGAAAAGTATACTACTAGTAATACTCACGGATCTTATGGGCAACATTAAAGCACTCGTCTGCAATGTTAGAGCATCTCCAACAAAAGTGCAACGCGCGTCGCTTTAAAAAAACGTTTACAATGCTGAGATCGAGAAGTAGAGATAGAGAGTAGAGACTAGAGAGTAGAGGATAGTTCTCAACATAGATATAGCATAGATAGATAAAAATAGATAGTTTAACTACTCCTCATCGTCCAACTCCTCCTCGGTGATGTCCTCCTCCGGCGTCTCAATGTAGGCGTGAAGATATCGATCGTCGTCGGATTCCCAGGGCGACGCTACTCCTAGCTTCATGTTGAATTGAGCATCCACTTTTCGCGTACGCTTGTCCTCGCGATAGGCGGCTTGCTCCGCCCTCCTCTTCTCCCTCTCTGCCCTCCTTTGCACGTAGAACTCGCGCACATTGATGATGTCCTGCGGGAAGCGTTGGCGCCATAGCGCCACGGCTTCCTCGTCCATCTCAGCAATGCCGATACGGTGCTCCCGCCTCTGGTTGTCGCGACGATCCTCGTCGGTGATAAGTCGCGGCAGAGGCGCGAGCTCCTGCGCACGCTCCCGCGTCGGCACATTGGGGAAGGTCAATGTTCTATGAGGCCACCAGAGGCACCACGCCGCCGCATCGTACGCGCGGGCGGCCTCGTTGGCGGTGTCGAAATTGCCGAGGCTGAGGCGCATCCCACGGAACCGGATCTCGGTGGAGAAGCCGTCGGAGGGGCGCGCAGGGACGCTGCAGTAACCCCAAGTTTCTCGGCTACGCGGCGGCAAGGTGGCGCGGCAGCGGCGAGGCGAGAGAGAGTAGGGAGAGAGTGGTGGCAAGGCACAGAGCGGGGAGAGAGCGGTGGAAAGGCACAGACTAGTGGGAGGGTGTTGGATTTTATAAAGTGAGCCGGACGCCGCGCGCCAAAGCTAGCGCGCACCCGGCCGATTTTTCCCGCACGTGCATGATCCTTTCCCAACATCCCTGCTATATCTACTCTCTTCTCCACTATTATATTTATTTTATATTTTATATTTATCTCTACCTCTCTACTCTCTACTCTTTTTTCATTTAAAAAATAGAGTTGGTGATGATGGTGTGCCTGCCATCCTGCAATATAGGTTGTCCGATTTATATCCGACGGATAGGAAGGAAACTATGGCAATTTTGCAGAAATATACCCACACCCCTCTTCAAATTTGCAAATAAGGCCTTCCCTCGTTCATCCATTTCTCCCACAAGATAAACTACTCATACAAATGCATCTTGATGCGTGCAACGCATGGGCATCTTGCTAGTTCTAAAAACCTTTTCATCCTTTGCCACACTACTAGTTGTAAATAAAGAACTTCATAGACAAACTTGGGGTTTGCGAGCCAAAGAAAGATCGGCTCAGGATCATGGGACCCTTTTCTATCAGATAGGAGGGGCTCTTGTACAAAATAGAGAACCTACCCAAGCACAACGCGATACAGGAGCGACGCACAATTACAAGTTGATATTCTGTTGGACAATGGAGGCTATAATCAATTACTTTTATGGGAACAATAGCAACCAGGAAATTTAAAGGGTAGGTATGCTACACATGTACTGCTAAGTGATTCAATACACACATTACCAATCGAGGAGGAGAACGATGGTCGCGGCGGCCTCTGTGCATCATGGTCAGCAACGGGAGTCAGTTCATTGTCCATGATGGTGGTGCTTCTGCGCTTGGCGTCGGCTTCCGGGAAGCAGATCCGAGACCATGGAAGATGGTGCCAGGGAAGAGGCTCCATGTACGATGACGATGTGGACTGGCTCTAGTGCGGCGTATGAGGTTGTCGATGAGGCAGATGCGTTGCGGTGGGCGAGTGCGCTGATGTAGAAGGGGAGGAGCACGAAGGCTGCGGTGCCGTGGAGAAGTCTATTTTGCGGTGGGTATAGAAAATGGGGAGTATTCAGGTGTACTACTTTGGGTGCCGGAGTAGGGTTGGCTGGGTAGGGTGAACCTGAAGTTACGAAAATAGCCCCCTACCAAGAGTCATCCGTAGGCCTGTTCCGAAGGCTATGATGGTAACTTCGCACTGCTCCAATCAGGGTCGCGGGAGATTTTCCCGCCGACCTCAAAATTTTGTGACACTGAACTCCCCGTGTGGCGTGCTGGGTGATTGGGCTAAGGAACTAGCGAGTAGTACTAATAACTACTAGTAGTCCCTCCGTTTTTATTAACTTTGCATATCAGGTTTGACCGAAGTCAAACTTCCTAAAGTTTGACCAAGTTTATAGAAAAATATAAACATTTACCATAACAAATATGTATGATGTGAAAGTACATTCAATAATGAATCTAATGGTATTTATTTCTTACTGTATTGTATCTGTTAATATTTTTTGTTATAAACTTTCTGAGAGTTTACAAAACTTGACTTAGACCAATGCTAATACGTGGACTTAAAGAAAAATGGAGGGAGTACACATTTGTTTTCTTAGTTTGTACTGAATTAATCATTTGTTGTAATTGTGAAATAAATATATAGGCTACTAACTTCGAATGTAATGGTCTATACAATTCAATAGTTACAATCATTGTTGAATTCCAAGATGTATACGAGGTCTATAGTACTTCACAATATGCTCAAACTCACATAAACCCAGTCAAATGAGAATCTAAATGCATTTCATAGTTACCACTTTATAGGATGCAACAAAACCAACCATAACTCTACATCATCCATTATAAAAGCAACATTTTGAACACATCCCAATGTGTGAATGAAACGTATAGAGAGAGCTTGAGAAGATGGAGCATATAGGGCGAGAAAGATTGTATGTATGTGGACAAGAGAGTAGGAGACCAACCTAACGAGACAGACAGAGAGAGAGAGAGAGAGAGAGAGAGAGAGAGAATGAGAGAGAGAGAACAAGAGAGGAAGAAGTTAGGTCTGTGAGAAAGATGGAGACATGTAATATACGTGAGATGCATGTGCATCGGGATCCTGTACACATGGAAGGAGAAGAGACAACAGGTTTGATGAGAGAGCTAAAAAACATGGACGAGAGGGGAAGGATCTCGTGGGTTGAGGGATTGATAATTTTGTGCGGGGGAGAGAGGGATTGGTAATTTTGTGCGGGAGAGAGAGAGAGAGAGAGAGAGAGAGAGAGAGTGGGAGGAGTCAGTTAACTATCGTCACATCATCCTGCTTCCAAATGGCTCCGCATTCTCTAGTGTAGTGTGGTCACCGTCTTCGATCTCCTCGATGCCCTCTTTGAAGATTGAGGTGTCTTGCATGTTGGGGTGCAGAGAAGCACAAGCGAGAGTGGTTGTCATATAACCTTGGATGGGGTTGAATTGTGTGCTCGGGGGAGGGGGTGTGTCTATGTGGTGTGTGTGTGTCAGATATTGAGAGAAATCAAACCAATGGAGAGAAATGTGTGTGTATGTGACGGAAAGATACATGCTAAATAGGGTTTTCACGAAGAGATTGTGCGTGCGAGATAGAGAGCGGTGTGCGGGCCTTGAGGTGGGCAGGGGCCGGGTGAGGGTGTCAAAATGTGTGCGTTGATGCATGTGTTACATGCGATGGGACGGACGAATCGAGAGAGATGGTTGTTGTGTTACGGATGCTCCTCTTTCTCCCTCTCTCTCTCTCTCACACACACACACATGCAAGTAAAATAGAAGACCGTTCTCTCATGTATACACAATGTATCGACAACTGTCTATGTCACACACACAAAATTAGTATTAAAAAAACTAGGGCGCACCTAAAACGTCCAAATCCAAATAAACACGAACTGGAGCTAAATTCAAATATATGGAAATATTGTAGCGTGAAGAACTTTTCCAGGAAAAAAAAGTTGAGTGGTGTTCGGGGATTTTTTTCACACACAAAAAAAGGTTCGATGGATGTCCTTCGAGAGGATTCCGTATCATGGTTGTGGTAACTAATATAAGTGATGCCTCAGTCTAACGTTTACGTGTACTAGTAGGGTTTTCTTTTAAGTTTGACCAAACCTATATAAAACTAAACTAAGCTCCCATACGCGCACTCATTAATATGCCGGCGCCCGCCTACTCCCGCCAACAATTTCTCGCCCATCACCACCATCCCTGTGGCATGAAGCCGAAGGCTCGCATGCTCACGTCGTTTGCAGTCCCTCCTCGCGATGCCGCCGTGCTGCCAAGCACGCGAGCAGCTGGTGAAGCCGCGTCCATGCATGCAGCATACGAAGAGGAGGACGAGCGCGTGCTCCAGCACGTCGGCGAGGAGGAACTAGCATGTCATTGTCGTCTTCGCTTGCGCAGAGGAGGCGCGCATGGTGGCTGTCATGGCGAAAGCCAGCCGCGCCCGCGCCAAGCCCGCAAACCGGGTGCGGACGCGGAATCTACCTTCAGGGCCTTGAATGCCACATGGATCCTGCAATCTGAAGGAGCAATTTGGGTCAGTCGACTCTTGTGAGCCGTTGGATGCAGCATGGATGGCTAGAAGGGCTTCTTCAACCTTCGCATTGATGCACTATTCATCTTCTCAGCCCGCCACACGCCTAACTGCCTGCCGCCGCCGCCCCGCCCTCCCCTGAACCGCCTGCCACCGCCATGCTCCCCCCGGCCATCCGTTTAACCCCGGGCACGAACCATTTTTTCCAGCGAGCTGCATTCCACACCCAACACTCATAAGATAGATCATGGGCACCCTGCCACCCTAATATAGATATTGGGGTAGCTTCTCTGTCGTCTTCTTCCTTTGCTTCATTGAACTTCTTTCACAAATTGACTGTCCCAAATTATACTACTAGTATGAACGTATTAAGTATAGTAGGAACACGAAGATACGAGCAGTAGTACCAAGTGCAAGAAGAACAGTAGTAAGACATAGTACTAGTACTACTGTATGTACTAAAGAGTTCAAATAATGAGAAAGAACATAAAGTTCAAATAACGAGAAAGAACATAAACATAGTTCTGCTGGGGGCTCAGCACAACACAACCCTGAAATAAAACTAAGCAACTAGTCTACTTGACACTGCAGTAGAACCAGCATGAGCGATGGCACTGCCACCTTACTCGGAGTCCGAGTCCGAGTCCACGTCCTCGACTTCGTCATCTTCCCTCTTCCTCTTCCTCTTCACCGACGCTTCTTTGCTTGAACTGGACACTAGGCTCTGTTTCTTCATCCAACCCTTGTAGATATTTAAATAAAGGTAGGCCTCCATTATTGCGTACAGGATGTGATCTTCACCTAATGTCTTCGACTCCCATGCATGATGAAACTCGTGGTGAGGTTTCTTCAGTTTAGCGTACGAAGGATCAATCATGGCTACTGCCAGGGTCAGCATTGAAGGTTGAGAGGACACCAGGCTTGCCTTCTGGAGATCGAAGGGCTGGCCTACAACGAGGCCTATCCGACCCAGGACATCCCTATCGTTCCTAAAGTCTACAGTAACGAATTACTCTCTTTCATCCTTGAGGAAGTTCTTAAAATCCTGGCACTCAACGTCGGCATGGCATATGTGGTAGACCAAGCACACGTTATGTACGCAAACCTGGATCACCGTGGGCTTCTTCTTCTCTGCCTCCTTTAGAATCTTCTCTCTTTCCAGGACTGTGGTGTACTCAACATCTAGCCCAGCGACCCACTCATCCTTTGAACTGTTGAACATGCCTAGGAAGCGAGCAAGGCATGCTTTCACCGTCGCGGATCCACATGTGTAGATGAAGATGAACTCATCGCCGGTGATGGCTCTAACCTGGTACTCATCGGCGACCATGGAGATTTGGGAGGCCATGGATTTTGGAGGAGGGTTAGGAGAAGTTGAACTGGTGTAATGTGAAAGGACGAGATGACTGGGAGCGAACTGTTCTAAGGTAGTAGTAGAAGACGGGGACGAGTAGGGCGTGCGAACAGCGTGGGGTTGTTGGCTTGCCCAGTGGATAAATGGCTGCAAGCCCCCAAAGAGTTCTCGAGTACTATGCGGGACCCACTAGATGTCATGTCTACTAGACCCATATCGTAGGCCTGATGGTATAGCTTCCGCCTGTTCGGACACCATGTCGGCGTGTGGATGTAACTTCACTTAATTCCGTCAATCGTCGCGCCTCCCATGACCTTCGCCTCCCTCGCGTGGTCGCACCCTTTGAGACTTCGACCGGCTATAAATGAGCAATTTTTTGCCTGGTCCGCATGCATGATACTCCCTCTGGTCCTTTTTACTTCCGTCAACCGTTTGCAAAGTGTTTGACCAAATTTATACTAAAAATATCAATATCTACAATACTGATTATAATGAGTATAAGAACTACGTTTCATAATGAGTATAAAAATATTGATTTGACATTGTGAATGTTGATACATTTTTCTATAAGTTTGGTCAAAGTAGAGGTACATTGACTTCAAACAAAACTTAAATGCACAATGCAGACTAGTTCCTCCGTCCACGTGCGTGCCATGTCCTATCTAGTCATCACAACAAGGTTAGCTATTAGAGTACTACTACCTCCCTTCTAGTTTAAAGGGCTCGATTAAAAAAATTCACCTACTCTTACCAAGATAGAGGCGGTGGAATAGTTTTTGTAGTATGCAAAAGTACTCAACTAATGTTGTCATTCTTCACAAAAAAATGTGTTTACCAATGCATTATCGCATTGCATGCATGCATGAACACTAGTTACTCTAACCCCCTCTCTTCTTTAATTCTTTGCCACATCAGCATGTTTGCTATTCCTGTGTGCATGATACCAGCTAAGATACCACCATTATGGCCATCCTTTATCATAGATTGCAATAATTTAGTGCACCTTGAAATATGACCATGTGTGGGGCGTGTATGTTTTTAATGACTTGAGACTATACCTAGCCCGGCATGCAAGATGACTTATTATGCACCGTTCCCCATACCTGTAGGAAGCCCGTTCGTCTCCAAATCTTTTCCTCTCCATGTGTGAAAACAATATGCCTGCTTGACTCCCCTTCTCCCTCCGGTGGTCCCACCACTCCACCCCGTGTGGAAAAAATCTGCATGCATAACTCTCCTCCCCCCGCGCTCGTCCAATCCGTTGTGACCAGCAATATTTCCACCCCTTCCCTCCCCTGTAATTTACTCCAACAAATATGCCCACATAGCTATTATGTTAATCACGCAACATATCTTACGGTACGCTGCTTCAGTTACTTAACTGCATGTGCATTGGGTCATTGACATATGGGCCCAACAGGGGTCTGGCCCACATGTCAGTGACGCAACTGGACCTGCAGTTAAGTCAGCATAGCTCGGTCCATATCTTACGTAGGTGTACCATTGCTCGCTATAAATACTGCGCCTCCCACGGCATTCGGAAGAACGCTCATGTTCATCGCTATCTCCTCCTCCTCCCTCTCATGCCGACCACCATGGCATCGCCCCTCCCAAGCCCTAGGCGCCCCTCGCTGCACCGCGCCGACAGTCACGCGTCACCGTTCAGTTCGTCACCAGCACTAGTCGAGGAGGACGCATCAGCGTTCCGCTCCTTAGCGCGACGCGTCGAGGTGGACGCATCGGCATTCCCAATCTCGCCAGCACGCGCATCGGAGGATGCGTCGGCTCCCCGCTACGAGGAGAACGCCGTGCCGCCTGCCGAGCCCCCCAGCCTTGAGGAGCTTTGGAAAGAAATGGATGTCGCCTTGTGGGAGGCTTTGCCTCCAATGGAGCGCGCCAAAATAGAGGCGGAGAAGAAGGTCGAGGAAGAGAAGCGCGCCGTGGGACAAGCTGCCTGGCAGGCCTATGTCGCGTCTGAGAGAGTCAGGCAATTGGCTCTTTGGCAGAAGGCTCATGTGAGGGCCGTGAGGGTGTCGGAGGACGCCCGTGCCAAAGCCCTGAGTGCAGTCGGGCCCAAGGGCCTCATCTATGCTTGGCGGTACATGGACCTGGTGCACGCTTCCAGCGAGGAGGAGTACCTGTTGGCGCCGGATCACCACACTGGTGAGATCGCGCTCGCCCGCCGGCAAGCCACCAATCCGCACCCCATGAGTTGCGAGGCTGAGGAAGAGGCGTTGTGTCGGCGCGCTGGGAAACGGCCGCGCACTAGGGCACTCGTGGCGCGCCACAAGCGCTCTTGCGAGCGCCATGGCTTTTACTAGGAGTATAATTTAGTTCCATAAGGCTATCTCATTAGTTTTGGGACGCAAATGATAAATCCCGATCGTCCTTAATTAAGTATGTAAAAGGGAAAGTTTGGAAACCTTGTGTATCCGTATGCATTTTGTAAGTACGTGCATATAGCACAAACTTTAGTATATGCTATCGCACTACATGTCTCTCTCTATATATGCTTGCAGACTGTGCTACTCCCTCCGTCCAAGTGAATAAGTCATCTTTGGTTGTGCACCGTGACCAAGAAGGAGGGAAGACTTATACACCTAGATGAAGGGAGTACTACTATTACTTATGTACGTGCAAATGCATGTTTTAACATTACAATGCGATTTTTGTAAAAGTAGAAAACAACACTAGTCAAGCTTGTGAAACAATTCAATGCAAAACAAATGCAAAAAATGCTTGTTTGATTGTTTACTTTTAGCTTCCTTCTCTGTGGTTATTTCTCTGTCGTACTTTGTACGGAGTATCTCACTGGTCGGAAAGGCATGCAAATTCCCAAACCGCTTCCTACACCCTTTATCAATTTTTTTGCCTAACAAGTTGTGCCATGCAATTGGAATTCCAACTTGAGTACTACTACTAGTAGGAGTAGCAGGGGCCAGTTCTTTTAGGCTTCTAGATTAGTAATCCCATAACTACTACCTCCATCCTGGTTTATTGGTCCCCATCGTAA